>NC_071255.1:30182689-30542689 GCF_023375685.1 Ictalurus furcatus | reverse complement strand
AGAGGGGCCTAAATGCAGCTAGTGGGTCATAACGTCAGCAAGAGTGGCGAAGGCCGTCGCCAGGGCAACAACGTCGGCATCGTAACTCCAGTGCATAATGATATTCTCGTTAACAAAGACTAACTAGCAAAGGCTAGAAAATAATACAGAGAGATGCTTACAGCTAACTTAGCTGCTCCACCCTGCTTTCTCTCACTCCTGTGCAGTATTTCCTCATGTTTCTCCAAGCTGGCTGTATTAATTTATTTATTTTTGCTCTCTCTGCCCTGGAGGAAAGAACCCACTGCTCACAATGGAGAGAGAGGGAATGAGGAGGGGGTGCAGGACAGATCCGACGTTTCCTCTCGTTCTTCTCTCCTCTTCTAACAAGATGTTATTAAAGTTACATGCTGCTGTCTGGAATCCTGTGCTGCTCTGCTGCATAATATGGATACCGGAGCACACAGGCTTAAAGCTTCTCTCTTTTACACACACACACACACACACAGAATATAGCTTTAGTTTTTTCTTCAACAATTCTGAAGTTACTGTAAAACAGCAATCGGTCACAGGTGATAAGTAAAAAACTGTTACATTGTAGCGCTGTCGAATTCTGATTGGTCAGAAGGTGTTGATTCATTTTCTATAACAGCAGCTCTGGCAATAGTTTATAGTCAAATCAGGTTTATATTAATGCACACGGTCTAATAGTTTAATAGATGCGTCACATAAACGTACATAAAATGTTATTTAACAAAGGGAAAACTGTAAAATTGTTGATGTGAAATTGTCTGTAAAGGGTTCCCTTTTTAGCATTAATGGAAGGAGTCTCCAGTGTCAGTTGAGTTAGTTTTCTGCCATAGGAAAGTCTTCAGTCTTAATTGTTAGCAAATTGCTGTGGTATAAGAGTAATAAAACATATCTGGATGTGCTGTTTTTGGAAAATAATACATTTTGGGGTGGTAATAGTAACTTTCCGTCATCACACGACCCCGTTGTTGATTATTTTCATATAACAGCATGCTCCCAGGGATTTTATTCCTTGCTTGTTGAGACCTTACTGGGAAATCGGTTCCAAACAAAATTCCACCACCATCAGAGGATAACTGACCCTGATTGCTGTGACTTTACAATTTCTCCCAAACCCAATCCTATATAACTAGACACCACTCATCCAGCAAGTTTTGTTCCATCCTGAATGAGATATCATTTCATGTTTGCTGAAGGCTTTCCAGTTTTTGTTGTAGCACATTTTTCCCTCTACACATAAAAATATCAGTCTGTGGTGGGTTGGTTCTTGGCCAGTTCTTGGCCATATTTGCTGGCTTCCCTCCTGAGTTAGCAGTTGTAGATCACTTAAAATGTACCCCCCCCAACCCTTACCCAAGGCCCTGTCGCCGACACCCCCCTCCCGTCGCCGACCCCCACCGCTGCCTTTATGTACACCATAAGATGGCAGTTGCACCATTTTGTTATACACTATAACACGCAATGTTCAAACCTTCACCTCGACAGCGCTGCAGATGATGATGACCTGCTCCATCATCAGATTTATTCTCTTGTTGTATTTGATGTTTATCTATTGTGAAACCTGTTCTCTGCTTCTTTCGGCCTTCCTGTGATTGTACTGCAGTCTATCCACTATGTTCAGCACTCTTAAACAGTTGTACACCAAACACCCTGCGTATCTCAGCCCTGGCCATTTTCTGCAGGAAGGAACTGAGTAAATAAGCATTAGTCATCTGGTCTATCCTCATGTGTGAACACACACACACACACACACCCCTCCTAGCTTTCAGAGCTCTTGCCGAATGCTTATCACACTGGCATTATGTTCCCTCTGAACACTCCCCCAATTTAAATGATTGTAAATCCTAATTGCTTTAATTGGGCCTTTGTATAATAGAGCAATATCCTGTTGTAGTGTGTCTGGGGTTGGTCTGCACGGCCGTGGGAGTTGATAACAACATACACAGATCTGCGCCGTCTTCAGATGCACTCTAATGTCTGTCTGCCTCAGTCGTGCACTACATTAGCAGCCCATAAATCAATGCAGCTAAAATATGGCACGTTGAGAGGGCCGCCATAAACCGCTACGCTGCACGATGATGTATGTTGATGTAAAATATCGAATGTTGAACTTGTTAAATAGAACAGTACGGCAGTTCAATAACAGGTCCTTAAGCAATTTGATGGAGTAGGTCTTTGAGGTCACGCCCATTTGATATACTGGGTATCACGCGTCCAAGACGTGAAGAAAGGGAAATTCATAGGTCAAGGTCTCGGAGCAGTTTTGACATAAAGCATAAAGTTTCTTTAGCTTTTGGCGGCACATGTAAAGCATAAAGGTTATTTTATACATTGTTAACATACATGTGTGCCGTATTGAATGTCTTAAGTGTAAACAAGCCATTGAAATGCACTGCTTTGCCTTGACGGTGACGTGCAGGTGATTGAAGACCTTGCGTTTCTGAGCGGCGCATGTATAATAGCATAGTCCTTTGGGAGTGCTGCGTTTTGCTCTGCATTAGCGCGTAATTGTCTCCTCCTCAAAGGCGACCATCATTTAAACCATAGGCTGCTGGTGAATATCATTTGCGTATGTGGACGCACGAATGCCTCCGTATATTTACGACCCAAGTACGTGTTCGAATGTGTATCCCAGAGAGCGGTCGTTGTGTGTGAGTCCAAGACGACTAAACCTGCCGCCTCTTCCTCAGGCTGTTGTTTTGAAACCAGTAGATGTTTTGGTATTCATTAGTGCTAGCTGTCAGTATGGCTGAGGGGTGTGATGCTCAGTGATGGCCCATTAAACTATGTTTTTTGTGCACTGGAGGCTGCCACACACACTGTACTTTATGATGTACTGAATGGCAGGGTGTGTGAATGGGATATTAAGGGCTACCTGAGGAGACATGCTGTCCCCTGAGGGCCTCTCCAACACACACTGTTGTTTTGAATGTGGAGTTCTTGCCAGTGCTTGAGAACTGGGTATCTTTTTTGACCTTTAAGTTTTTCTCAGGCTTTACATGCTCTGTCAGACTGTTCAGTATTAAAATATTTTTTTCTTGGACGCTTGATACATAAGATTTTTTTTTAGTCCTCCCAGAGCTGAAAAACACTCTAATAGGAAAACAGGTTTAAATGTTTTTACCAGCCTCTAATGTCCCAGTATGTAAATGCGGACCATGTGGCACTGATCTACCATGAGAAGAAGGATGTACATTTGCTAGTGTTTCTAGTTAGTATATTTATTAAATGTTTATTTCTTGATGAGGCTAAACGTTTAGGCAGGTGCTTGTTTTTGCCTTTTTTTGGTGGATCTCCCACGTCAAGTTATTTATTATTTAGTACATATAATGAGTGATGGGTGTGGTAGACATTTTTGCCGGCATGGTTTGGGTCCACTCGTCTGTCCTCTGTAGCGCGAAGCATCACTGCAAATCAATACAATTACATTTGCATTTATTCATTTAGCAGACGCTTTTATCCCAAGCGACTTACAAACGAGGAATACAAAGTTCTTCTTTAGATTTTTAGGGTTTAATCTCCTATAATAGCAGCTTTACATGACCACATGACCTGTGTTAGTCTATCCTCTTCTCTAGTGAGTTCACTATTAGTTCACCCTCTGCCAGGATTGATCAGTCTCTCATTGTGTCTGCATTCCCACTGATTTACTACACACACACACACACGTAGAGAGAGAGAGAACGAGAACAGTACCAGACCTGTGTGTGTGTGTGCCATAGCCTGGCAGCTGAGAGAAAGATAAAACCAACCTCACTCTCTGTAGCTTACTGAAGTGAGGAACAAAAGGCGATGGCAGTGTTGGCAGCTAATGATATAGTTTGTATGAAGGTTTCAGTACATTCTTTAATCCATGGTTGGTGTTTCAGTACTCATTCCAATGTATGTCTTTATTTATTTATTTATTTATTTTTACTCTTTTTTTTATTTTATAAACCAAGGTAGTCACTTTTTCTTTCTAAATCTCATTTTTAAGTGAACCCTGGCCAAAAAGGCAACGCAATAGTTACCACTAGGGCTGTAGCACCCCAAGACAATTTCTGCTATTGGCATTTGTACTTGGACTTATATTGATCTTGGACATCGGTCTAGCTACTAAATATGGTCTTGGTCTAATCCCAGAGTTTATTAAAAACAATGTTTGTGTCTCGTGACATTCACAAAGTTTGGCAAGAATTCTTTCTTCTAGAAAACATAACCTAATCATTGGAGCAATGCATACATTCAGCCAACTAGTTGAAGTTAAAGGCTTTTGCCCAGAAAAGGATTTGATTAGTTTCGGTCTCGATCTTGACTCGACCTTGAACTCCTTAAGACTCGGTCTTGACTTGATATCGGGCAATCCCTTGGTCTTGAAGTTGACAATGGCAGACTAGAGCTGTACTCAAGTTACCACAGACAACATTCAGACACAGGACATAAGACAGGAAATATATCATACTGAAACAATTCTCTAATGATTAGCTTAGGTAATGATAATGAGATTAATTGCAGTTTTAGATGATTCTGCAAGTCATTTCATGAGGATGACGTACTATAGCTAAAAGCTGTCTTAACCAATTCAGATCCCATCGATGGAACAAATTGAATGTGACTATAATGAAGAAATTGTCATGCTTTTTGTTTGGAACAATACAGATAGATATGAAGATGACGACACAGAATTGGTGCAAAATTCCAGTCACTTTGGATACAAATTTCACTGTGTCCTTAATTTCAGCTGACTAATAGAGCATTTTTACCCAAACTTGCCAACATTGCTATTAACAAATAAGCTAGTAGGAGGCAGATAGTATTACCTTATTTGAAGCCTGGTACTTGGATGTTACCCACACCAGTATGTGAGAAGTGTATGTGGGGTTGTGGAGGAAACTGTAGAGCTCTGCAGGTTTACCCGACATGACGGGAATGATGAGTGTGAGTCAGGGGTCACCATGAGCCAGTGTCAATAAACCTCGGGCTGGTTGTTCATCAGACATACTCCGTTCGGTAACGGCAATTAAAGTCTGAAACCATGAGGAGATGAAAAAAGCCCCGTACATGCTCAGTGGGGATGGATTCTGTCTCATGTTATTTCATCTGTAAATTGATGTCTGGTCCCTTAGGATTTCACAGCAAGGGTTAAACTATTAGTTATAAAAAATGTATACATTAGTAATCAGCAGTGCCACTTTCCTTCATTGCCTGTAATAAAGAAAGAAACTTCTTTCAATTTGTTTATCTGTTATCTGCAAGTCGTAATGTCTGTCCCTGGGTGATATAAGAATTCTGAAAGTCGTTCATCCCACTGACTTTATTCGTGATGATAAAAAAAAAAAGAAAAAAAGGGCAACATCTGCGTCTGAATAGAAAGACAGGGTGGGTGGAGGAGTCAGATGGTGTAAAGGAAGATGCAGTGAATCATACTTAATGAAAAAGTCTCTGGGAAGTATGGCAGGAAGCTGTCACTGAATGTGGTGATAGATCGGGCTGTCGTTATTAGTATTCACATGGTGGACTTCTAAAGTCTGACCAGAGCCATTTGTTGATTAATTAATCAGGTAATGTAGAGCTTCAAAGGGAAGAAAGCTGCAGGTTGGACCTTGGTTTCTCACATAAGCAGAGAGAATAGGCTGTCGTCTTCTCGGCCTGATGGAGACCACCCTCACTCAACACCAGAGCCAGGGGGAAGTCATTTAGCCAATGGGTTTACCAGCAATATGAAGTAGACGAGCAACTATGTTTTGGGGAAAGGGTCTCCTGTTTCATGAATATATTCAGGTCATTTCTCTCTGAAGTAATTCTATCAAGTTTGGCTGGAAAGTTTGCATTCCTACCATCTCCACAAAACCATTGGAACGATTATTAAAGGGGGAAGGAAAGAAACTAGGTTATAGTGGTTAGGAAGCAGCTTGGCTTGAAAAGAGTGTGCTCTCAGGCATATGGCATGACTATTCTCTCGATGGAAATAGAAATAGATTTCTGTTGGTGATTAAATCTGACTTTTATAATTAAAGTGCATTCTTGCCATTCACAATTCCAGAGTGTCATAGGAAAGCTTCAGGATCGATAAGAATGATTACATTTATCGAGTTTACCAATTCATGCTCCCACTTTGCAAATCCATACGCATTCTGTTATTGCCTTGTCTGTACAAAGATTTCATTACGGCTATCAATAATCCCTCCAACCTCTAAATGAGATTCATTCAAATACAAAAACATGCTCTCTAAGGTGAGCACACATAAGTGTAAAAAAAGAATAAAAATCCATAGCACTGTTCCAATACTATCCACAATTGTGATTGGCAGTGGTATTAAACCTGAACACATTCATTTTCTCCTGTGCGGTCTGTCCTCAATGACTCAGCTGCCGTCAGTGCGGGAAGAGCCTGGAGGAAATGACATCACTGGGAAGTCCTGAAGGAGCTAGATGACTTTTTCAATGTTTGTGTGTGTGTTTGTGGGTTTGGCCAAAGGGCCAGTCTTGATAATGGCTTTGGCCTGAAGGCCTATTATATATATATATATATATATATATATACACACACACATATACACATACACAGGTTCCTTCCTCGTATCATCTTAAGGTGTTTTTCCTTGCCACCGTCGCCACTGGCTCGCTCAATAGGGATAAATTCACACACTTAAAATCTGTATCCTGTGTTTATATGTTTTTGTAAAGCTGCTTTGAGACAATGTCCATTGTTAAAAGTGCTACACAAATAAAATTGAACTGAAAAGGTAACTACAGGGAATTTTATGTAGCCGAACCTTCACAAATTTTAGTTGAATACTCCTGTTCTAGTCTAAGTAGCAGTCTATTTTCCATTCCTCTTTCGCTTGCATCTGGCTTCTTGTGTGATCCTCCACTTGACAGTTTTTTGAAAGGACGTCTGGACTATAGACTTATTGCTGTAGTTACACCTGTTCAAAGTCTTTCTTAATAACAGCTTGCCAGGTAAATTTGTTTACACCAGGAAAAAAAAAAAGAAAAATGACTCATGTACATCCTAAGCCAAACTGTGCATATGGCATCTCACCACCACGTCTGAATGCATTTCCATTTTCCCCTCTTTCAGGTTTGGCAAACACCGCAAAGACGAGAGAACAGGGGACAAGATGGAGCGCAAAGGCTCGAGCAAGAACAAAATGGATGACATGCAGGCCACAGAGGAGGAGATGCAGAGGATGCGTTTGGAGAGAGAGAGGTGAGGCTTGATCCAACTCCCACTGCTGTGCAAAAAGCCTCACAGTTAAACAGGCAGTATCAGAAACTTGCCTAATTAACCAAATTAGGGGGAAAAGGTAAAGTCTGTGAAAGTGCTGCAGTGTTTGTGCGAGTGGTTAGTGGTTTTTATAAGAGTGCATTAAATTGATCAATTATGGATTGTTTTTCACTTTTGTGCTGCTGAATAGGTCTGAGTGCTAATTGGAGCGCTCGGCCAACGTGGGACTGTGTGTCCAACACGGCCTTCAAATTGCGAGTGTTTTCACAGCCGTTATATGTTGCTTTTGAAAAATGTAACCGGTCGTAAGATTTCTTCAGTATTTTTGTTAAGATTTTTCAACCGGTTAAACATAAGAGAGATACTGCCGGTGGGTACTAATTGTGTTCATTAGCTTATTATTTGATTTAAACTCGACTGCGACACTTTTTTGTCTTGAAACAATCGTGTTTTTAACTCCGTTAATTACCGTAGCATCTACGCTGGCTGGTATCTGTCGGCAGACTTGAGGTTAAAAAAAAGCTCAAATACCTGCCAGATATTTCGTTCATTTTCACCGCTGCCTTCAACCACAACGATGCAAACAAGCATTGTTTACACTCAGTGCTTCTTTCACAACAGCACAAATCCCTATTAATTTTTCACACACAAGAAGAAGACAATATCAATTGCTTTCCCGTACGTGAAGAGGACTTGCAACCCCCTATTATACCACACAAACCAAATGAACTCGGTTATCAAGCCACTTTTGCTAATGGAGCATAATTGAATCGCAACAATAGGGCCAGTGCAGGCCTCCATGGAGAGAGCACCCAGGCCCGGCGCTGACAATGAGGCTGGCCTCGTCAATGAAACATCTGGAGCCCATTATCAAAGAAGCCTGCCTGGCCTGTGGTGTTCTCCACCATGGGCATTGGAAATCGGGCTCTGGCCTGCAGCCCAGAACATCGCCAACTCTATGCTCCAGTACAGAAAGAGAGAGAGAGAGTGTGCTTGCTTGCAGCTCGCGGTGTCTACAATCAATGCCCAAGTCAATCAAAGACACATTTGTCACATCCCATAGCTTCATTTATTTCCATAGTTCCTTTCTAAAGAAGGTTCATATATATATATATATATATATATATATATATATATATATATATATATATATATATATAAAAACTAATATGGATTTTGTTTGTGGAGGTCTCTCGGGTTTGCATCTTGAATTAAATCAAGATTTGTTTTCTCCTTTCCTCCCGCCCCCAACATCTCTATGCTTGACTATTCCTCCACTTAATAGAGGCGAGTCCTTTAGGGAAATTGTCCCAGCAATAATAATCTACTCAGCCACCACAGTGTGAACATGATATTCAAAGCACTAGGGAGACTGACAGCTGTTTAAAAAAAAAAATAAGATAAAAAAAAAAATCAATAGCTGCTGTATTTTTGTGATATTGAGTTATTATACAGTGAAGCCCATGTTGGACAGACATGTGTACATGTTTGCATGTGAACCAGTGCCGAAAGCTGTGATTGATTACACTCGCCACAGGGACAAGGCTGTTTCTACAGGCTCTTGATATTTTAGACGAGGTGATGGTAGGTGTAGTAAGAGTGGAGGTAGTTTACGGGTAACTATTAGTCTGTTTGCCATGGGAAATTGATACTTTTGGCTCATTTTGCTATTTGGTTTAGTTTGTTTTCACACCGCACAATTTAAACAAACCAAAAAACATGAGGACCGAGACATCCTTGCTCAGACACACTCGTACTAGTTATTGTGGTCCACAAGCAAATGTGAATACTGTGTTCTCACCTAACTAAAGAAACCACTGTGAGGGGCAAAACACAACAGGGTTCAGTTAAAACGGATTAAACACTGCATATGTGGAAGCACTCTTAGGTGCTCGTCGGGATCGCTAAACTCCACGAAGACGAGCAGGACCAAATCCATACCTGAAAAAGAATCACCACAGGTATAGTGGATCAACCATCATACTAGCACTGCAGCAGATTTAGTGTACTTGCTTGCTAAGATGTTCATGAAACTCATGAGCTTTAGGGCTTACATTGCTATATTTGTGAATGACTTAAGCTCCCTAAATCCTCTTCTGTCACTGCTGTATGGATGACAGCCCCCTGCAACACTGAGCAAAATAAAAATAAGAAAAAAAAAAGAAAGCTTTGAAAGCAGGCAGAGTGCTATCGGGCTTGATGTGGGCTGAGGATGATGGAGTGTCTGCATCAGTAGCATTTGTTTTGCCACAATTGAGTAAATTGTAAGCAGCTGCTGCCCACAGTCCTCTGCCGGTCCTCCAGCCGCCAGCCTTTCCGTGCCTCATCAGCAGCACAGCGACTCTTCTGGTGGGCTTTGTTTATGCCTGTGGTGGTTCATGGACCCCTGCATGATTTTAGATTTTTTAAAAATGCTTTGAATGCAAGGACCACCATGGCAGAGCTCCAATTAGAGATGGGGGGGGGGAACGCATTCAGGGCACAATCTCTGAGGAAGTCCTCTAGGGTTTTGCAGCCACCCAGCCAGGACAGGAACCACAGAACAATATGCATGACATCCTCTCATCTGTATCAGTGTGTTAACAAATACAACGGGATGTAGGTTTGTGGATTTGTGAATATAAATGCTTGGTTTCAGAGCATAGTACTGACCACTGGACAGAATTAAGAGTGGTAAACATGGTCTTCCGTTTAGCAGATTAGCTGCGCTCTTATCTTCCCGGCTCCATTTTGCGGCTAATCAGCGGCTAGCACTCGTCCATCTCCTGGTTTCCTGCTCCTTAAGCCTATGGTTTCCTTTTGTTTGTTTGGCTTTTTCCTGAGTGTAGCCAGCCTGAGACGCCTCTGATTCTCAGCCCTATTTCAACTAGCCCCGCTATCGCAACTAGCAGCTTCCTTTCTTCCTAGGGGCCCACGCACCAGCCGGAAGGCTGCTCATAAATGCGTGTCTGATTCCCACTGGTCCCTCTAGAGTCTTTTCTGCCTGTATGCATTCATCTATTTTTAGGATATTTAAGAGGTGTTTAACCCGAACCCTTGGTTTTTGTATGTTTATTTATTTATTTATTTTTTATATAGTTTTGGCTTATGGTTGTTGTCAGCAGTAGTAAAGATTTGATTTATTAAAGAATTTGTCCTTGATATTCCTGTTGTTTTTTTTTTTGTTGTTGTTGTTTTTTTTATCTTGGTTTTTTTTTAATGTGTCAATTTGCACATTTCTCATACCTCTTTTCAGAAAAGCAAATTAGCTGCATAAAAAGTACACATTTCTTAGCTGAAATTCTGCTAGTATTTCTGCTCCACATAAATTGTAACCGCATTAAAAAAAAAATTGCGAGTCTGCCCACAGCTCTGCACATATTTTCATACTTTATTTGACGCACTAATGCATGTTAATCATTATCACAGCCAATCATTCCTCCTGTACCGTGGCAGTAATTGTGTTACAAAATAATTACTGAAGCTCATTATGCTCAGGAGCCTTTTGTAACATTTTGCTGTTTGACTAGACTAATTAGAATGCCGAGTTCAAAGGCAGACGACACAGGCTGATTGTGGACCTGATTGTGTTTGTCATTGAATTGATAGCCTGTGGCTTAAAGTGGTTTGTAGGATTTTTATATCCTGCAAATGGTTATAATTGTTACACTCTGGGCAGTTCTGACACCACAGGCATCATCTGATGGGTCGCCTTATGGTTATATTGTTTTTTTTTGTTTGTTTGTTTTCTTATTTTTTGATTAATATGATTTATTATATGTACAGTTTGAGAGAAGTACACTAATTGTAAAATGTACTTAGTTGGAAGTGTATCTGGAGAAAATAAACTCAAAACTGTAATAAGTTCACTTACAAGTATCATTTATCACCCAAATTAGTCAAAATCAAGTATAAAATTAGTACTAGTTTAAAGTACATATAAAACCATATAATTTATGCTAAATATATTGCATTCGCATATACAGGTGGGTAATTAAAATGAATGGGAAGCAAACATATAGTATCTCCAGAAATGTTTAGCGCCACCACAAGACGGCAGAACAGCCTCAGTGTGCCTTGGCACGGAGTCTATGTCTCTATAACTGTACTGGAGGGATGAACATTACTCTTACAAAAGATGTTTCCCCCAGTTTGATGAAGATGATGGTGGAGAGCGCTGTCTAACACATCATTCCAAAATCTCTCATAAGTGTTCAACTGGGTTACGATCCATTGAGTGCCATAGAATATGATTTACATCAAACCATTCAATGAGCCCTTGTGCCCTGTAGATGGGGGCGGGGTCATCCTGGAATAGCCCACACCTGTCAGTATAGAAATGTTTCATCTCAGGATAAAGGTGATCAGAAGAACATTTTTGTCTTATTCATTTGCAGTGATTCTCTCATCTACAAGCGGATCCAAGCCATCCCAGCAAAATACAGCACATAACTTGCACCCCACAGCCTAACAGAGCCACTGGTTTTCCCTTTAATTTGTCACTCATCTATATGTACTTGACACAATTATAGCAGACTTTAAAATATACAAAGGGCATAATTGTGTCATTCTGTGTTGGAGCAATCTGTCACACTCTTTTGATCATCTCAGCATGTTGGAGGTGTTGCGGGTGGAGTGTGCTTGTGTAGCTTGCCAAATTGTGTTGTTTTGATAAGCAGTGAGATTTATTCAGTGAGGAAAGGAAGGACCGCAGGCTAGCCAAAGTGCCATTCCTGGCTAACACCCGTCACCCCCATCCATTTTTACAAACACAACTCCAAGCACCAGTGAGCTTTATTTTCCTACTTTTGTTAATCGCTCACAAGACAAGTTAAATGTGTAATTTATCATACGAAACCTTTTTTAGATCTTTGGGTTATGCAACATTTATTTTTTAGAATATTACAGTGTGGTTTTGGCAGAGAAAGGGTTATACTGATAGCCAATCTTCTGATAAAGAAGCCATATGAAAGGTACTTGGCTGTACTTGGACAGCTCTTAATGAGGTGTTGCAGACATGTATAACATCTTGTGCATATGTAGGCTCTAATGGCTGTCTGAAGACATATAGGCCAACGTGTTAGGGACTGTTTCTTTTTCTCTCGGCTGTTACCTAGAAACATAATGGTAGGCATAGCTTTCAGCAATAGTACCATCATTCTTCTGCCAGAACACCTACACACCAACGGGCAGTGCATATGCAAGCTAATAAAAACATCGAACTCTTAATTGGTCACACATCTGCATTCCCACACACACAGAGGAAATAAGCATATTCTTCTCTCACTCTCACACACACTCGTACACAGTGGAGCAGTTGGCACTAATTATCTTTGAATGTGGGTGGGTAATGATTCTGGACCATTGCCACATGAAACACCAGGAGTATTTGATGGCCTTCACTCATTGAGGGACAGAGAGAAATTGACAGAGCAGTAATCATGTTCAGTTTATCCACTTCTGTCTTTTGAACTAACGCCACAACAGGCCATTAATTGTGTAATGAAGTAAACAAGAGACAGTGGACTCTCACCAAGCTAGCCCGAGCTCATATCCACACATACAAACACTTAAGCGCACAAGTAGACCCGTCCTGAATGCATTTCCCGAGTACCTACGGTATCAGTCTACAGTAATGATGGATGGCAGTCCACAAATGTAAAACATGCCCTTATAGGAGCACATACACACAAACCCTCTCAGAAAAGGTAAAGGTACATTTCTTGTGAATCCAGTGTAACGGCTCATTTAAGGTACAAACAGGGTCCTTAATGCCCAATTAGTGCTTTTTGAATGTATGCTACGATCATTTCCGCAAGTTAAATTCTTACAGGAGGAAAGCACAAAAGGAAGTATGCTTGAGGGAGTACCGTTTAAGCAGCAATACCGTACCGGAAATTAATTTATCATTGCTTGTGTAAAATAAATCTTGTTCTGACACATCCCATACAATGGTCCTTCTCAGTGGTAGCCATTTCAAAGTTACGGGCCAGCAAGACCAATGTTGAATGTAACTAATATTTGAGTGCAGCAACAACGCATATTAAACCAAGTTTTTCCCCAGTACCCTAGGTAAAGCAGCTAGAAAAGCAATGGCATTGTTGGCAAATAGCAGTTTTACCTCTTCTTGTCTATTGGCTATCTTGGTGTATCACCACAGGGCCAGGTATGGCCTGGTGCTTTCACTCATACTGGACATTATCTCATTGAGACATACAGTGCCATAGCAGATTCTATCTGTCTATTATGTGCAGTCTGCCAGAGGGATGGATTTGCTATTGGGTTTCTGTAAAACCTGCCATAACACTGAGCAGAGACGTTCCGGGCAGCGAGGTGACATCAGTTTCTGAGCAGACGGCAGGTGGGCTGACCTCGCTGTCCTCTCGCGTTTCACCATGTTCATGTCCCTGATATTAAATCAACAGCCTAAAACCAGCATGTTCCAAAGTGTGGATTTCTTTCGAGATTTCAAGCCAAGAGTTTGATTAAGAAAAATGCTTGTTTGTGCGAAGTCGGAAGATTTGGGTTTACAATGGCATTATTGGTTTTACAAACCCCAGCAGTTTTTCTCATTACCACTAGGCTATTAACTGCACATGACACGGATAAGTACGCAGTTCTCACACAGTCCTCTCCAGACTTAGATTTGCACAGGCGAGAAAGGGAACAAAATGAAGCTACAGTAAATGGCATTGTAATTGTATTAGGCTGTCACGGAGAGAGAATGTTCATTGTTGGGAAATTAGATTGCGCTTATGAGAAACTGTGGAAACATCTAATTTTTCTTCCCAGGGTAACCCGTAGTTGGCCCAAAGATTGCTACATGGAGCCGTCAGTCAGAGTCGTGATGGGCAGCTGGCAAAAGGCAGAGGTCAACTGCGACCTGGGGTGCTGGTGAAACAAGGCACTCACAGTAGTGTGGATTGGGGGGGGCGCGGTGGGAAACTGAAGCTGAGAAACAGACACATCGTTAAAGCTCATTTGGCTCTAATAACGTGGACAGGATGTGTGTGCCATGGGTCACGCTATAGGGGGCTTACCCTGAATGCATTCCTATTCCAGGAGATGCCCGCATCCCAACACAGATATGTTCCCAAACACGCTCACACGCTTTAATCCAAAATAATTAAATGAAATTACATCATTCACCTCAGATCAAATTTGTCCTCAGTAAACTGGTTTCTTTATGGAGGGAAAAAACAAACAGCATGCAGTTGAGGAAAATATGCGAAGTGGCAGCTGGAGAAAGATCAGAGAGGCCCCAGTTTTCCTGCCATTTGGGAAGACGCCTACAGGACGTATTGCTCCACTCCTGTCCGGAAGATCTCCCACTGGCTGTTTTAGCAGCTCTGTACGACGTCAGCCGTAGCAGGCCTGCTCTGACTCTGCTCTCTAAGAGGAAGCAGCAGGAGAGGCACTCTGAGGAGAAAGGGCTTAACCTCTGCAGAAAGCTGATTGAAATGTTCTCCCACTGGAGGTTCTTGAAAGAATTTTGTCTCAAGGTTCCATTGAGCAGGCCGTCGTAATAGGGGTAAGGGTCCAAGGTAAACACAGGAAGGGAGGGTGGTGTCTGAGCAGTCTATTAACCCGGTAGGAGCTCTGAACTCAGGCAAACATCAACACAGCAGGGAGTGATGACAAAAAACACTGATCATATACCTAAGGTTCTTTATCTCTTAGAACTGCACTTCATATTTGCAGGGTTTTTGATGTTTCATAGGGCAGATGTTTTTTTTAGGATTTAGTAGCTAAACTCTGGCAGTCTGATCCTCGGTTAAAACCGGCAATTATTTCATCTGTTTTCTGATCATTTCTCTCTACTCATTTCAGTTTGAAATGATTGATTTGCTGTTCATCTCCTAACAGTGGGTTCACAAGCCCCACTATACCTGATGAGATAATCAACAACTAATGAGATAATCAACAACCCTTTCATTGGCTGAGTTAGATCTGATGAAAAAATAGCAAAACTTAAAATAAAAAAATCAACTAAAAACGTCATGGCCCACCATGATGGATAATTGCCTATCCACATGTTCTACTTTGTCTAAGTACAGATCAGAGAATGCAACAATGTTATGTACTGTGTGTGTTTGCAGGATCCAGGCCAAGAAAAGGGAGCTGCGGGAGCGACAGGCCAGGGAGAGAGACTATGCCGAGATTCAAGACGTGACCCGAGCTTTCAGCTCTGATGAGGAACACACCTACGCAGGCATCGGCTCACTCGACTCGTCCATGGACAGCAGCCAGAGCCTGAACCAGGACCAGAGGCCACACAGTCCCAGAGATCAGGGCCTAGAGAGTCTCTACGCCCAAGTCAACAAGCCACGCAACGGAGGACCACTATCTTCGGACAGGTAGGGGGCGATACTTAGACTCTCTCTGTGTTCAAGGATGAAGCTGTGCTGGTGTTTTTGAAATCAGGTGCCCTGGGTAGAAAGTAGTATCATGAAGCTCAGCATTACACCTGTCCGGTAAGATCCAGCTGCTTGTTGTGCATTTGAAAATGATCCTGTATATGCTCACGTGTCCTCTAGTGTACGACTTAATCTCTCCCTCACCGTGGAAAAGCAAAAGTCAAATGCAATAATAATGTTTCACCAACATGTCCCAGTGGCAGGTCTTACAGTGAAGGAAAATCATCAATAATGCTCAAGGTGCGAAAATTTAATAACTAGAAGCCTCCTTTATTATAGCGGATCATGTCAAATCCTGTCTCCATCTCAGTCTGTGCAGCACACAGCCAATCTCTGGAAATCCATCTGTGTCATCTGGGAAGGGCAAAGTCATCCATATACAATGAGATTGTGCCATGTTAAGAACAAAACAGATGTCCCCCCCCCCACCCCACCCATAGTTTTCTTCCTGGTGCCATGAAAAAAGTAAATGTGCTTGCCTTGTGTTATAGATGTTGCTGTTAAAACTTTAATGTTGCACTTCTCTGCGACCTCAGGCTGAAAAGTTATTGTGCTTGTTTTCAGCCTTAAAAAAAACCCCAAACCAAACAGATTCTTTATCTTCCTGAGGCACTGCTAATCATTTATTCCCCACTGAAAAGGATTCTGTCATTCCGCTTTCCTCCGCAGCTACATCAGCATTTAATTTAAAAACATTTAAAATCCAGTTTTCTCCTGTTGCTTCATTATCTCTTACATAGCTGTGCACACCACTGTGTCATGACAGTGTTTTTCCCCCACAACTCTCCAGTGTCTATTTTAAGACCTTTAGCTTGCTCAAAGATTTTTCATTACGACGTCTGTGTGTGTGATTTAGCGTCGGCGATGGTGAATGAAGCGCGATGGGACAGCTTTACTAACTCTCAGCACAGTTGCTTAGCCAGCTGATAATTACCTCATCGAGTGTAATCGTATCGAGCTAATGATTGACAACCGCCACTTGCTACGTGACCTTTCACTATCCACAGCGCGAGATGGCATGCTGCGAGTCTCACCAGTAGCCCCTCCTCCTCCCCCTCCCACTGCGACGTGGATCTTTCAGCGCAGTCCTTCCCCTGTGGCGTGACCTCAAGTCCATGTGACTCCATGACACTATGCAGCCACTCAATAACCTGCTTAATCTGGGTGTCGATATCTCTGGGGATAGCAGGGAGATGCTAATGGTCGATGGTTAACCCCTGTGGCTGCACGATCTCATGAAGGTTACAGTAGGAGGAGATTTCTGTAGGTTGCGGTGTGGTGACAGTATTTTCAACATGATGTAAGAACATGAGTTATATTTCCTGTGAATTCTGCATTAACAAGGCAGTATAAATGTATTTATAACATGTTATGTAGCACACCCAATATCTTGTAACACCTGCAGTAGCCTAAGCCTGTAATACTCATAGGTTGTTATAGTTACATGCAGCACTAAATAAAGCATGAGTATATAAGTATATAATGGCAGGCCACACAATGCATTATAATACCTAAGTGCATTAGACACTACAGTGTTCCTTTGAGCAGACTTATAATTGTTTTCTTAAAGTCGTACCGTATATTTATGATTTAAAGTGTTATGTATGCTCCTATAATCATTTATGAGTATGCAAAGAGACGTAGGTCGTGCATGCATTATAGTAGAAATCACTGATTGCAGAATTCTAACATCGATTAACAACTTTTTGGGTTTTTTTTTTTTGGATTTACGTGAGACATTAAACAGGAAATCAGTCTGAACTTTCTGGCTTTCCCATTGCACCCAGTGAAGATTTTGTGACAGATTGTCTAGCAGTTGCCTGACAATTTTGTGATGATTGGTTTAGACCAGTCAGTGGTTTGCACTATTTCTAGCTCCACCCATATGTCCCTGTTTGGTACTCTTGGTCCCCTAGCAAGAAGCCTCATTTCAGCACAAATACTTTGTGTCAATATGTGTCACATGTCAATGAAAATAACAACCGAATGTGGGATCATTGATTGGTTCATTTCTTGTTTAAACTGCTTCATTGGGCTTGTTCCTTCGCTCTTTGACAGTCCTAGGATTTGCGCTCACAACAGCTCTATACGTTTCTCACTAACACTGAATGTGAGGCACGTGTATTATTTAAATGCATGATTAAGTGGAAGACATGACTCTCAGATAAGGTGCAAAAGAACCAGAACGTTTACTATAGCGTATTGTCCCTCCTCTTCTTTCAAGAGGGAAAAAGCGAGTGAAGCCCGTTTTATTTCCAGCGCTTTGTTCTGGGTGTGCTCGTCCTCGGCAGCTACTAGCTGGCACACTGCACTGGCTGCTGCTTTGGAGTGTGTGATAAACGGCTGCTTTTGTCTCCTCCGCTGAATTCACAATCATCGTCTCATTCTCTCTTAATGCCAACAGCGGCCTATTTATAGCAACATGGATAGTACCATCCTTACGGGGGGAAGATGATAACAGTCTCTCTCTCTCTCTCTCTCTCTCTCTCTCTTTTTCTTTTTCTCCCTTTTGCAAAAAGCATAGTCAGTCCTCACACAAATATGCACTACTGTGCAAAAGTCTTGGGCACCCGATTTGGTTTCAGTACAAACTTTGTTTTTAGATTTATTTTTTTTTTTAATTTTATGACTTCTCCCAAACATTAGTTTTCCAGCACAAAATTAAATGTTAGAAAAAATGTTTGTATGCCATTAAAGAAAACAGTCTATTACGTAAGAGACACTTTTCGGACAAAAAAACACAATGAAGGCTGCTGGGTTTTGCTGCAAAAATAAGAAGCGAGAGCGACAGTCAAAGTCTCCAGAAGAACCGTGACTGGTTCTGCAAGATGCTCAATAAAACTTACAGCTCATTTCCTTATAAAACTGCACTCATTACTAGTACCTGAGACTACTAATTTTTTAAGCAAAGGGTCGTCATACCAAATATTGACTGTTTCATTTATTACTGTTTATTGCTCTTCATGGTATTTTTTTTTAATATATAGAAATATTTAATTTCATTATTTTTGAAGGCATCTTTACCCTACAGCATTTCTTTTTATGTACCTAAGACCTTTGCACAATACTGTAAATATGGAGATCACTTTAACTTAGCATTGTTTATAATTTTAAAACCTCAAGCTCCAGTTTCTCAGCAACACCAGTTCTCTAAGAAATTGCCCTGCTTCTGGATAATTTGCACATGTATGTGTATAAGACATGTTACGTGTACATGTTGTAAGAAGTAATGAGAACTGAGGGCATCTTATCTTTGCAAGAAAAAAAAAAAAAAGGCAGCAACTTTTATGCTTTGCATTTCACTTCAGACGAAGACTCTGTGAAATTTGCTGTAATATTTATCATTGTGGCCATGGAATTAATTCCCCACTTTCTTTCTTTATTCAGCTCCAAGGCCTGCAATCTACAGAAATGCCATAATGCATTTTGTCTGCAATCTGAAAGCATTTCAGTTTCTCAGCACCTCAATCAGCCTGCCTTCATCAGTGAATCGAGGCAAACAACCTTTTTGCTTTTGCAAATGAAAGCTAATGGAAATTTCATGGTGTCAGAGTCCTGCTATAAAAAGCTTTTAACCACAAGCGAATGTTGACTCTCCATAATAAATGGATACATATGGCTTTCACCAAGTTCAGAGTCAGAAGTTGATCGGTGCGAATATTCCCAAAGCAGAGTGGAAAAAGTAAACAGGGCTGAAGTGGTTATTCTTGTACACGCAACACAAAAGTAAATGTTTTCGTACCGTGGACGTTAGGGGTGCGCGATCTGACAAAAATATCATAACACAGTTCTCCATGGCGTTTCTATGATGCATGACCTGCATCACTGCCAGCAGTACAGCAGTATTGTGTAGAAAAACACAAGTTGATTTATATAATGTTTACAAAACTAAATGTATTAAAAACATAATTATTTATAAAAAGTATTTAACACTGAAAAAGAGAAACAGATCTGTCAATTTGAACACTTTTACAATTTTAAGTACAGATTTTTATGTCAAATCAGCTGCTTCCAGATGGTTTGCAAATAAATTTGTGTGTGTATCTCTCTCTCTCTCTCTCTCTCTCTCTCTCTCTCTCTCTATATATATATATATATATATATATATATATATATATATATATATATATATATATATATCACAATATCCACAATGTCGAAAAAGCTTATTGTGGCATAATTGATCACAATGTCGATATTATATTGTCCTATCGTGCAGTTATAATGGACATAACATGGAGACAAGAACCTCCTGTCTGAAGGTGTGTGGGCAGGCGGTGACTAAAATGCATTTTGTCATGCATTTCCTCTGACAGATACAGAGAGGTGGAATTAGTTACGGTTGAGTGCAAAAGTTTGTATCCCCACTGTTTATGAATAGTGAACAGGAAATTGGCGTGAAGTGAAAAACACATTTTGGAACAGCTCTTTCAGGTTCAGCGAATATTACGGCTGAGAGAGAGGATATAAATACTGTCCAAAAGAGATAAAAATGTGACAAGTTAATAAAAATAAAAAAAAGCATGTTCCCAAAGTGAAATGCAAGATTTTGAACTAATATCACCAGTGTTAATGCCTTATCTCCAGCTATTTCACCTGTGTGTATGCCAGCACCCTAAATGCCTTGTTGAATAATTCTTATTTTACATAAAGGGTGCGCAAACTTTTGCACGCAACTCTATATTATAGAGACTGCGGAATGCACGATGACTTGGTATCAAATAAGGCTTTATAATGATTTTTTGAAGTGCTAAATCCTGTTAATTATATTAATCAAATCTCCGCTACGTGTGGTCACTCATGTGCATTGTACTAGTCAGCACATTTCAGAGGCATGACTATCAGGATTTTATGACGGTAGTCCAAGCCAGCATCCCGAGTTCTTTTCTCATCTAAATAGATCAATCGTGCGGCTACAAATATCCACAGCCAGACATGTGCACACAACAGAACCCTTTTTTTAATCTGCTTATTTGTGATGCCCTGCTTGGAATACCTTCCAACCATTGAGTCATTGCGGATAAATATATGTATTTATAAAAAGAAGTGAGCCAATCTTTTAGCACGGGAACATGAAGTCTGAGAAGCTATCCAGTGACTAGCATGTGATGTGGGTGGGAGTGCACAACAATAGGTTGTTAGAGAGAAAAGTGAGTCAGGACAAGGGATCATGTGAGTTCAATTTTTGTTTCTATTTTCCAGCAAATAAACATGAGAATGAAAGGCTTTTGAATGAGCCGAGCTTAAGTTTAAGCCTTCGGGGCCTACATTGGGTACAGAGACAATAAGCACATTATTGATCAGCTGGCGATGAAAAGTGATGCGGTGCCACGATTATTTTTTGGATGTGGATTAAAGCCACGGAGATGTGTTTTGAAGTCATGGAATACCAACTCAAGTGATGGGTTAGAGACGGGAAATTGAACCGGCCCATTCTTTTAAAAGCACATGTACGGCCAGTCGTTACCGTGTGAGTGTGTGTGTGTGTGTGTGTGTGCGCATTTTTATTTTACTCCCACGGCACAACCCATGGCTCCAAAATCAATAAAAGGCTCTTTTCACTTTGCCAAAAATGTTTCCAGGCCCATTAACCTCAGATTGTGCTGAGGAGGTCCAGCCCCCAGTCTGAGGTCCAGCAGATTAGTGAAAACACAGAAAACAAGTCTGCTGCAACCAGCCCACAGCTGTACAAACACAGCCAATCTAGAAGTGAAATCCTGAGTCAGGTCCATCCGGCTCTGTGCGAGTCCCAATCAGAAGGTCACTGCGGCAGTAGAACAGAGAGAACCTGGGCTCCGGTGCTCGTAATGTGTGTGGAAGCTGCGGTGCAAACTTGTAAACCCAGACCCCTTACACGCTCTCCGGCTTTACTGCCACTCCATGGGAGACACGCACACCACTGTGTTTATTACTGCCTGTATTCGTCTCTTCTGCTGAACGCTCTATGTACTAGAGGTCTGAGTGCGTCATTCTGCTTCTAGCACAGCGATTCGTCAGCAATTACAATGCATACTTTATAGTAATGAATGAAACTTTGAACATTTTAATGGTTTATAATTAGAGTTAATGTTGTGGAATATCCGAGAGACAAGTTAGTTCCTGTTCTCACCTACGTTACAGACGCGATAAACAGTTGTTCCCTCACCAGCCTCGTTCTATTGTTCTCTTTCTCTCGCACAATTGGATCTCTCTCTCTTTCTTTCTCTCTCATATATACTTGGAAATGTTGCCTGGTTACACTATAACAGTATCCCGAAATATATTCTTTGACTTTACCTTGCTGTTATTTCTTCAGTTCTGTTCATTAGAGTGGACAGACTTCTACATTATACATGTATTTGGCTTATTTCACAAAGTAGTCTATAATCATGAATGACCTGTTTTGTTTTTGTTTCTGTTTTTTTAGACAGGCAATCGACAGGGTAGACCTGAACCTCTACAGGACTCAGGTGCAGGAGAGCAGACTAGAGCATGCTCAGCGTGCACTGAACTGACAGGTGCCATGCTGATTGAGATTTGGGAAGCGAAAAGCAAACCCTCACCACTGTGATACGCACCGGCTTGATTGACGGCTGCTCCCATTAGAGCTATATTCTCTAAGCTGCCGCTGTAAGCCGAGAGAGTGAGGGAGAGAAGGGGAAAGAGGGGGATATCTCTCGCTCCAGAGATTTTGGCTGTTGAGAACTGTTAAAAGTTGTTCATATATAGAGATGCACAGCAAGGTGTTTTTCCCTCTCTCTCTCTCTCGCTCTCTCTCTCCCTGGCGCTCAACTTCTTTTCCTTCTCTCTCTTCTAAATCCACTTCCACCTGACTTTGCATGGTGCTGAAATTGGATTATAAGCCGCAGGTACCTTTCAGGTCATGGCTTTCATCTGTGTGTGAAGCTGTTTATGTTGTGGGTTTAGTTGCTGTTAGGCAGAGAGAGAGAGAGAGAGAGAGAGAGAGAGAGAGTGAAGCAGTAATCCCTCAGACACAAACATACTTCATACATCTGCATTCATTCCTCCCAGCTGTAGTGCTGATGTCAACATCACTCGTTTTTCGCTGCTGCATCACCCTCATCACCATCATCATTTCTTTTGGTAGTGACATCATTGTTGTGCAAAACGTGCAGTGACGTACAGTTCAATAACATCATGCCCGAATCATTATCGGCTATTCAATCCTTCATCTTCTCATCCGTTCAATCCTCCTCCAGCTTTCCGTCTCTCCAGTCTGTCCATCCAATCCTTCTCCATCCTTCAAGTCTTTCCTTGACCCAATCATATCCTACACTTCCAATCATCCCATCCCTCCATTCTTTCTCGATAGTTTCCTCCTCCACTCTTCCTTCATACTCTCATCTATCCAGTCCTCCATCATCAAATCTATCCAATCTTCCTCCATTGTCCAGTTCACCCATTCCTCCTCCATAATCTCACCCACCCACTACTCCATCATTCCATCGATCCAAACCTTCTCCATCTTCCTATCTATACAATCCTCTATTATCTCCCCATTTATCCAGTCGTCTTCCATAGTCCCATCCATCCACTACTCCTCCATAGTCCCAGCCATCCAAACCTCTTCTGTCCCCCCCCATCTGTCCAATCCTCCTCCGCAGTCCTTCTCCATCTCTTTATCCATCCAGTCCAATCTAGCCAATTCTCTTCCTTTTTATATTCTTAGAATTCACCCAAACCTTCTTCTCCACTCCACCTATATGGTGAAAGTATAGAAAATGTCAACTAAGTATGTAAGTAAATTGTATTTATTATTAGCAACGGAGAACTTTTCCCACATGAACATTGTTTTTTTTGGGGTTTTTTTTTTTTTTTCCTCAGTTCCATTTTGCATAACCCTCAGTTTTCACAGATTAGTGTTTCCCCATAATATTACCACAGGCACATTGCATTATCTCTGTTTGCATTCTTTAATTAGCCCTGAATCAAAAGTTAATAGCAAAAGTGATTTTATTATTATTATTTTTTCTCAATTCAATTATGCCACCATTAAACTGAGTGCATCCGCAGTGCTTTCTCTTAAATAGCATTTTGTTAATAATTCATTGGTAGATAGATGAGCACTTTGAGATGGTTACACACACTTATAGAGTGTGTGTGCATATGTGTATTTAATCTCCCCTCTCATCAGGCTCTGGGGAATATGAGAAATGGTATAGGACTATATATATGCTGTGTGTCAACATGCACCCAGTCTTAATGGCCTTTGTGTAGCTTAAGCTAATTGTAATGGCTCACTTCAGGGACGAATTAAGTGTCTGAGTGTATATTACTCTCTCTCTCTCTCTCTCTCTCATATTTAGATTTAGGTTAGTATGTCTGGGTTTTCACGTAATGGAGGTTTTTGAGCCTGAATTTTTGATAGTTTACCTACCGCTGTGGTTGGGGCAGTCCCCACCTCTGTACTTTTCCTGCCTGCTTTGCGCTCTTTCTCCATCCATCTCCTGCCACTCTGGCATGCTTGGTTTCTGGCGATGGGTTGGCTGGTTTTTAGCATCCTGTCGGTCTGCTGCTGGGTGTATGGCCACACCTTCTGTGGTGTCAAGTTTGCTGATTGTGCGCTTCTTTTTGAAGCACCTACTTGCTGGTTGCAATCTTGTCGAGGTGCTGATGGGCATGCCACCACAGCTTGAGGCATTTTTGCTGCCACTTTAAACAAGCACACTATTTTTGCAAGCAGGTTAGAGCTGCCTGACACCTCAGGGGTTGAATGCGCTCCTACAAGGGCAACCTGATTTTTCATTAAACTACCATTCCCTAGTTTTTGGACTCGTAGTAATAATAATTCCTTATAATAATTGTCTCTCTTTGTTGTATAATTTGCATTTGTGGTTTGTTATTGTGCTTGTTTACACCTTCTTTTCTGTTGCAGTATGTTCTCTCGAATTATTTTGTAAAGTATCCTTGAGCATTCGCTTGGGGAAATGTGCTCCATAAATAAAGTGTTAAAACATGTAAATATTTCAAATGTAAATGCTTTCGTAGTTTCAAATATTTTATGATAAACATGTTTAATACTCCTTTGTGCATTCCCGTTTCATTTCATAGCTTTCTGTGAAGCTTCTCAGTAAGAACAAAGACCCTGTGCTCTTAGAGTGCTGTCTCTTATCTGGTATATTATATGCTGATAGTAAGTAGTATCTGCAAGGCAAAAGCGAGTGAATTATCTGGTGCGCCTGTTTTCATTTTTTTCGCCCCGCTTTGGAGAAGGCCCTCTGGGATGTGTACAAGGAGATGGAGCGTGAGGCAGGCAATTTATCCTACGATTGCACCATTACATTCATTTAGAAAAGCAAACAGCCCGAAAGGTGAGGCAATGCTTTAAAAAACGCATGCGCGCACACACACTCTCTTAAGAACTTAATATGTGCACTTGTACAAACAAATGCTTGTGGACACGTCCATACACGTGCACACACAATCAGCGGTGGAGAAACAGAGGAGGACCTTATTACAAGCCACACGCACACGAGAGCGGCTTCTTCATTGTTCTTTAAATGAGTCTGTGATATTCACTCTAATGAACTTCCTGCAGGAAGATGAAAGGAAGAGGAAAAAAAAAAAGGAAAAAAAAAAATACGAGTGACGTGTTGGTGCAGAATACAGCCGCTTGTGTTTCTGCCCAGATGAATAGAAACCAAATGTGAGGCAGGCCACGATTTCTTTTTTCCTCTCTTGCATCTGTTCTACAGGCTCTCAACAATCAGGCCTTCAACTGCACTGATCACACACACATACACGTATACACACACGGTGTCGTATTAACATTGTTTGTAAACACACATACATCATGAAACAGCTACTGTCAGCATGTAATTGGTCTTTCCTATAGCATAGGGACGCCATGGCAGAATTATAACTCCAGTATTCTCATGAAAGGGTATTATTGTACATGTGGAGCTTGTGCTGTCTTTATGGAAGACTATTAAACTGATCTTAATTCAAGAAAATTGCATGTTCTTACCTCCTCCTTATTACCACCGCTATAATCGCAAATATGCCCCATCAAAGCAATGCTTTTCAGTTTATTTGATTACAGATGACAAGAAAGCGGCGCCTCGATGCGCCAGGGTTTGTGGCATACAGGATATTACCTGAGAGGAGCTTATTAGATATAGGTGGAAAGGCTTTTTCTGGGTCACCACTGGGTATTTCTATTTTTCCTCAGCTACTGTACTTATAAGAGCTACTAGACAGATTTCAAATGATGGATAACCCAATTCACTAGTGTAATCACAGACTCCCAGCATAACATCTCCTCTTTCATCTCCCATCTCACAGAGCTCACATGGCCCCCAAAAACAGGGCTGGGGAAAATGCAATCGAAAAAGCAGCTGATGGAGTAGGGCAGGAGCTCCAGCCGATACCTGAATACTTTTCCTCTCTTTCTCTCTGCGTCACTCCTTTCTTTCTGTCTGGCATTACATTTCCTGCGTGTCTTGGACCAGATTCGCTCCTCACTCTTGCATGTTTGGATGTCATGGAGACCCCAGGCCTTTCCTCCTCGCTCTGGCAGCGGACCAGCGCTTGCAGAAGTTAGGCTTTGTGCAAGGTGTGGGCGTTCCCACAAAAATGTTTCCTTCGTCAACCACGTATCTGTATCACACCCTCTCCATATTTTTTTTTTTTGTAGAATCCTGCAAAGTTTTTGATGAGAACATAAAATATTGTATTTGAACATACAATGATGATTTTATTAGGAAAGGGTGACATGAGGGTTATATACAGTTGTGCCCAAAAGTTTGCAAACCCCTTGCAGAATCTGCTAAATCTTTATACTGTTAACAAAATAAGGGGATCATAAAAATCCCATGTTGTTCATTTACTACTGTCCTGAATGAGCTATTTCACATAACAGATGTTTAAATATAGTCCACAAGACAAGATTATACCTGAATTTATAAAAATTACCCCGTTCAAAAGTTTACACACCCTTGATTATTAACACTGTGTGTCGTCATCTGGATGATCCACGACTGTGTGTATGATTTGTGATGGTTGTTCATGAGTCCCTTGTTTGTCCTGAGCAGTTAAACTGCCCACTGTTCTTCAGAAAAAATCCTCCAGGTCCTGCACATTCTTTGGTTTTTCAGCATCTTCTGCATATTTGACCCCTTTCCAACAGCGGCTATATGATGTTCAGATCCGTCTTTTCACACTGAGGACACCTGAGGGACTCGTACACAACTATTACATAACGTGCAAACATTCACTGATGCTCAAGAAGGCAACCTGATGCATTAAGAGCCAGGGGGGTGTAAACTTTTGAACAGGATGATCAACAGATATAATTTATTATTTTGTTGAAGGATCTTTTTTTTTTTTTTTCATTTAGTACTGCCCTTCAGACGCTAAATAAGATTACACGTCTCCCAGAAGACCAAATACTTACAATTTACACCGATCATCCTGTGTGTTAACACTATAACAGGGCACTGATGGCTTGGCGGTTAAGACTCTGGGTTACTGATCAGAAGGTCGGGGGTTCAAGCCCCAGCGCTGCCAAGCTGCCACTGTTGGGCCCTTAAGCAAGGCCCTTAACCCTCTCTGCTCCATGGGCGCTGCATCATGGCTGACCCTGTGCTCTGACCCCAACTTCTTGACAGGCTGTGGTATGCGAAGAAAAGAATTTCACTGTGCTGTAGTGTATATGTGATTAATAAAGACTCATCATCATTATTATTCAGATTTAGCAGATTCTGCAAGGGGTATGCAAACTTTTGGGCACAACAGTATAACTAAAACTAATAAACGTTTCGTGAAACTGTAACAACGCAACTGGTAGGGTGAACTTCCTTTTGTCGCATGAAATCTGGCATTAGCTGTTAGTATTAGGCAGAGGCGCTAACATCTGTAGTTTCCTGTAGCATTTATGGTTTTTGATCTCGTTCAGCTCCCTAGGTCATGAATCAGTATACCGTGTACATGAGTTCGAGCACTGGTAAGGACCCTGGCTCACTACACATTGGGACACTGATAAATCAATTTCCGGCAGCATGACTATGTATTCATGTTGTAAAACGTCAGCAGAAATAAAATAAAAGAACTCAAAATATTACGTATTAAAAATATTAAGAAGTTTTGTCATCAAATAAATTTGTTAGTGGTAGGACCAAAGGCAATTCTAAAAATGTAAAAAATAAAAATATTAAAAATAATAAAATGCTGTCTCATCTGCTGACATACACGAGAATTTTTATTTCTTTTCAGTTTTTTCTCCCCTTTCTGCCTGTTAGGAGTTTCATGGTAGTAATATTGTTGTTGGCATGTTTTGTATAGCTAGCAGTGCTACATTGTTGGCCACACGGTCCATTCTAATATTTAATGGCAGTCAGGAAATCCGCCATTGTCATGATTGCCATGATGATGATTTATTCCATCCAAAATCATGTGAGACAACCTTTTTTTTTTTTTTTTGGTTTGTTTCAAGACCAGCAGTGTTTTAGAGCTAGAACCGAACCCTTGCAGTAAGGGGTAAAAACCCAAACATTTTCATTGTCATTCATTGTTATTCCTATTGTGGCCAAAGTATTAACTTTTCTTTTTAGCGAGCAAGCTGTTGTTGTTTTTTCCATAGTATTTTAACATCCATTTCATATACAAGTGTACGTCTGTGTGAAAGCATTGCTGACTCCTGTAGGTTGAGATTTCTGACAGAGGCCTGTTTCTGTGGCCTCACTGCATGCTCTCTCTCTCTCTCTCTCTCTCTCTGTCTCTCTCCCATTTACATAAACACACTCTCACCTCACACTGAGCCGGTGTTGACGAGATGTGGACAGAGCAGCAGGTAGGAGGCCTTCACACATCACTCGTGTCACACCCATCAAATCTGTCACACAGATGGACCTGCTGCCTTGTTACACAACTGCGTAAATGTTAGGAGTGTAAGAAAATGGCTTGACTCGGGTTGCACGAGTAAAAGCAATCAAAGACTAGTGATTGATCCTAGCATGTTTAAAAGGCAATTATCAGAGCATGTGGAGCTGGATTTCCGTTCTCAGTCAAATTCAAATGAAATCACTCGGCTCGGTCGGAGTGTTGTGTCTTTCTTCAGTGTGAGTGGTATGCGATCAGTATGAATTAAGTTGAACCCTCAGAACACAAACCTGGTCAGCAGTGAACTACAGTGTTTGTGTACTGGGGCTGTAATTAATTTCCCAATTGTCCATCGCTCTGCAGCTCCAATCCCTCATCCTTAGAGAGAATCGCATTAGTTTGTTATTTTCAGAGCTCGTAACTGCGCTTCTTTTTGTCATTTCCCGCTATTGTCACTGCAATCCCTCATCCTTGCGAGCAGCAAGCCGCAAATCGGATCAACGGGGCGGCTTTATCGTAATGAACACGAGTAAGGAATCGAGAAATTACCGGGAATTTCCGAGCGTGTAAAGCAGCACTGCCGATTTCGTAGGAAGTTACAAAAGACTACAAAATGGGTATGAGAGCTGTGAAGAATAGTGCCGGGAGTACAAAAAGTCTGTTTTATGGTCATTTCTTTTGAACTGATTTTTTTTCTTTGGACAAAAATAGCACATTGAGATAAAATGACTGCACATGTGAACCATATACAGGCCCTACACGAACGGAAATCAGACATATTGTAAGAGAAGAGTACTCGGTGGTGTTGGAATCTGATTTGGTTAATACACAACAAAACGATGTGAGGTAAAGAAATGGCAAAACAGGACAAAATGTAACAGTGTATTGTGTACACTAATATCTCATGGTATCTTATATATATATATAGGAACATTTTATAAATTCTTAATGAGGTATTTGTTGTTAAGAGGATTTGGTATGATCAGAATGCATACGTGTCTGTATGCATAATTTGCTTTTGTTTCTAAAGTACTGTTCAGACAGGATAATATTATCTGTTAAGTAATGTTAGACCGAGGACTTCTGTGTTAATTCTGATCAATTCACAGTGAGTGTTCATGATGTATGCATGGTCCCTGGGTACTTTGTACACCTCATATTAATGCAAACTGGTTGTTCTGACCTTTATTATAAGTGCTTGTTTTAGGTCTTGCGGCTGTGCATGAGCATTAGGTAGTCACATGACCGTAACTTGTATGCACGCTTTACCTATCCTAGGACCTCGGTAACTTAGTTAAAGCCCTAGAAATGTCTCCTTTAAAAAAAAAAAATTTTTTTAAATGTCCTTTCAAATTTCAAGCAGCTATGCTATTAAAAGTTATAAACTTTTAGAAGTTTTTTTTTTTCCTGTTATAATTATGATTCATACATTTTGGTAGCCCAATGCCAAAGATATAATTCTACAAACACATACTGTTTGATACATGTCTACTGCCTTGAGTAGATGTGATGGCGAATTTTTCACTGCAGGAAGTAATTGTTTATGAAGTTCATGAAGTTTTCTGCTGTGTCCAATGTTACCAAAGTGCCTAAATACAAGCTATTGCTACTCCAAAGCAAAATGATTACTAGTTAAAAACACTCCCTGTTCCGTTTGCTTTCCATATGGAAAAGTTAAATATCATAAATGGACTTAGTGGTTAGCACGTTTGCCTCGCACCTCCAGGGATGGAGGTTTGATTTCCTGACTCCGCCGTGTGCGCGGAGCTTGCACGTTTCCCCCGTGCCTTGTGGGTTTCCTCCGGGTACTCCAGTTTCCTCCACCAGTCCGAAGACATGCTCTGTAGGCTGATCGGCATCTCTAAATTATCCATAGTGTGTAAAATGTGTGTGCGATTGTGCCCTGCGATGGGTTGGCATCCCACCTTGTGCCCTGAGTCCCCTGGGATAGGCTCCAGGCTCCCTGTGACCCTGTGTAGGATAAGCAGTATGGAAAATGGGTGGATAGATGGAAATATTATAAATGTGTATTTACATTTAGGACTCTTTTTTTTGTTGTTGTTGTTGTTGCATTAATGATTCTTTTATGTTGACAAATAGGTGTGGTTGAGATCAGACTTCTCACATTCACAAATCAAAGCAAAAAAAATCAGTAGCCAACTTTTGGTTCTGTACACTAGGTAGAAAAAGAAAAAAAAAAAGTATGCGTTCTTATTTCTTAATGAATGCGGCTGACTCCAGATGAACAAAGAAGTCAAATACCAGGCCCATCCTATTCCCACCTTACTGTATCTGGCCTATAAGGGTGGCGTGATGCAGCAGGCTCCACTGTGGCTGCTGTCAGCATTAATAACTCTACAGAGACAAAGGAGGTAATCAGCCTGCGCACTGCTGTCTGCGATTTCACCAAAAAGCCTAATAAAATCCAAGAGCCCAGGCATCCATTCAGTTTAATGATGCCTGATTGCTAGTAAAATATTGTTAGCGTTTTTTTTGTGTGCGTGTGTAAGAACTATGGGTCGCTTTTCTATTGACTGTCTCTAATGGAGCTGTGATGTCATGCATAGTGGCTCTAAAGGTCTAGTGTAGTTTTGTTATGAGAAGCAGTAACGGAGAGGTTTCGTTAAAACTCTAACCAAATCACCCTAATTAAATTTACATGCTGATTGGCTCAATAAAGGCAGGCAAATGTTTTTTGTTTTTTTTTCCCTTTTTTTTTTCCCTCTCTTCTTGTCCATGTTGATGGTTTCTGTTCTCCAAGACTGTTTCTGATGTGTGTATATATTTTTTAATGCGCACTTTCAGGAGGCAGATAAAATATTTTTTAAAGCTCATTTCTGCTTCATTGCTAATTGTCGTCATATACAGAGTGACTTTATTTTATGTGCAACTCTCTGAATGTGAGACAGAAGTGAAGCTTAGGATTTTTGACTGCTAAGGCTTGGGTGAAAGTACTCCACTCAGAGCAACAGATTACCCATAATGCTCTGATGGCAAGACTCTGAGGACTAAGAGCATATACAGCTGGATGTGTTTTCTGACCGCATAATTGTGTCGTTTTAAATGCCCTTAATTATTTACCGGAAGAGTTAATCAAAAAAACTAAATAAAATGTGCACAATTTTCCACTTGTTACCCCAAATGTAGCTGATCACCCAAAGACATGTTCGAAGTGCTCTTTTGAAAATAAAATTAAAAAAAAAAATTATTTAATTTTTTTCAAGGCTCAGCTACCGGTTTAGTATCAGGCACACTGCATGTCTAAATCCTAAATTTGTTTGAGGTTTGTGATGCTATGACACACTGCTGTCCTCAGGAACCTTGGAGCCAGAAGCTATGCAAACTGCATCATCACACACTCGCTTCGAAAGGTACTGTTTGGCTCAGTAGTACCAACTCTACATGAACATTTAGCCGAATGTTAGTATTTTAAAAAAATAAAATAAATGTAGCCTATTGTACATTCAGAACCCTGTTTTTACCAATAAACCTATGATTAGTGCATTATTACCATTTTCCAGACATTGGGCCACGCCTCCTGCCTGAGACTGCATGGAGAGAGAGCTTCAAGATGGCTGCTGCTACTGTTTTTAGCTATGCACCATAGTTTCATAGATTCTTTTTTTTTAGATATCAGTGTGTCAAACAGTATTAGAAACTACATAAGCAAATCTGTTTGCAATACAGAATAACACAACACAGTTGTGTGACTTTAGACATGCATTCACTAATACACTGGCACTACTGTTATGTTTTTGGGAGGAAACCGTAGAACGTTGAGGAAACTTAGGAGGAAACAGGAGAACATGTGTAAAGCCACACAGACAATATCCTGAGCTCAGGATTGAACCAGGGACCCTGGAGCTATGAGGCAGCACCACCATGCGGGCCCTCGGGTGATTATTTGATGGAAGGTTAATAATATTATTATTATTATTATTATTATTATTATTATTATTGCAGAACAGTTCATTCTTGCGTGTGGGTTCAAAAGGCTGCTCACACATCAATGCTTGTTGCAGTGCTCGTAGTGGAAAAGTTAATGATGGTGCAGACACACTCCTACATTTATAGATTACTCATCCATTCTTCTATTCCACAGATAATCTCAGCTCTACAGACATTTAATATCTAATGAATGAGTAGGCGTGTGTGTGAGCGCGTGCGCGTGTGTGTACGCGCATGTGTGTGTTGTGCATGTATTCTGACTACAGTTCGACCTCATACGTGTCAACTGGTCTAGTGCAGACAGTTTTAAAATTCTGCAATGCACAGAATTCATCTTCCATCCCTTGTGTGCAATAAAAATGGGTGTGATATTAAAACTAATCTGTCTCCAAGGCTTTGGCGCTGAAAAATAATTGCCCTCGCTTTCCAGCTTTTCCTCGTTCTGTCTCTCTCCCCCCTTATATGAGCAGATATTCAGAGATGCATATTCTCTCTGTCACACACACACACACACTCTCTCTCTCTCTCTCTCTCTCTCTCTTTCTCTCTTACTCACTCTGTCTCTCTCTCTCTCTCTCTCTCTCACCCAAGAGGTTAACCATAATGAGGGCACTCAGTAAAATAATAATAAAAATAATGGTCCAGTCATTCATACGGAGGGAGTATATGGCTTTTTCAGCTGACTGAGCTCTATGGACAGGCACTCTAGGCTTTAGTAGGGGTCAGGCCTTTTTATAACACTGAAATGAAGCAAGAGGCTGTGGAGGAAAAAGTCTCTCTCTCTCTCCCCCTTCTGCGCCCCCCCCCCCCTTTTCTTTCCCTCTTTTAGTTTTGTATTGAGGCTGAATGTGGAGTCGAAAGCTGATTAGTAAAACTGGTGAGTTCCAGTTTTAAAATCCAGACAGAAATCCCTCACACACACTTAATATTATTCACACAGAACGAATGGACACGCATGCCATGGTGGCTCGGGGCCTAGGTGATGTATAGCGCTTATATAGTGAACCTTGTGTTAGGTTACATAAGCAAAAAGTGAATTATTAGCAATAATGTATAAACCTTCCATGAGTTACAAGAGTACTACACACTCCCAAAGAAGCCATACATTAATCTGATTTTAACTACTCCATGATAGCAGCACTACAATAGACCACTAGCTAACTAACCAGCTAGAATATTAGACAGGCTAAAACAATTTAACATGAAGAACAATCAAAAGAACAATATTATAATATTAAAGTACAATATATGTAAACAACAATATAATTATCCACCGAATCCACCACGACCTGAGCAGTTTGATCGTGATGGAAAACTGATTTGTAATGGTCTTTAGGACATCTTTCAGGCCTTAAGTGCACAATCCTCAGAAAAACAAAATAAAAATACTGATTCATCCTAATGATTCATAAAGGTCATGACTCATGATTCATGATTCAGGTTGGTCTGATTTGATGAAATGTTTAATAGAGGTAAAGAATAGCCTGGGAAAAAAAAATGCACAGTCACTGTTCATCTCTGAATATTACCCAGACCTGAGGCCATACTGCTGCCAAACCCTTTGGTGTGTGATTGTAATTGGATTAAATACAGAGCGAGAGGAATGCACTTTTATTGAGCACACACACTGATTTATTTAGTCAGATTTGTGGTTTATAATGTCAGAAATAAGGTCTGTGCTGTCTGGTATCTGGGCCAAGACTAGCAGGGACTGAGGGAGACTCCGGCTCCTCTCAGCCTGCAATGGCCCATTCACACCACTAGAGGCATCACTATGACTGTACACAGGCCCATTGCTGCAGCTGGAGAAGACGAGGTACACATCACAACTCTGTGTTTCAACCTCCTGCCATTTTTATTGTTCATACTTTCTGAGCTTGTTACATGTTACAGAAGTTGGTTTTAAAGCTGTGGGTTAGTGTGTAAAAGAGCCGAGTGTTTGTGTGGATTCATAGCTACTCTGCCTCACCTCCCACAAATCTGTTGTGTTGTCCATAAACACGTTCTTCACTGGTCTATCAGCAAACCTGCAAAATACAACTAATGACTGTCCCTCTGCTCGATCTCTCTCTCGCTCTCTCTCGCGCTCTCTCTCTCTCTCTCTCTCTCTTCTACCTTCTACCTCATAGTTATTAGTTGGGGAAACACACACAGACGAGCTGTCAGTCATTCAGTCAGTGACATGATGTCCGTGTCACATCCCAGTGGAGTTACAGTACTATTAGATGTTTGGGTTAGAGCTTCTCATTTCACACCAGAAAGTACAAGCTGGATGTGTCTTTCTTTCTCATCTGTGTGTTATCATCTTATTTTTATTTTTATGATGATGTTATCTGTCTGGCTGACTATTCTTTCTTTCTTTCTTTCTTTCTTTCTTTCTTTCTTTCGCATCTGCGTGCCTGTCCATATGTTTGTCTTACTTTCTTTACTTATTTCTTTGTTTGTCTTTTTATTTATATTATTAGTTTCCTTATTTTCCTGTCTGTCTGTCTTTGTTTCTCACGTCTGTATGTTTTTATAGGTTTTGTTTTTCCTTCCTTGCGTCCTTCATTCTTCCCTTTCCATCTTTATTTTCTTACTTTCTGTCTTTATTTTTTTGTCTGTTGTCTTTCTTTTTTTTCCTTTTGCATCTGCCTGTCCGATCATATGTCTGTCTGTCTTTCATTCTTTCGTCCTTTCTGTCTTTCTTTCTCACTCATCTGGCTGTCTGCCCATATGTCTGTCTGTCACACAGCATTCGAATGGGATTAAGAGAAGTGCTGTATTCCCCCCCCCTCCCCCTTTTTGCTGTTTAGTTGAACTGAATGCTCTGTGTGCCATTACTTGATCTATCTGAAACCTATTAAAGTGAAATGGCAATCCTACAAAAGGAGATTTCCATAGAATGAGATTTCCTTAAGCGGGGGAGAAAAAACCCCACACACATCAAGCAAATATTGTGTTGCTTTGTGTGATGGATGAAGGAAGCTGTATAAACCTAAGACTGGTTAATGGCTTTTTAATGGCACATTGTGCCATATATTAGATCCCATCATATAGACAAGACTTCCCGATCTGTATTAAGGAATGCTTTTGTCATTTGTCCTGTGTCTCGACCACCTCTTATCAGTGCAGAATGCTGTGCTTTACTACCTGGAGAGAGAGAGAAAAAACAGCACACAGGACAAACAACCTCGATAAACAAATCTGACATGCGGGTTATGATGCAGACGCACACAAAAGAATGGGAAAAAAGGGAAAAGTAAAAACAAGGTTATAACTGGAATGAGGGAGTGTGTAGGAGCGCGTCATGAATAAAGCAGTGCGGTATGGTAATGTAGCTGCTATTTATAAAACATTATGTTTATGCGTTTGCGATGCTACACAGCAGACCGAGTGTGGAATTCTCAGCATGAATGTTTGGGGAGACGAGGCAGCCCCTCTTGGGCTCTCTGAAATTAGGTCAGAAAGATGAAGAAGGGAGGGAGGAAGAGCGAGACTGTATTCAGAGATGATTATAGAACTGGCGATCAGGAATAGATCAATGTTGTTGGTGAGCAGCAGCGCTGAGAGCAGAGCTCCAGGTGAGAGGTAGCACAACCCCGTTTGATCCTCCACCGAGCTCCTGCAGTGTGTGTGTGTGTGTGTGTGTGTGGACCCGAGACGCCATTTTGGGAGTGGGAGGGAAGTTTCTGGATCTGAGTCTCTTATCCGAATCCGAAGCTCATTCCTCAGTCTGTTTGCTGGTTGTGGATGAAAGTTTCGAGAGTTTGTTTATGGTGCCTGAAGGTACTTTTTATGTAATATTCCTCTGGTAGATATTTCATTTACTGACAAAGTTTAGACTGCAATAAAAAAGTTTATTTTATATCACAGAGAATATGTAACATCTTGAAATAAATTAATTACAAAAGCATGCGGTACAGAAATCTGCATAATTCTGACTATAAATGAAAAATATGTTGGAGCTATTTCTGCACCACGTTAATTAAGGTTTAAAGGCGATGACTTCAACAACTGATGTTTAATGAGTCCGTTAACATGGATACCACACTAACAGCTTGAATTCAGAGTGAAGGTTAGCCTGCATCGTACAGGTTTGTTGTATGTTGTGTATTTTGAATTACACTTATTTAAAATGAATGAATTAAACAATGACTGTGAGTGGCATCACTTAATGAACCATCTCAATAATGGTTTTAATTTAGAGGGAAGATGAGCGTGCATTGTAGAAGTTTAATGAATATCGACTAGGGTGATTTTAAATAAATATAGAAATAAACAAACTCACGGGTAGCACTTTAGCTAGCTTAGATAAAATCCTGTCCATGGTCATTACACCGAGGTAAATATGTGAAGTGTGTGCTGTGGTGATTCAGATTTGAAATAAATAAACTAGCACAGATATTAGGTCATGGTTAGGATTCTGTAAAAGTTTGTGTGTTTGTGGTCATTACACTGAGGTAAATATGTAAAGTGCGCATGCTAAGTAAAAAATCCATGATTAGCACACTAGCTAGCACAGATAGCAGACAAAGTTTCAAAAGCTGCCCTTAGTCGTTACACTGAGGTAAATATGTGAAGTATGCGCTGTGGTGATTCAGATTTGAAATAAATAAACAAGCCTATGGTTAGCACACTAGCTAGCACAGATATTAGGTAAATGCTAGGATGCTGAAAGTTTGTGTGTCTGTGGTCATTACACTGAGGTAATGTGAACGGTACTGAGGTAATTCAGGTGTGATATAATGAATGAATAAGTAAGTGAATGGTTAGCACACTAGCTTTCAGAAATAAAGCAAAGTTTATGATGATGTAAAAGTGTAATGTGTATCTGTGGTCTGTGATCATTACACTGAGGTAAATATGTGAAGTGTGTGCTAAACAAACCCATGATTAGCACACTAGCTAGCACAGATAGCCTGCCTGGTGATAGCTTTATTTTGGAGCAATGTTTACACGGCCATCAGAGTTTATTGTATATCCGTTTTGACCATGACGCTAAGGTAAATATGTCAAGTCTTTTCCGTGGTAAGTTTAGACTGGATTAAGCTTATTGTGCATCAAGTTTGGCAGGTAAATATGGACTGTCTACAATGTGGTTATTCTGATTTAAAATGAATGAATAAAAAAAAAAACATGATTAGCAACCTAGTGTCTCAAAACAGCTTTAGTTTAGAGTGCATTGTCATAAGCTCATTGTAAATAAAATGTCATGTTAAGCACAGTGGCTTTTGTGAGAGAGAGAGAGAGAGAGAGAGGGGTGGGGGAAATGGGAGAGAGAGACCGTTTTCTCAGTCTGAATCAGAAGCTGGAGCACTGGCCTCATCTGGAGCTTGATTATTAGTTCAGAAATCAGTTACGCTCGGCAGACCTTATGAATCAGAGCTAATTAGCCTGGAGGTGTATCTCTCCTGTCCCGCTCTATCTCTGCACGCTTGTCAGATGCACATTTAGACGACTCCCCTTGTGTTAGGTTAATATGATTAGAACAGATATTCAGAGTGCTAGCTATGCTAACTATCTCACTAACCGTGGTGTTTCTGAGGAGGTAGATTACTATATATATATATATATATATATATATATATATATATATATATATATATATATATATATATAAAAAAAAGGTGGGTAGCTTGAGCTGCTCAGATTTATTGGTATAGTTATTGTTCAGATGTGATATCAAAGATGTTGATAATTATTGGAGATATTGAGACATTTATTTATAGTACCAGTAAAACCTGGTATTAGTGCTCAACAATATGATATATTTTTCTGAGTATTGTGGATATTGTCAGATGTCGGTGCTTCTATAACTATGTACAGTCAGGTGCGAAATTATTCACACCCTTAGTAATGATGGGTTAAAAATAAGGTTATTATTGGGGGGGGGTGATAGTGAGTAATTCATTTAGTCTAACCTTGACAAAAAAGAAAGCAGAGAGATTTATCAAGAACTTCTAAAGTCATCAAGAATTTATTGTAAGGAAAATAAAATAAAAAGCGTCTTGTGAAAAAATTGTTTTAAATAAAACCACATCCAAGGGTGCCAATAATTCAAGTGAATCCAAGTGAAGAAATACCTTTTCTTGCAAATTATGAACATCTCTGAATATATAATTTCACTTAATATTGTTTGACATGTTCACTGATGCTTTTTCTTTAAGCAAACCTTAAGAAAAGAAAAAGTAATATCAAAGCCTTGGGATTATACCTGGCAGTTCTGTGATATTTTCCATCAAGTTTAACCTTCAGTGAGACTAAAGCAGATATCTCGCCACCTTATTATTATTATTATTATTTTTTATACGTTTGGTCAGTATTTTGGTGTAACTAACATAACATTCAGTCAGACAGAACCTTATAAGTCCAAAGTCTCGATGTTGTGATGCATTTTGTGTATTGAAAAGACGTACTGGAGCAACGTAAGGAATGACACACACACACACGACAGACCATGCTGTCATATGAAAATAATGCATGTTCTGATCAGATGTGAGCATTAAACTGTGCTGTGGTGTGTTAGATATATTTTGCTGTTGGGTACACTGACGATAAAAGTTAAAAAATCAGCCGAATTAACTTCACTCAGATCACATAAACTCAGCTTCATTAGCTCAATCATTAGCGCACATATGCAGCATAATGAGACGTGTCTGTCTTTCTTTGCGTGTAAATAATAAAGTCAGCATTAAAGTAAGTGAGGAATAAACATGCTGCTTTGTGTCATGTCAGGAGTTAGTATGTAGTTTGTATTCTCGATGTTCGTGTTTTCACCAGCGCCGGCGTTAGATATGCCGGGGCCCGGGACAAAACGATTTAATTGGGTCCGCCCTCTCGCCAGCCCCACGTATTTTTTAAACCAAACAAAACAATCTTGACAGTAGGCTTGGAATATTTGGCGTCAATTTGAAAAATGGCATTCAGAAACGTTCACCAAACTGGATTATGTAGCCTAAACCTTGTTCAAAACAGAGTTAGCGTTGCACCTACGGTAACCATTCAGAATCATGTTTTATTCGTGCTAACAACTATTAGGACAACTGAAGTGTCATTAAAAACATTCATTCAACAAAACGCAAAAATAAAACACTAAAAAAAATGTCTGAAACAGTGAAAATGCCATCCGCCGGACCTTTTTGGTAGCGAAGTCGTGTATGTCACGTCCTTGTAGTTCAGATTCTGTGCCAAGACCATTCAGTCTGTCCTGAGACATTGTTGAGCGCAGAGAGTTTAAAACATTTATTTTTCATTAGTTTCTTCGTCTTACTGAACACCCGAGACCGTGACTGGCAAGCACAGAACAATGCGCAGACTACAAATCTTGCTAGGTTTATGTTTTTCTCCACGGTGAAAGATTAAAATAAGCATAGTGGAGGCACATAGCATAGTAGCTGCAGTTTATTCAGGTAGCAAAAATGAAAGCCTTAAGCTACTACACTTTGGGGGGAAACAGTGAAACGATGGGCTAACGTTAGTCCACCGTAGGCTACCATAAGCTAGCGTTCTGTGTCTACATGTGAAGAACCATACATGTGTTAGTCTGAAAGTGGTAAATGCATTAACATATCCAACCTTGCTTCTTTGATTCTTCACTCTGTCTTTCTAGTTTCGCTATTTGCTGTCTTGCCTGTGTGATGTCATCTTTTTTTTTTTCTCTTTTCTTTTCATTTTTGAGTGCCAGATTTATGAGTAGCCATTCTGACAGCTCGAATGAATGGGAGGTGTGTGAGGGGGTGTGTCGAAGAAGCGTTGTGGGGCCAAACCATTTTGTGACGTTATGTGGGCCCATAGTAAGGCTACGTACAATGAAGAAAACTGATTTTATGGCAAACAAGCATGATGTATTCCAAACAAATAAAGCATTTTTTTTTTAAAAAGTATAACATTGTTTAAATGCCACCAATAAATGGCCAACATTTTGACGACCTAATGATCAGTCTCTTTCCTGGGCCCCCCTCCTGGGGCTGTCTTTGACCTGGGGCTCTCTTTGACCAGACTCTTATTTACTCTTTGCTATCCGTGCCCTGCCTTATCACATTGCCTGTCATTCAGGGAGCTCTGCTTATTGCTGTGCCATGGCCTTGACTGGTGAGGGTTAATGGCATGGAGCATGCAGCATACGGTGAATATATGATGTGACAAGTAGACTAAACACTTTTAGTTTCACCTTCAATACACACACACAGTTAAAAATACTGATAAGCTGCTTCCACACATTCAATGCACACGCACACACACACACACACACACTTAAAGATGCAGATAAGCTGCTTTCACACATTCAATGTGCGCACACACAATGTGCACACACACGCACACTTAAGAATGCAGATAAGCTGCTTTCACTAACCATATATTCTACTGTTTACACGACAACGATGTACTAAAAACTGAAGCATTTCGCGTACAGACGACAGCAACGTTGTCAAAACGATCCCCGTTCATGCTGATCTGCGAAAACGACTAAAAACGCTGCATTATGAATGCCAGGCCAGTAGTTGGCAGTATTATGGCAGTATTATTATTATTATTATTATTATTATTATGCTGTATTATGCATGTCAGGCCAGTAGTTGGCAGTGTTGTTGTTGTTGTTGTTGTTGTTGTTATTAGTATTATTATTATTATGATGCATGCCAGGCCAGTAGTTGGCGATGTCACTTTGTAAAGAAACACTATGCGCCTGCACACATAAGCATTCACGTCAACGTGTCTGCCATATTGATCCGAGCAAGACCACCCTATAAACCACCACAAGTAAATGGGGGAGCTGCGGTTTTTCTGGATAAAAAGCACAACAATGTTTACATTTCTTAAATGATTTCAGTGGTTTATGATCTACGTGGGGTACCAACAAAAATAGTTCTGTCTCCAGTTACTTAGAATCTCGATAGTTAGACTTCACAATTTTTCAATGCATTTATTATTATCCTTCGATTATGTGGTCCCTGTGAATGAGATGAGACTACAGAAATGTATTAGAATGGGAACATGAATATAAATCTGTGATTTTATTTACAACCGGAACTACTGTCAGAGCTGCTGTTATAGAAAACTAATCAGCACCTTCTGACCAATCAGATTTGAGAACCTAACAGTGACGACATGACATTTCTGTAAAACATTTTTTGGTCGAGTCGAGTGGCTTTATTATCAGTTCAAGCACATACAACACAGAACTACGTGAGACGACAGAGAACTAAATATCACCTACACATTTCTGCATAAAGTGCACGTGCACATGTGTGCAAACAGCACAAGACAGTACAATAACTACTAAAACAGAACAATAGACAAGCAAGAGACAATGTAGTGCTGACCAGTACAGTACATAGTTTTAATATGGAAGTGTCAGACATGTCAGGTAGTGCAAAACAATAACAATTTAATAAAAAAATGCTGTGAATATAAACATAACATACTATGACGTAGTATTCAGCAGATACTGTAGCTTATACCATATATGGACATAGCTGTTATTGTGCTAGCAGCCAGGTATATTGATAGTATTGTGGTGACAAGAAATTAAATACAATATATATATATTTTAATATAAATACAGTAGTACTAGTGGTATTAATGAATTTGGAGAAAATACTTAGGGAATATTATTGTTTAGTTGATAGAGGGATTATTATTAGTATCTGCTGAGAATAAGGTGAGTGTGTAATCTGTCTCCAGGTGATGACGAGCTCCAGGGCACTGAGTAACACCTGTGGGACAAAAAGTCCAACATGAAGGGGTGGAGGGAGGCTGGTCCTGAGGGTCAGCGGGTGCATGTTAGACTGTTTCGGTAGCCGTGAGACAGAATGAAGAGGGCGGATTGCCTTTTGTGAGCTTTTCTGTGAGGGAAAGTAGCCGAGTGAGTGTGTGTACGTGTGTATATACGCCTCTGGGGCAATGGCTCAGAATAACAGAAAGCACTTTACAATTATGGAAATGAACACAAACAAATTATAAACATTATCTGTAGAGTTGTAATGAAAGCAATTCAGATGATCTCTCTGGCATAATGCAGTAATAAGCAACGCACAATAAAGTGCGCTGTGGATCTTTGTTGTATCATTCAGAGGAGAATGAAGAAGAAAAGTAAACTGCCTATACACAGGGAAAAAAAAAAAAAGGATTTTAAAAGATAATAAAAGTGTTATGAGTTTGGAATATTGGTGTAATCCATAAACAGTGAATATGAAATAATCATTCTATCTTTCTCACTTCATTTAGTCAAATACCAAGAGGACACTTTCCAAATGTTTACTGTGATGCTGAATGCTGGGAGATTTAACGCTCATAACTAGAGATGCACCGATGTATCGGCCGATAAAGGCAATTATTCACGCTATCGGCCGATAGTTTAAAAACATCCGATGATCAGGGCCGATTATATCCCGTCGATCAAAAGAGGGCGGGAAAACACATGGCTTTCGTGCTGTGTGTAAAGAAGATGTCTCTTGTGTGGAATGACGACAAAACTGCAGTCTGTAATCTCTGCACTGATGAAATTTCACACCGGACGCTGCAGCAGTGAAGCGGGAGTTTCGGCGTCGAGTCTAAATTTATTTATTTTTTGCTGCTCTGCTCGCGCTGAATTAAAGGGCCAGTACACCGGTGAAAGATTTAAATGATAGATGAGTTGACAAAAAAGGTATATATTGCACAGAAAGATAGATTTGTAGAGTAGTATATTTCATATCCAGTTAATGTTCATATATAAAAAGTTGATATTATATATTACCAGTTTGATGTTTATGATGAAGTAGAAAGGCTTGTGTTTGTGGAGAGTGAATGTGAGACTAACAGGAGGTTTTTTACAATTCAGTCGATGTTAATATGAATGAATAACATTCAATAAGTTAATAATCTTACTTTAATCTTCAGAATTTAGTTAAAGTGTTAATGTTAATTAAAAAAGAGTAATGTGTTTTGTGTTCATGAGACCAGTTGCTGTGAAACAACTTGTTGAAATAGAGAGAATGACGTTTTTATTTGTATTTCCTTCAGAACTGTGGAATTAATTATTATTCATTTAAAAGAAGGCATAAAAGGCAGAACTATCGGTATCGGTTATCGGTATCGGCCGATATCACTCGGAATAATCGGTTATCGGTATCGACTGAGAGATTTAGTTTCGGTGCGTCTCTACTCACAACACTAACGGTGAAAGATCTTTCAGACTATTACGACCAAATAATAGTGTACTGTTCAGACTAAATAATCTGAAAGTTTTAGGTTTGAAAAAGATTGGCTGTTTATTTTGTATGTTTGTACGACAAGCGACGTCAGATACCAGTACTCGATGATAAATGAATGTGGTGGGCTACAAAATAGCATTTAAAATACTGTGCTGTTGTGGGTGATGTGATTGGTCATGTCTACTGGTAAAGGAAATGTAAACCAGTACTAATATGATTTTACGAATACTGACACATAATTCCACACACACGTACCTCCATGTTAAGGCAGAAGCCAGCAGCAGACACAGGAAGCATGTTGGTGTCTTTTATAATTGGTGTTTTTACTTTGCTTAAACTCCTACCATTAACTCAATTCATAAATAATTCAGAAGTAATATATAAATAAACAGCTGATGTGACCTCTGACCTGCACTTATTTAATTCATCCTCTATTCTACGGCTCATTGGTGGCTTTCTTTCAGTGTTAGTGGACTGGTTTAATCTGAGCACAGCTGTAACATTAGTCACAGAGAGATGTTAAGATAATCACATTCATAAACATGGATTAGATTTGGATTGATTTATTAATGATAATATTCATATTATTCATGTACTTCATGCTTATACAAAAGCCAAACAGTCCTTTGATTAGTTTCATAAAGAATTACTAAGAGCTCTCTCTCTCTCTCTCTCTCTCTCTCTCTCTCTATCTGTTTCTTTCTCTCTCTCTCCATCTATCTGTTTCTCTCTCACTCTCACTCACTGTTTCTCTCTCTCTCTCCATCTATCTGTTTCTCTCTCACTCACTGTTTCTCTCTCTCTCTCCATCTATCTGTTTCTCTCTCTCCATCTATCTATTTCTGTCTCTCTGTCTCTCTACCCATCTATCTGTTTCTCTCTCTCCCTCTCCATCTATCTATTTCTCTCTCTCTCTCTCTCTCCATCTATCTGTCTCTCTCTCTCTCTGTGTCTCTCTCTCCATCTATCTATTTCGCTCTCTCTCTCCCTCTATCTATCTATTTCTCTCTCTCTCTCTCTCCATCTATTTCGCTCTCTCTCTCCCTCTCCATCTATCTATTTCTCTCTCTCTCTCTCTCCATCTATCTGTCTCTCTCTCTCTGTGTGTGTCTCTCTCTCCATCTATCTATTTCGCTCTCTCTCTCCCTCTATCTATCTATTTCTCTCTCTCTCTCTCTCCATCTATTTCGCTCTCTCTCTCCCTCTCCATCTATCTATTTCGCTCTCTCTCTCCCTCTCCATCTATCTATTTCTCTCACTCTCTCTCTCCATCTATCTGTCTCTCTCTCTCTCTCTCTGCGTCTCTCTCTCATCTATTCGCTCTCTCTCTCCCTCTATCTATCTATTTCTCTCTCTCCCTCTCCATCTATCTATTTCGCTCTCTCTCTCCCTCTCCATCTATCTATTTCTCTCTCTCTCTCTCTGTGTGTCTCTCTCCATCTATCTATTTCGCTCTCTCTCTCCCTCTCCATCTATCTATTTCGCTCTCTCTCTCCCTCTCCATCTATCTATTTCTCTCTCTCTCTCTCCATCTATCTATTTCGCTCTCTCTCTCCCTCTCCATCTATCTATTTCTCTCTCTCTCTCTCTGTGTCTCTCTCTCCATCTATCTATTTCGCGCTCTCTCTCCCTCTCCATCTATCTATTTCTCTCTCTCTCTCTCTCCCCATCTATCTGTCTCTCTCTCTCTCTCTGCATCTCTCTCTCATCTATTTCGCTCTCTCTCTCCCTCTATCTATCTATTTCTCTCTCTCTCCATCTATCTATTTCGCTCTCTCTCTCCCTCTCCATCTATCTATTTCTCTCTCTCTCTCTCCATCTATCTGTTTCTCTCTCTCTCTCTCTCTCCATCTATCTGTTTCTGTCTCTCTTGTATGTCTGCCTCTTTCTCAATTCAGTTCAATTCAAAGTACTTTATTGGTATGATTGTTTACATGCAATATTGCCCAAGTGTCAATATAGATAAGAAAAGAGAAAAAAATAAAATAAAATGATAATAGTAATACTAATAATGAAAATGGAATAAAAATAGTAATAATGACAACAATAAGTAAAAATAATAATAATAATAATAAAAATGAAAAATAAAGTGACAAAATGCAAGGTGCCAGTGTAGGACAAAAGTAAGAAAGCTACAATAATTATGTACATTATCTCTCTCCTCTCTCTCTCTTTCTGTCTGTCCTTTCCCTCACCATCTCTCCCTTTGTGGTCTGTCTGTCTTTCTCTCCATCTGTCTGCCTCTCAGTCATGCCTTGTATGTCTCTCTCTGTGTGTGTGTGTGTGTGTGTGTGTGTGTGTGTCACAGTGGTGGCCTGTTCTGCAGTGGCTCTGTTTCTCGTCCTCCTGTGGTGTGTATTGTTTAGGCAGGTCTAAGTAGGGATTAGTGCTGTGTTGATGTGTTCTGTCAGTGTTCGTGTGTGTGTGTGTGTGTGTGTGTGTGTGTGTGTGTGTGTGAGAGAGAGAGAGTGAGCAAGAGTGTTAGTGGTGACCCTGGATTAGGGCCCTGCTGACTGATACGCTATCCTAAGAGAGTAACAGGGTGGAGACTCTGACACCTCCACACACACACACACACACGGCTAAAACACACTCCAGGCTTGGAGGAAAGCTTTTATTGACTGTGTGTCTCTCTTTATAAGCATGATGACATCTTTGTCAGGCCCAAGCCATCAAATCATCCTGTTCTCCTGCTCTCCTTTCCTCGTCTCTCCTTCACTTTTTCCTTTCATCTCTCTTCAATCTGAATTTAATTTCTCATTTCTTGGCTGTTGATGTATTTTTCACTTTATACAGTATCAGCCCTCACCCCTCCCCACGCACTCCCCCGATCGTCTGATGGATGATTAGATGAATGTTGCTTGCAGGCGAGAAGAATAAAACATGGCTTCTGAACGAGGCCATCACTGGTGATCTGTCATGTCACAAGCCTCTCTCTCTCTCTCTCTCTCTCTTTTTCTCCTTTTTCTTTCTGCATCAGTCTCTGGGCACGTTTGCTGTTTATAAGACGTCACTGAACGTTATTTTTGTCGTGTTTTGCCTACACGCGAAGCTTATTGTTTTGCACAGAGGGCTTCATTTCTCTTCTCTGTGTTTTTTTTTTTTTCCGTGAGTGACTGCTGAAGATGGAATGATAAGAAGGAATTATATTCCGCGAGTCAGACTCGGGAGGGGTTTGTCTCTCATGGTTTTCGTCTGAATGGAGCAGGCAGGTTAGAGATATGATATGCACTGTTTTAGTGCACAACACAAAACTCAATCAAACCCTCTGCGATAAGATCGGGGATATTGCATCCGGCTTCGCTTGGAATTTTCACTTCAACTCGACTTACTCTGCGAATTTGATTCTCAGCCTGTGTTCGTTCGCATTCGAATGCTTCTTGTAGATTTCCCAGGATCATCAGCAGTGGTGCTGCTCTGGGGAGTCATAAAGTACGAATATACTCTCATGTCTTGGTTGTTACAATTCCCCTCGAACATGAACACACACACATTTTCACGTTCTCAAACCCTTTTATTATCTTTCTTTTTAATTTTACTCCTCGCTCGCCCATTAGGAGACGTCGGTTACCTTTGATGCCTGTCTCTGGACACCCGTTACAGCCACCGTGGTTTGAGCTTCTCTGAGATTTGCCCTGAATATGACATCATGAGGGTACGCTGTGCTGGGCTGAGACTCTGAAAGACTGGCTTTGTGCCCTGCAGGACGTTCATTTATTGGTGGAGGGTGATGATCGGGGTCATGGTGGGCTTTTGATGCCTGCTAGCTCTTCCTGGCCTAAACTGAAGCAGCAGCACAAAGGCAGTTCTGTGTGGCCAGTGTGGGAAGAATGCAGCCTGAGATATTATAGTCCAAAGTGACCACATCACCCAAATAACACTCCTAACTTGTGGGAATATAAAATTACAAAGGCCGTCTGCTTTGATTCAGGTTAATGTTTTGGTTTTTTTTCCCCCCGTGTTTCTGCTTTGATTATATTTACACCCTATGTTGTTATGGTTTTGTGGAAGTGTGGATATGTTTTTTGCATGTTCTCCCCAAACTGGCTGACCAAAATCCTCATGGGATCCAGACCATTGTGAAGAAGACGAAATTTGCTCGTCAGTCAGCTGCCAATACATCTCCGTGGGACAGAGTAGTGCTTATGCTGCTCCAGCAAAAGAGCAGTTTGTTTATTTCCCCCAGTGCTGCTCTGAGAACCGCTCGGCTCTGAAGTTGATATCCTGACAGATCTGCTGGTTTTTTGAAAACCTGTTTTGCAAAAACAGGCCAGTAGGCTCCTTCATGTTTGTAGCGAGGGCGATGTTTTCCCCCTACAATGCCTTTTCATCGCTAACTTTTTCAACCGATGCACCTCGAACTCTAACAAGGTGCCGTTTATAAATATTCATCCCCCCGCCCCCCCCCCTGCATTCCAACATGTTGTTTCTCTGCCGTTGAGTGCATACTCATGAGCATCTGAGGATCCAGCTGTTGATCCGGTGTGTGGCGTCTATAGATGTGCCGCCCCCGATGCGTCTCCTGCTCCGAGCTGCTTTCATCATACTGGAGCTGTGTCAGATCCTCCCTTTTCTTCTCTGTTTTTCACTCCTGCATGTCTTGACACTGGGGTTTGATCTGAGAGCGCGCAGGAGGATGCTCGCACCATGCAGATTAATGAGGTGCGCTCCGGTTGGACTACCTTTTTTTTTTCTGTAGGAACCAGAAAGAGTTGAGCCATCACTACTGCGTATAAGCTGATCCTATGATTATAGACCGAACAATGATGCTGACAGCAGCCCCCACAATGCACCTGGGCATTGTACAGTGAGCCGAAACAGAAAGTTTCAGTGTAATAGAAAGTTCTACAGTCCTTACAGGATTTTGCGGATTTTTTTTGTGTGACTGTTGCAGAAAACTACATGAATTGGCGAATTTGCAATCGCACGAAACATCTTTCGCAGTGATGTTTGTTGGTAAATGAGACCTTTTAGCTGGACTCGTGTTCGACACACTTGAATAGAACAGGACTTCAGCTGAATGCATGTCACATGACGCGTCTTGGCTCAAATCTGCGATAATCGCAAAATTCTAGCGTGGTGTTTTCTCATGGTTCTGCACATGTTTAATAAAAGCGTCTTGTGGTGTTAAAAGGGAATGTAAATGTGAGGGACGTGTGTTTGTACACAGTTGTGTAGCGGTATGCCAGTATTTAGTTGTGAGGATGTGTATGGGCCGGTGAAAATCGTTGTTTTTTTAAATAAGGTGATATTTGTTCATGTCTACAAAAGAGGTTATGTAGCACTGAAATTTAATAATGAAACATTTTGAAGGTTCAGTGCAAAATCTTAACACTTAAATTATGTTTCCGATATTTCCAATCTCGCAGAAATGAACGCAAAAATAAGGCGAACTCTGCAATATTCGGAGGAGCTTGCAACTTTCTAAAGTTTTTTTCAAGATTTTCCCACAGATTTAAGCGAGGACGTCATCACACCGCACGTTCAGCCAAAACCCTCTTTATTTCACGTGCGTCGATCATGAGTACAGCTAAAAGGTCTCATTTACCAACAAACATCACTGTGAAAGACAATTCAAGTAGTTTTCAATATTGAGATTATAATGTCATGTTGCCAAACCTGCCGGACTTTTGTCCGTTTCTATTCTCTCGTGTCTCACTCTGATGTGGTGATGGTGTGTTGTTCCTTCATGAGTATTGTGATTAGTCCACTGACCATCGAGTTATTTATATCCAAAGCCTTTGATTTCTGTTCGAATCGCTCCGCGGTCTGACCGCAGCGTGTCCGACATTATTAAATTGCCGCCTGTGGTTTATTTCATTTCGGCCTCAGTACAACTGTGTGTATGTGTGTGATCAGCTGGGACACATGGCTGTAGGAGGGTGTAGATTGCTGGTCACAGAGCTAATAAATGGAGGTGAGCAGTGTCAGTTACCCTGCTCAATAAATCAGCCCTGATCTCATGGAAACAGACACGTGAGTGCAGCTCTACAGCCGTCAGGGTAGACAGTCACGCCCTACACTGTTTCTTCTTCATTTTATTCAACATGCACAACAACTGGGTCTAACATGAATCCACAGGATGTACAGCATTATAGATGATACAGTTCAAACAGAGCGTGATAATGCACGTGCTACAATAGTCGAGATGAAACAATACGGTCGAGTGGAAAGCTTTTGCTTTCCATGCAGTGCAAGTCTGTCCAAGACAGATCCGTTTAAGGTTTTGATGGCGTTAGTTGAAGTGTATGACTTCGAGATTTCAAAAAGCAATCGTTTCTTCTGAGTCTTAGAAAGTTTGAGTCATTTGCTGCATTTACAATTCTGAAAATTTTTTTTTAAATCCTTTAGTGGTGATGTTAAACCACTTAGTCCTGATTACCGCTCATTAACCACACAGTAAACAAGGTGGGGGGCAAAAAAACAACCTTAAAGGTAATTTTAAGACCCGGTTTTGATTTTGAGTCGAAGTTTTAAGGCAAGTTTTCCATTTTCAAAAACTCGTGTGTATTTCTTGCCACTACCTGCGTACATGCCTTATCAAAATGTGTTTATTGCTTCAGCTTCAGGATTTAGCAAAGTATATTCTGACAGCTTCCAAATCCTGTCGTCTGTCAGTAAACATTTGCTTAAAGTACCGTCGCTGTTTGAAATTCCTTCTTTCTGTTTAATTTATTCTACTTTTTTTTTTCTTTCTTTCTTTCTTTCTTAACTTCCATTTCATATAGCTACAAACTCCAGCGTTTGCACTGCTGAAACACACAGGAGTTCATTTTCATTTAAATCGCCAAAAGAGGACCTACTGGCACTGCAGATACGATCAATTCATTTAACAGAACTCGCAAGTCAAAAGATTAGCTCTCGCTCCTTTTTTTTTTTCTTTCTTTCTTCTTCTTCTTCTTCTCTTTTTTTTCACCAGACATCATGAATTCTCCTATTGTTTGCGAATTAAGGCAAAATGACAGCATGCTAAGCATAAAAATGAGGGAACTAATGCGTAAAATAATGTATAGATTTGATGCATTCGGTCCCAGGAGCAAAGGAAAGCATTAAAAACACAACGTTAATCCTCAGTAGAATAATAACGGTCTACATTTTTAGTAAAATGTTTTCTAGTAAATGTGTTCAAGTGTTAAAATTTATAGAAGATTTTTTTATTATTATTATTTTATGGTTGCATCAACTTTCCATAATTTAAATAATACAACCATTTAACCCTCACTGAATAATCATATCATGATCTAAACCTTACGCGTGTTCACCATGCCTTTCAACACAGAATCTCTCAAACGCCTAAGCTGGGTGATTTTAATCCCTTTGTTTATTTCATAATCCCGTTTTGATTGTGCACTTGCATTCTTCCATGTGTGTAAACATGGCTGATCTTGCCAAACAGAATGCTTTCACCTGTTTAAATATCCATCTGCTAACACTGTTTCTTTGGTGACACTTAATTGCACCCACATTTTTAAGCGGCATGTCAAAAGCTGTAATAACACAATTAAGTACAATTAAAGCCCTTAATCTGTAGAAGATTGGCCAGTTTCACGCACACAGCCGGGGATTTTTATTCCCTCTCCTCCCCTATTTCCCTCTGTATGAAGTTTAAACAGATGCCATTTTTCCTCAATCCTTTTTAATTTCATGCTCTATTTGGATAAATGTCATTGTGAGGACTTCCTTGTCGAAACAAATGAAAGCAAATAAATTTATGTTTGGAGGGAGTTTACGCAAATGCTTACACTCCTGTTATTATTGTGTTCATAGTGTACGTGGCAGACTATTCTGAAAGGTCGTACAAATCAGATTTATGGCTGAGTAATGCTGATGAACCATCTAATAGATTAATATATGCCTGAAAATGTGCAGGGAATTTCTCCACCTGGCAACCAGGAGTCAAAAGAAGAAAAGGGCCTGAAATGGAAAGGAAGGCTAGATGGGGGGAAAAGGCTGCAGGATTATATTTTTATGGTGTGTGTGTGTGTGTGTGTGTGTGTGTGTGTGTGTGAGAGAGAGAGAGAGATGGTTGGAATTAGATTAGTCGTCTCACTATTGACATGTCTATTGATCTGGCTTGGGTGTGGTGGTGGTGTGTGTGTGTGTGTGTGAGTCGTATGGCCAGCTCTGAGCGGATACAATAAGAGCAGCCAGGCCTTGAGGGAGCCTACAGCCTTGATTACTCCAGCGTAGTGCAGTGGCAGAGGGCAGATAAGGCTAAGCCCCCTATCTCACCACTACCCCCCCACCTTCCCCACCGCCATCCCTACAGTTTACTGGGGCATACTGCACATTTCTGTGCCACGCTTTAGAGTCGTATCATAAAAAAGTGCCAGTTCCATCTAACCTTTCCCCAAGGTAGAAACTGTCTTAAATCCTTCCTACAGTCAAATCGCTTTAATAACCTTTTTCCAGTTCGGGAATTACGGTGGAAAGCGTTAGATGCTTTTGACGCCTTTGCCCTTTTCCCGTGCGGCTTTGAGGTGTGTAATGTAAAATGTAAAAAAAAAATAATAAATTTAACTCTGGTTTCCACAATTATCCTGATCAGTTTTCAGCATTTCAGTTATGCTGATTTGCATTTTAGCCTTTCACATTCTATCATTACACAGATTCAATAGATTTAGCCCTTCATATGTAAAATTTTTAATGAATTTACACTGCTCATAGAAAGGACACAGTAGGGTGCTTCATGACTCGTACTAACTGGCAAACTATTAGGCGACTGCAGTGGTCACGTCAGTTTGGTATTTTAAGCTAATTTTGGTTTGCTTGGTCTAACAGGCACATATAAGCCCTGCGGTCTGGTCTTTAGATCTGGTTTGGCTAAATCATCGGGTCACACCCTGCTCCCTGGTTCAAGGCGCGCCATGGTTCTGGTCTTTGTCATTTCTGCATATTTCTAAATGACACTAATGACTGCAGGAAGTGCTGATTCTGTAGCAATCTTTTCTCTAATCTGTAAAGCCTTCATAGCCGGACCTGCTGGATTGGAGCAGTTCCACAGCAGGCTGGTGTGCCTTATTTGTAATTTTTTGTAATTGTACTATGTGTAAAAAAGTGAGTAAATGCAGCGGGTGCTGGCTGTAGTAAGCTGAAGAGGCCACCCGCGGCTGTGAGATCAGCAGTAGGCCTCAGTGTGTGTGCAGCGTGTGTGTGCGCCAGTCTCTGCTGGGCACAGAGGGAGACACTGCCCTGATGTGCTGCCTCACCGTATGCCAGCAGCCTGTTCGAAAGAAAACACACCTGCATGAGTACACACACACATACACACACAGCAGAGAAGTTTACAGGTAGGAGTTCTACTCTCTGATTTGTTCAGGCAGGCAGAGACATACACTGGAAGCAAAGAAGTGTGCTGGTAGAAAAGCTACCCTCTGTTGTGCTTAGTCATGCACACACACACACACACACTCTACAGGGTAGAAGATGGCCACAGGCTTTAACACTCCTGAGGTCAGATCTTATCTGACCCCCAATCATGTCCAGCAGCGCCGCTTAGTCTCAGCCTAAATGAACCTATTAAATTTACTAATTAATTTTTCCTGTTTCATTTAATTTAATCTCCACACCTCAATATCTTTAATGCTTTTAGTATCATTTTGGACTAAACCCAAATTTATCTGAAATTAAAAATCATTTTGTGTGTGTGTGTGTGTGTGTGTGTTCTAAATATATCCCTCAGAAAGCTGCCCCACCCTCAAACACACACTTTGCCACTCTATCACACACCCCAGCTATATTCTCGACCCAGTCCAATCTCACGTTGAGGTTCTCACAGCAGAGAATGGTCTATTAGATAATAAGTTGTTTGCCAGAGCTGCTCCGACTCCCACCTTCCTGTCCAGGGTCTTCACACTGGCCTTAATTGCTTTGAATTGCTCGCCATTTATTTTGTTGCTTCCTGAGTGTCGGGAAAATGGACACTGCCTTTAGCTGGTCGAGTGCATCGTTTGAACACAGTACTCACCGGTTAATTGGACAGACAAAAGGGCGAAAAGAAGGTCAGAATGTTTTGGGTTTGTTTTGTTGTTGTTTTTTTTTCCTCCATGAAAAAACAAGACATTTGGTGAAGTAATTCTGCCACAGACACATTCCTGTAAGGAATTGTGCAGTTGGCTTTATTTTTTATATATATATATATATATATATATATATATATATATATATATATATATATATATATATATATATATATATATATATATATTGTCTTTGCTAAAATAGGGATAGTTAAAACATGAAGTACATTGGTGTGATAGACAAATCTGCAGGAAGGAGAATAAATTGGCATTTAAGTGTGGTCGTGTAAAGTGATGCTCTCAGAGAGGCTCTGAATAAAAGAGCAGCATTACAAATCAGGAATAATCACTGTCTTATGGAGAGGTTGAAATGACACCGTGACATTATGTCCTCTCAGATGTGGAGCTTACATTGATTTTCTCTCTCTCTCTCTCTCCGGCACACACACACACAGACACATAATGGAAGCATGTAGAATCCATACAATGTATTTGGGAACTATATGAGCTCTTATTTTAAGTAGAATGAATACACAGTACACCACAATTCAAATGATACAAATGGGAATTCATTATTAAAGGAAAACTCCACCGTGAACTTATCATATTAAACTTTTATCATAAACGCATCATGTTCTGTGATTTATATTCTAATGAAATTCTGAAAACATTCTAGTTTAGCCGTCTAAACTGGAGTAGAGTCTGTACAGATTTCTCCCTTCTTCATCTGTACCTGGGTGGAGAAGCTTCCAAAGCGTTGATGTCAATGCCGCCCCTGTGGAAGTGGTGGCTCTGTAGTTAAAGCGCTGGGGGTTCACGTTCCAACACCCGACGCCAAGCTGCCACTGTTTTGGGCCCTTAACCCTATCCTTTCATCCCCTAACGTGGGATGAAATGGAAGAGGAAGAGAAGGATTTCGCTCTACTGTAATGTATATGTAAGCCATCATGCACAGATCACTAACTAGATCGCATGTATAGATCAGTCCATACAGGATTTCGCATATTTTTTTATTTTTTTTTGTGATTGTTGTGGCCAAAAATGCTTGATTTTGCTGTGGCTTTTTTCAGAATGCGCAACTTGTGGAGTTTGTGTGTTTTTTTTTGTTTTTTTTTTTTCTTTCCCCGAAAACTACTTTAATTATCGAAATTGCAATTGCGCATAATTGTTTTGCACGGTCTTTCACAGTGATGTTTGTTTGTAAATGAGACCTTTTAGCTGTACTCATGTGAAACACGTGAATCGAAGAGGGCTTTGTCTGAATACGTGTTGTGATGATGTCAAATGACGCATCTTGGCCCAAATCAGCATCAAAATTGCGGTAATTTTGACAAATTGCAAGCTCCTGCGAATATTGCTACGTTTGCTTGATTTCGCGTTCATTTCTGCGATTGCAAAATTGTGAAATCCTAGAAGGACTGATGTAACGCATCATGCATAGATCGCTAACTAGGCGAGCCAGGTCTCTGCTGTAACTCATTACTATGACACTGAACAGCGAAACCTGACTTATCACTGTATGAATTATTAAACACGATTGTAACTGGGTCTGCAATGTCCCCATGTGAGGTCAGTGCAACAGACCACCACTAACTTCTCACACCAATAACAAAACTGCACCAACTAACAGATTTGCACCAGAATAGCTAAAGAAATCACAAATATTTCAGTATTACTTGTGTAATGTGTTTCAAGGTGGATTAAAGTTTTCCTTTAATATGCCAGTTTAAGTCAGTAGCAGACGTATTTGAGTACTCGGATTGAGAATGCCTGTGGGCAGGCATAGTGCTATATATGGAGACAGCTGAGCGAGAGAGAGAGGCACACACACACATACACACCGTCCTCTCTCATTCTCTCCTTCCCTCCATCTCTTTTGCCATTAGGAGTCATGACACTTTCTTCAAAGCCTGTTAAATGCCCTTTTAGCTACTCATCCCTTACTGAAGGCTTTCACAGGCCTATGGGTTGTCTCATCCAGCCATGTCATCCTTTTCCCTCTGTCTTTCTGTCTCTCTTTCCTCTCTATGGTTAGGCTGTACAGTGATAGTGATAGACGTCACTCAGCCTCATCTGTCCAAATGCGTTTAAGTTGCCCCACGATGCAGATAAGCCCATTTATCCAGCTTTATTTCATCTCCTGCTGCTGCTGCTGCTTTGGGTTTTCCCTACCACCTGGCAGCAGAGTTTAAAAAAAAAAAAGAAAAGAAAAATAGAGCATTTTGTAAAGGCGTGGAGAGTAAAAAACAGGACAAAAGAGCACAATGTCTTGAAAAGTGAGGCTATCACCTGTTGTTCAGAGACCCTGCTATTATTGAACTGCTTCAGCTATCAGAAGAGCAGAGGTCATTTTTTTTCTCTTTTTCTCTCTTTTTTTTTTCTTTTCTTTTCTTACCTTTGAAAGGAAAGTAATTTTCTGTCAGTTTCTTGAGGCAGCAATGTTAATGACGCTCTCTCTCTGACTCTGCCCCCCCCCTTCCCAGAATTGAGGGTATACCCGCCATTATATTTCCCAGGCTTATTCCAACACCGTTGATTTGTCAGCCCTCATAAGAGACGCTCCTCCTGCTCTACTTGCGATTATTGTGATGATGATTATTAATCAGCGTTCGCAGGAGTCATGGAGCACCGCAACATTTTAACACATCATCTACTCCTGCCGCAGACCAATCACGCTTTGACATCTCCGCACCGCGTCCAATCAATGAATCCCCTTTGCTGAGGAGCTGCAATTATGACAGATGATCGAGCACAAGGGCATTCCTTATGGCCATATGTCCTTGTGTTGATGTGACACCGCTTTTTAAGATTTATTGCGATTTATTTAGTGTGATTGATTGTGTTTACAGTTCACTAAAATTATATCGGTGTTTAATGGTATTGGTTGCAGCGTGGTTACATGAACATTAAGTCTGTTTATTTTCTCATTTTCCTCTTGTGCCTTTATATATCATATTCCTGACCACACACACGCTGAAATCATTTAGTGTTGGATTTATTGAGGGTATGCTACTTGTCATAGAGTGTTCTGTTTAGTGTGCTGGTGGAGCGTTAAGGAAAACAGCCTGACCAATCATGCAGGACGGACGGAGAGAGAGAGAGAGAGAGAGAGAGAGAGAGAGAGAGAGAGAGAGCACGAAAGAAACAAAAGAAGGTGGAGTGTGCACATTTTTTTTTTCCCTCAGAGCTGACATGCACATGAGCTTTAATCCAGCACACTTTACAAGTATGTATTTTCAGCAGTCCATAAACGCCTGATTCTGTTTTATCAGCGCAAATCATTAATTCATTACATTTCCAAAGGGAACACGATCTTTTTTTCACTGTTTGTGTTTATGTTTTATGTATTTAACCTTTATGTCAGTGGGCCGTGTTTGTGTGGGTTTGTTTGTCTCTGTCCTTTGACATTTAGAGAGAAATAAAATGCACTGAGTCACAGCACATCGGGCATGTGTTGGTGTACTTTGCCAAGTCTGGCCTTAAGCCATACCCTCCCATTTAAGACATTACTTTAGACGCATAAAGAACCGTCTCGCCTCCTTACTGCTACTCAGCTATCGAGTTCCTCTATAGGTAGATGTTATGTAAGCTCTTATTCGCTTTATAAAGCACATGGAGTTTTAGGTGTAACAAACCTTCCTGCTTTTAGTGCCATGTGGGAGTAAGAGTATTCCATTGCCCTGGGTTGTGATTTTAACATGTTTTAGAAAAGATGGAGTTGTTATAAGTTAGTTAAAGGACATCGAATCTAGCGGACATGCTCAGGTAACAGGAGTGTGTTTCCTCTGGGGCTAGCAGAGAAGTGGATTATCTACTCAGCTGTATCTGCTATAGAAATACTCATCTTATTTCTGAGGAACACCCTTTCCTGTGCTCCTTTGGATTAAAGCACATTTTCCTATGAAAATATTCCCATAAAGAGAAGGTATTCGCAGAACATCATAAAGTATTTTCTGATGATGTATCTACTAGAATAGAAGGCATTAGTAAGCTTTTACAATTCACAAATAGTACTTGTCTACTTGAGCGTGCAGTTTGGAACGAAAGGGTATTTGTTAACAAATATCTCATCATCTTCATAACTGCTTTATCCTAATCAGGGTTACAGTGAATCCAGAGCCTGTCCTGGGAATACTGTGGGTGAGGCAGGAATACACCCTGGATGTGCGTACTGTGCTCCAAGCACAAACGTTCACACTCTTTCACACCTAGGGGAAGTTTAGTGCAGCCCGCCCACCTATTGGCATGTTTATGGGTGAAGGAAAGCAGAGATGAAACCCACACATACACAGAGAGAATACGCAAGCTCTAATCTCCCGACAGTAAGCTGAGCTCAGGACCAAACCAGGGACACTAGGTCTGTGAGGACATAAAAATATGTTTTTGTTTCCATTGTCAAATGAGCGGTACTGTAACTTAAGTAACTGTGTTCAATTTGGACATTTTAAACATAAATACTGTTATTTGATGGAGATGGGAGATTAGTACTCATTCAGGGTATAGTTAATTCTGGATTTAGATTAGAACCAGTTTTATTTCCAGGTATAATTCACGTGCAATTCATTTGTCCTGTTATGTGGACATGTTACGTACTAAACAACATTTGACTATTTCTAAATATGCAGGGAGTACAAGATATGGAAGAAGGAGGAAACTAACCTAAAATAAATAAATGAGATGTATGCGAAAAAGGTCCTCTGCCCTGTGTGTGCAGAGTTTGCATTTTCTCCCTGTGCTTCGGGGTTTCTCCGGGTACTCTGGTTTCCTCCCCCAGTCCAAAGAGATGCGCTGTAGGCTGATTGGCATTTCCAAATTTTCCGTAGTGTGTGAATGAGTGTGTGCGCGATTGAGCCCTGTGATAGGTTGGCACGCCGACCAGGGTGTCCCCCGAGTCCCCTCGGATAGGCTCCAGGCTCTCCTCGACCCTGTGGATGACGAGCGGTACAGAAAATGGATGGACGGACGGATGCTAAAGAGGTATAACGCGTGTGTCATGCTGTACATCACTGTTTAGTGGAAACGCACTATATGTTTTATGGGCTCCTCCTCTCCTCCACTCTCTTTTTCTGTTTGTGTAAATCCAGTGGATTAGTGCTTTAAGCTCCATCTTTCTCTCTGAGACCGAGTCTTCCTCATAGGGAGAAGGATCGGCTCCTTCCTTGTGGGATGTGGATGAAGAATACACGCAAAGCTCTGCAAAAGAACCAGGGGAGCATGTGTGTTTTGAATTGAGGCACTGTTTTGACAAGGAGGGAATGTGTGTTTTGTCTCCTTTGTGTATAACTGAGACAAAACATCTCATGTGGCCCATTTCCGATTTTATTCAAGTATTTCATCATTCCGCTCATCTACTGTACATGAAACACTTCCCTTCAAGTTTCTATTATTCACGTACAGCTCTAATCCATACTTCCTGTATATCCTAGGCAGTGGACAAGTGATTTCATGGGGGTGTATTATTGATGGCACGGTGGTGCAGCAGATAGAGTTGTCATTTCACAGCTCCAGGGTCCTTGATTCAATCCTGAGCTCTGATTAGTCTTTGTGTGGAGTTTCACATGTTCTCCTCGTGTCTGCGTGGGGTTCCTTAAGGTTCTCCGGTTTCCTCCCACCTTCTAAAAACATGGCCATAGATGTATTGCCTCTGGGCAGGTGTGCGTGTGCGCGTATGTGGCATGGTACTATCAATGGATAGGCTATGGATATACCACAATCCTGCCCAGGATGAAGCATTTATGGAAGATGATGAATTATTCTACACATGTAAAACGGGTTAACACAACTAAAGGTACATTTGATTTAGCTGACTGAAAAAACCCCCCAGGATTCGTCCAGATTTCTCTTCCTGTGAAAGTTGGTCTTAACAATGCCAATCTAATGAGGACCAAGCGTGAAAAGGAAGTAGGCCAAGATTTAATTCGCTGTACCAGCGAGCGTTCCCATCCCAGCCCTCCACCTGAGGCTTTGTCCCTTCACACAGAAGATTTTACAAAACCCAAAGAGGCCCACTGTGCACAAATCCCTCACCACACTCTAATCAAACGTGTTTGCACCTTTCACAAACCAGGCGACTGGCAAAGCTTAATTTCACCTCAGCCTGGCTAATCTTCCCAAATCCACTCTCCTCTTATTTTACTGCATGACTATACATGGGCTGTTCTTATTATTGCTGTTTTGTTCTTTCTTCGTAAAGTCTTTGAAAGAACTGAATCTTTGCTTTTTATCCATTCGTGCAAAGCAAGCACTCCATGTAAGCTTATTACGAAGGGACATCATTGATTGCAATGTCTCCCAGTTATAACCGTGCGCAATTGGCAGTGGACTTATGAGTTCAAAAGACCAAACACATTACACTAAATGAGAGGAATTGTGAGGGGAAAGTGTCTCTCTCTCTCTCTCTCTCTCTTTCTGTCTCTCTCTCTCTCTCGATCTCTCTGTCTCTCTCTCTCTCTCTAAACTCATAGTATCCTGTTACTGTCTCACTCTAGTACCTCCCTAAATTGGAAATTTCAGCTTTCTTGATCTGTTTTCTTTTTTACTGTGAAACTTTGTTACCTCCAACCCGGGCCGATGACAGAGATTACTATTTTTGCACATAGATATGATATTTCTCTGCTTCATTCCTCACGCCATGCCCTAAGGTGATGCATCACAATATAATACAGTCCCATAAACCGATTTCTGCACAACAGCCCCGAGCAGCATTCTAGCAGTAAGAGGCAGCAAATCTTTAGAGGAACGAGATGTGGTGCACCCCTACACTCGGTGCCGCCTGACATTAGGTGGAAAGCAATAAACTGTGGGAGATAAGAGGTAATGTAGCATCTGGCGAGAGGCTTAATAATCATCATGTCTATGGTGGTTGGTCCCCTACTGTCACTGAACGCTTTGTGTCTTCAGTTCACTGAGTGTAAGAGGGTGTTATATAAGTTTTCCTCAAACTGTAATGATGTGAATAAGTACTTGAAGACGGGTTCTGTACTTGTGAAGAACAGCACTTTTTTTTTTTCTGTGTATGGCTGGGAATGGTGATATCAGCACCATTTTGGTACTTCTAGCTGTTTGCTTTAGATCAGCAGGGTAGGACTGATACCAAGGACTACTGATACACTGATCAAACCGTGTTATGAATGGCTTTAACCCCATGTATTAAACATGGGACAACACTTAGAAGTGTATATGTAATATAGCAGTAGCATGCAAATCTTAATTTATTAGCTACCAGAGTGGGCAATTGAAAATCTCCCATGGTCTTGGCCAGCCCATTGTTTGGTTGCACAGAGGCCCAATTAATTATACTAAAAAAACAGCAATTAATTTAATTTAACTCTAAAGTATGATGACCTAATTATGTGCATTAATAAAGAATATGGAGAATAAGTGCAGACTTGAATTCCCAGGAGGGTCCACTTTATGTAACTCTAGTCTTTATCATTTCCTGATAATGCCTCTATTGATACAGCACACCATGGGTATGTCTCAACCAGCTCCCTAGTTCAGTAGGTAGTGAATCGGTATATCGTGTTCATGAGTTCGGGCTCTGGAAAGGACCCTGGTTCTCTACACATTGGGACACTGATAACTGACTACGTACTCGCGTTGTAAAACGTCACCAAAAATGATATTATTTGGCACGATATTGCAGCATTTCTAACACGTGAACTCATGCTAGTGGTTCTCTACATTTTTTTGCCTGATGCTAGCAGGAAGGACTGCCAGCAAACTCCACATGGGATTCTGGGGTGTTGAGCAGAAAGGGATGAACTGTAAGAGCCCTCACAAGAGTGCTCACACACACTCGGGGAGTTTAAGAAGGCAATGACAGACAGGTCTCGGTCTCTCAGAGTTGGTATTTCCAAGGCAGTGCATGGTGGATTAGCACATATATGGATAATACCAACTGCCTCAGCTGTCACAACATACACCCATGTCCTGATCTCAGAAACACACACACACACATACTTCATTAGCACCTGTTCAGCTTTCTTTAGAGCAAAGGCTATCTCGTGGGATTTGTGTGCATGTGTGTACATGCATTCCCTTCTACTGTATATGAGAAAATCCGAGGAGATTTCCGAAGCTTCTGGTCAACGCTTTGAAGCTCTGAACTTGTCGCGTATCCATCTGTCTGCTGAAGCTTTATGAAACAGATGTCCATGCTTCTCAAACATCTGTCCTGCACCCCTCACTCCTTTCTCCCCTCTCTGTCTCACACACTCACGCACACACACTCCTTATTAGAGAGAGGAACAGCGTTTTCTGAGAGAATCGTGACTTTATAGTATCCGTTATTGTTATAGCCTTCAGTAAGCTTTCCTTTAAAAAATGTGGAAAAATGTCAGCTTCATGAAAACAAACTCCAGCCAGTCTAGTAAATGTCCTAAGTACAGACTGTTATGTGCATTACCTCAAATTATAAGGTTATAAATGCGTATTAGACGACTCACACAGAGTCTGAGGGCAGGAAATAGTCACTGGTTAAGTCTTTGGGCTACTCATCAGAAGGTTGAGAGTACAAATCCCAGCACTTTCAAGCTGCCACTGTTGACTTCTTGATCCTCAATTGCTTAGTTATATCCTCTGCCTTTGCTTTCGATCAAAGGATCAGCCAAATGAATAATGTAAATGCTGTGTATGTAAATGAGTCAAAAGAAGAAGACAAAAAAGTCACATTAATTTCTAATTGGATTGACGTCTGTTTTTAAAAACAGACTTTGGACTCCAAAAGATGCCTTTGACTGCTGTATATTCATATGTACTCATATATACACCTGCTACAGGGTGGAAGGGGTGGGGGTAATAAATTATGCATAGTGACATATGGACTGTGGTCAGAAACAGTTTATATAAATGTGCACCCATATTACTGGCGTACCTGATAAAACAGCCTGTGAGTGTAGCTTAATGGAAGGCGTAACGAATAGCAAGTGCACTATAATAGGCCCATTGTCATGACATTTTAATGTACACCAGCATGGAAAATGTAATAACACGGCTTTATGGTCAACAGATATGTCAGCACACATGGCAGTGTTTATGTGCGTTTTATGTGTGTCGGAATAAACCTTCATAAATGTCTATGTGGGTTTAGATCAGCTGTCATGAAGGGATTATGAAGGTTTAATGTAGCCCTATGAACACTGCTCTTAAGTAAAGTTTTATTATTTTCTCTTTTGTGAACTAAATTCAGTCAATCTTGACTAAATCCATTAGATTTATAATTAATATATATATATATATATATAAAATGTCATTAGTAGAGACCTTCCTGAACTAATCATAACCATCTGCCTCAGTGGAGATATCAGTAGCCCAGGCATAGTTTACTAGTAGTTTCTTATTGGTCTTTGGATGAGTAAATATAAGAAATATTAACTATTCCTACTGACATTTGCAAAGCAAAAGTTTTCTTTTGCCGTATATGTAAACATAATGGACGTGCCTCACATCTTGATACTTGAACTACAGCACATGCTTCTGAAACCCAGCACCTGCTGCACTACATACATCAGCCAAGGCTGTCAGTAGATTCATTTCATTCATTCAAGTGCTTTAATTAGCGTGGACGGATGACGGACAAATTAGTGTGTCCCAAATCGCACGCTTACACACTATTCTACGCCATTTTGTAGTGTAAATAGCGTGATTAGTGTGTTCACCCCAAAAAACAAAGTGCACTTTAAGTTCCCGGATGATGCACTCATTCAACAGAAAGAAAAAAAAAAAACGATGTGTGGAATGATGGACACTTCATGACTTCATGCACTCAGCGGTCGCAGGTTTCTCTACGTAGTGGCTACATCAGGCTCAGATTCTGAATGAAAAAAATGCAAAATTCGCCTGCGGAGACGATTATGCCTCCGTCTGACGGTGACTGAGGTCTTGTTGGGCATAAAAGGAAACATTAAGATAAACAGTAAAATGTACCAATTAATTTTTGTTATCTGTTTGGCTATTTCGTTAATGCTAGCACCATCGCATTACGTGCGTTTGATATAATTTGCCCTCGACCGGGAACCAGCATATACTTCCGGTTAGCACAATACCGAAAATGTGCCATTTGAGACGATACGATACACAGTCGTCTCCTATCCTGGAATTCATATAGACTACACAGTTGTTTCACTTACTCTGAATGAATGCACTTAATTGTCTAACTAGCTGGCTATACTGTACTGTATATTATCACATTAGATTAGATTTAAAAAAAAAAATTTTTAAAAAAACGTTAGCCTAGCTTTTATTTGCCCGGTGGCCTAGCTAATGAGTTGATCATTTGTTGTCCTTGTGGATTTGTTCATCATTATACAGCAAGTGGAACATCGTGTTTTTTTAGATTTTTTTTTAATTGTTGGAGGAGCAAAACTTTCATCAACTTTTGATCTCAGTGTGATCAGTTCCTCTCGCAAACATCTTTGTGTCATGTAGAAAACACATAAAAACTTACAGCATTTAGTATTTTTAGCGATTAACCTAGACAGGGTTTTTGCTCCTTAATGCTCCCACAACACTCCCCTTCACTCCAACACCCCAGTAGCTTCTCTGTGGGCCACTGAAGCTGCCCTGAGTGAGGAAACTCCGGCTGGTTAATTGGGATCATAATGACAGGGTGGCTAGTGCCAGCTGGGTTAGTAAGAAGGTCAGCGAGTAGCGTGCGGCCAGGCTTATCTCTGTGTTTGAGCTGGATTCCATATGTCAGGAAACAATGTACTGCGAAGGACTATGGATGTCCCACAGTGTGCTGTGTCATTCTTACAGGCATACTGTAATACATACACACACTGAGGATCTGCAAAACATGAGTCCTTTTCTCCTTCAGAAATTGCAGAACAGAGAAACTTTATCAAGCATTTAAAAAAAAAAAATGAGATGAGATGCATCTTCATAAAATGTTGTTGCACCAATGTGAGAAATTAAGCTCTATTGAATCACAGCCATCGGAAGTACTAAAGTGCTGATATTGCAGCATATCTACTGAGGCCATTGGGAAATAACAGCCAATGAGAGTTTATATATCTGTGTGGCCTCCTCTACCTCTGTCTTCAGACTTCGTCCCATGTGACCTAACAGTCTCGGTAACCATAGTGATAGGACGCCCAGAGCAAACCGCACTGGAGTGCATGAATCACACTTTACACCGCTCCACACGTCTTTTTATCCTCCTGTCACAGACAGATTTATTTCTTTTTGCCGTTTCTTTTTTTCTTCCAACATTCAAAGGCCATGTTATTTGGCTCATGAATGCACACGCTGTGTCTTGAGAGGTGAAAAAGGCTTAACGGACAATACGCATGTCCAGCCTCCTCTGTCTGATGGCTAAATGAACTTCCTCCGAGTTCTCCCTCTGCATGACTTTAAAAGTGGTGGCGCCAGTGTAAAAGTCATTCCTTTTATTTAAACAGCGGTCGTTTATCGTGTATGTTGGGTGCGATCATACCTCACTTTAAAGTCTAAATTAAGAAGAGAGGCCTCTTTTTTCCACTCCCTCTTCACTGGCATTTTTAGTGCGATCTAATTTAATTAAAAGGGAAGTTGGCACTCTGGCACCTATATATTACTTATTCATAGAGTCACTTTGTTTCCTGCGAGGCCGGTCTCTAGTCGTAAAGCACACAGGAGGACAAAGGCCTCTGTGCTCTCAGCGTTTAATAAGAAAGAGTTGGGTCACTGATCCGAGCTGAGTGTAAACAGAAGCTCTTGGAAGGGAGTCCGAGCTGGAGGAGTGTACTCTGGGAAATAAGCTTGTATACCGAAATTAAAGGGGGGGGACACGAGTGGGTTTTTCCCTCCTCTCTGGACAGAGAAAACTTATAGCATAGGGTAGGTTGGATGAGTGTTCAGTTTTCTTTCTCACTTTGACAGTGTTACAAATGTCTGGTGTCAAAAAAAAGACTGATGTGTACTACTGAAGGGGGAAAAAAAGACTGCTGAGATTCCCTATTACCGTAATGCACTTGACACCTATGTAAAGGCTGCTCCGCACTCCACTGACTGTACCTGAGAGATCTATGGCCATCATTTTGTTGTGCTATAGATTATGGATATTTCAACAGCATGTTAGAGAGCCCTCCATATTCTCTCCATGCTGTCAGAGATGACCACTTATCATTTTCCCAAGAGGTATTCTACAGTGTCTCTTCACGTCACGTGATTCACAGCGGCCATCATCATATCTTTGCTATCTTAGTTGAAATATCATGCATATTAACTCCAAAATGCATTAAGCTGCATACGCTTCTTTATGGTTCTCTAAACTCACTGGAGGGGAGTATCGTAATGGCCGAGTGCAAATGTGGACATGTGTTACTGAAAAGGACTTCACACTCGCCAGAAATGAAATTACTTCCAGTACGTCGTTGAGCAGGGGAGATATATATATATAAAAAACGATAAGCTCATACTGCACCCGGAAGTCTAGCCAAGATGGGATGAAAACTTTTTTTATTGCACGTCAGATGAAACTTTAATTGAATCCCAGCATCTAAATTGATCGTTTCCTTTTTTTTTTTTTCCTTTGTAAATTTCTCTTCTAAATACATGCTGAGTAAATATTGATTTTCAGGGAATATATTTTAAGCAGCAATAATAATAAAAAACAAACTTTATTTATCTTATATCTTCAGTAAACTTCTGAATTTATATACAGTCTTCAGGTGTATGAGGTGAAGTTTTGAAGTCTCGTTCATCCTTTTGCCATCAGCTCATGTTTCACTGGCAGCCCTGCTCCGTCAGAGCCGGTTTATGAAGTGCACCTTGCTAACTGACAGGCAGGTAGGTTTAAAGCAATAAGAACCTTTCATTTAATCCCGTGGTTATTTTTCCCTCAAAGCTTGGCCAGCATCCCAAACTGCACACTTGAAAGCATTAAACAGAAACCTTGGAAGTGTCATCAGTCACCATGGACTAAAATGCCCTGCTGTTTCAATTGTAAATGCAGATCTGCTTATTATTAATAACAACGAATCAGATCCAGGCTTGATGTTTACACTTTATTCAGTTAGAGGGATCTAATGCGGCATAGGAAATTGAAAGATTATTAACATGTAGCTGGCCAAAAGTGTCCTGCTTAAGGATCAAGAATGGATTTCAGACTGATTCAGGATTTTCCAAACACTAGCTCAGATGCCTAATTGCTGACAACCGATCAAACACACACTCAAAAGTACGACCACGTCCAGCATGTCAACACTCTGAACCCTGAGGCATGTTAGTTAGTCCTTGCCTTTGGCCTGAGTAAGTCATCTGACTTTATACATTTATATAATGGTCTGCACTTATATAGCGCTTTTTTTAACCTTAGAGGTTACAAACCGCTTTACACTGGTTCTCATTCACACTCGCACCAATGATAGCAGAGCTGCCAACGGGAGCAACTTGGGGTTCAGTGTCTTGCCCAAGGACACTTCGGCATGTGGAGTCACGTGGGCCGGGAATCGAACCTCCGACCCTACGATTAACGGACAACCCGCTCTACCACCTGATCCACAGCCGCCCAGCGAATGAAGTTAACTTCATTAAAACCATTCAAAATATTTATATATATTATTTCCTATTATACCACAGTACTGTTTAATTATTCTGATTGGCCAGAGCAGGTTAATTTAATAAGAACTTGTATGGCAGACACTCCACTTAAACACATTTGAAAAAGCTTTGAAGTGTTCTGTGTGGAGTCATTTGTTTAGCACGTCTGGAAGGAGTCTCCAGTGTCAGTAATTTGTAAGGGTTTGAGGTAAAACTGTAACATTTAAGTTACAGTTTAAGAGCTTTGCAGTTTCTCAGTAACATGACGAGCTACATTTTTTGTTATTCAAAAGAAAAATAAGCAACTGGTGCTGCTGTAAGATAAGTCATATGCGGAACTATCTTTTTTTTTTTTATTTTTTTTTTAGGATGGTCCACAAGTATAAACGGAAAAATATGAGGGCATTCCGTCATAAATAAAAAGTACTTATTGGCAGTGTAAGCGTAATTGCCGTGCTATAAGAGGAATAAAATGCTTCAGGACATGCGGTTAGAGTAAAATAATCAACTTCGGGGTGTAACAGTAACTGTGCTTCATGCTTGGCCGCATCACACCACCCCATAGTTGGTACAAATTAGTTTTATTCCTTATTAATGTGGTCTTAAAACGTATAGATTATTAAGCCTATTTCTAGACATTTTTACTTATCTCGAGTTTGAAATTTGTTCAAGAGATTAGAGATTGAGAGTTTTAACAATCATTAGAAATTTGATATATATTTGTACTTTTTTTTTTTTTTTTTTTTTTGCTTGTCAGCATATACTTTTAAGTAAGTAACACTTTTAACTTTGAGAAACAAACTTTTCACTCATTAATAGCCTAAGCACATGCTTTTTTTTGGATTCTTTCCCTCTCATTTAAACCACTATTACTTTCAGTATCCAATTTCCACACTGCCACCGTGATAGCTTCCACCTTCCCTGTGCCCTATTGCCTGTCCTGTCAGTCACCTGGGATGTGTTATCTCGGTAGGTTTAGCATTACCAGTAAACTCGCTCCATTGTTCTGCCAGAGTTCAGTGCTTTGCAAACACAAAGTCTTAATTAAAAGCCCCTAACACATGTCTTTGTCCTCACACAAGCTTCTCTGCCCCGAGCACATACACAGCCTCAGTGTGTATTTGCTGAGGGTTATTCACTGGCCATCTGGTGGAGGCGTCACGGTTGTTGTGTGGTCTTTATGGAGAGTGTCAGTGTGTGAGGCGGTGTGCTAATCCTCCCCAGCTTCTGGGTTGGGTAAGTGGAGGGAGGTGAAAGGTCAAATGAACTCTCTTCTCTACCCTGTCGCTGTGGCTATCACACTCATGGTCATGGTTTATTGTCTGTAAGTGAGGTCTGGCCACTGCTGCCAAGTCAAGACATTTTAGCAAGCATGAATATTTCATCCAGACGATAAAAGACACATTAGGTGCTTTCTGTCCTCGTTCAGCTCCCCGAATGCTTATTTCAGTCTGCTTAGAGAGCCACGGCCTAAAACTTGTAAGTGGATCTAAAGCTAAAGAGCTGCGCTAGCGCTAGACAGCTGTCTCTGTGTGTGTGGCTTTGGCTTTATGGGTGTTTGAATGTTTTTGGGGTACCATTACGTAACTTGCCATCGCGTGAGTAACAAGGAGAAATGATTTTGAAGCGAGCGAGATGCAGACACAGTGAAAGTCTGTGGCCTGGATGTGAGCAGACTGCATAAGCATGTTTCCAGCCATCGGAACACTGAAGCAGACGTTTGGAGCCTTATCGGTGCAGGGGAATGGGTTCAGCAGAGTTGTACGAGTTGAGTCAGAGTGTAGAGTCTTAATGAAAGAAGATGTGGTTCAAACTAGAGGGAATAATGCTCTATTATCTCTTTTTTCCCCCTCTGTATTTCTCTCCCTTGTTCACACCCAGGTTCAGGAAACTTCCAAGGGAATTAAAATGCTTGAGAAATGTCCAGGATGAAAGTTAAAGTCATCGAGTGCAATATGTTTAACTTTCCCACTCCACTGTATAAACCATTAAAATTGTAAATTAGTAGGGATGCCAAGAGTGAAATGATTACTTTTGATATGTAGTTACGTCAAGCAGTGGAACACAGGAAATACTGTCTTCTCTAGTCGTTCTGTAAGTGTTTTACCAGTCAGCCACATTCTCAATGGCTGACATCAGCGACTCCTTAATAGGAACTCCTCGTTCCTGGGCCATTGGAAAGTAGAAGTAGAACTATGAACTAAAACCACACTCGACGCCAGTTCACATCTCTAGACAGGACCAAGGCAGGAACCAGATTTTCCTCTGCACCATTTTGGTGCAGTTATTCATTTAATTATGACTCGCATTTGTGGACAGAGATATTGTGGCGTGAAAGAGGGAGCATCAGTGAAGAGTAACCTCAGCTCTGCTTCAAAGCAAGCTATTGCAAGTTAAAGATCTTCTAAATATCTTATACCATTATACCAGCTAATCCTGCATTATGACTGAAGACATGTTGACCCATCTCTTTATTATGGAATAATGTACAGATTATATCAAATGTTCTGCGTACCAGTGAAAATAGCATTTTGGGATCTTCAATTAATGTATGAGATTGGCACCCTGTCCAGGGTGTACCCCGCCTTGTGCCGGATGCTCCCTGGGATAGGCTCCAGGTTTCCCCGTGACCCTGAAAAGGAGAAAGCGGTATAGAAGATGGATGGATGGATTAATGTCTGTGATTCTGTGTGTGTGTGTTTTCGGGAAGTGAGCTGTGGGTCTAACATCCCATCCAGGGTGTATTCCCGCCTCGCGTTCCCAGGATCAGCTTTCGAATCCACCACAACCCTGACCAGATTACAGCACTTACTGAAGAATGAATGAATCAGTGAATGAATAAATAAATGAATAAATACAATATAAATGCGGTCATTTTAAATTGTTGTTGAAACTATGGTTCAGGAGCGATAAGGCTTCTTCAAGCTGAAGGATCAACGTTCTGGAAAAAATCCAACTAAAATAAAATATCCAGCAGTAACAAAAGTTTCTCTTTTATTCCTTTTTTTTTAATTCCGTTTTTTTCATATTTCATTATTTTGGCTGGGAGGATGATTAGAGACTACACAGAAATGTTAAATTCTGAAAACAGCTGTCCGTTTCTATTCTGTCTTTCCGTCATATTTCACCTTCACATTTTCCCTCGGTAAGTCTGGGACAGGCAGGGAACCGTCTCTCTCACAGCTTGTCATCCTTCTTAGGACTAATGCTGAGTGGCCTGAGGAAAGACGATGTGATCTGCTTGTTCTCCCCAAGCAATACTTCCTCTAGGGTTACACACGTCTCTAATCCCTGGCCTTCTACAGAAATGGCTCTGCTGCTAAAGATGAAGCATGCACAATATAAGGAGGTTTACTCAGGCCTTTCTAGATTCAGCTCGCAATGTGGTCATCCATATGGAGCGATTGAGGCTGGCAGGAAGCCATTCTTTTGTCTCTCATTGAGCGAACGCTTGTTTGAGAGTGAGCTTTACTAAACATTGCTTTTAGTCTCTTGGCAGATTGGTTAGGTTTTCTGAAATGATGGTTCCTGGGGAGGAAGTGCAATGATCAGGCTCCTCTAATGCGTGCATTCTGCACTGTCACTGTGCATTTAGTCTGCTTAAGGAACGGCAAAAACTTTCCAGTTAACAACGCTCAGGGTTTTCTCGGGGGATCCGAAACTGATCCCTGATCCTAATAGAAGTCTCAGATATCTTTACAGTCTATTTAAATGTCTGTTATGTAACACTGCTCAGTGTGCTTTGATGTAATTGAGCCACTAGCACACTTTCATGCTTGCACTTTATCAGGTAGAGCTGATGCTAATCATTGCATTGTCAGTGATTCTAATCAGAAAGATAATCCTGCAGATTGCATCTGTGCTCGCCTTTTTTCGATAGATTGATGCCTGGTGGCATGTGGGTGATGGATGTGGTCGGGAATGAACCCCAATGACTGCTTCTCCATGCTTTATTATGCTCTAAACAGCATTGTGTGTTTCCCAGTGTTACATCTTCATTAGAAAAGAGCGCATGTGCAGCTATAGATCATGTGTGTGACAGCGGCCAGGCTAGGCCCAGGCTAGCGGATCATGATTGGTGGAATGCTGGGGTTTTTAGGGAACATATATTAATATTAACATGCGACAAGACTAACATTCAATCTGACGTCTCTCGTTCTCTGTCTCTGCTGTTATCCTTCTTCAGGCTCTTCACTTGTCAGTCCAGAGCACTTAAGTGCTGAGTCATCCGGTCTAAACCTGAACAGACATTAATAAGCCGCCATTCATAATTCAGTCATTTCCTCATTATGGAAGCAGACATTTTTGCTTGGCGAAGCAGCAGGCAGAGTTGGGAAGGTAAATTACCGGTCAATAAATATTAGTCGTGAACCAAGCTGATCTTTTCTGCTAGGCCCTTTCTGTGAAGTGAGGCTTTTTACTGTAGGTTCCCTTTTGTTTTCCCATCTGTCTCTATACGCCAGCTCGCTGACCCACCCCATTGATTTTGACCCAACATTGATAATGTAATTGAAATGATGCCTGAGGCCAGGGCTTTTTGTTCATCCCAATGTGTGGCCATTACTAAAGGTCATGACCCCTGAACTCTTCCCTTCCTTTTAGCCAAGTCCCAGAGGATGATTCTTACTCCTAAAGCAGTAATGGGTGATGGCAAGAAGAGGCGCATGTATGTATGTATGTATGTATGTGTGTGTGTGTATATATATATATATATATATATATATATATATATATATATATATATATATATATATATATATATATATATATATAATATCTCCTGTGTATTATAAATATGCACATTCAAACTTTCTTCTAAATCCAGTCACATTCATAAATACATATATGACTCAGATTCCCATAAGCACACTTAATGGTAGCACAACACAGACCTTGAGTCGTACAGTCATGCCTGAGTCAGCACTAGCATCTTGGTGCGCACACGGGCGCTTTATCTGTTTTCTCATGCACGCATATTGTCGTATTTTATAGTCAAACTTTACATAAAGGCAGATGCATGAAGCCTACGCACACATTTCCCCTGCCTTCTGCTAGCAGTGCCTGTGTTCGAGATGGAACGCTGTGTGTACTACTCATACTGTTATGCAGTATGTGAGACACATGGATATTTCCTTCACACTATTAGGTCATCGTTAATAATTATGCAGCCAGCACTATCTTCATGGTGTACTGTATCCCATAATGCATCAAAGACAGTTCATTTTAAATGAAATCTACAAAGCAACAGCAGCAACTAAAGATGTAAAGACCATGCTTATACTGTGGTATGTTTTTAAATAAATATTGCTGGTAACCAACCAGAAAATGCCAGAAATTTAGCAATGTATGCTAGCTTTGCGTTTACTGGATTGACAAAGTGGTTTTTGACTTGACTTTTTGGCTTCAAAAATCAGAAATGTAGGATTGGAAGTAGCCCAAGACATGGAAATAAAGAGGACTAAAGATATAAACAGGGGTACACATGTTAAGAAGATTGGCAACCTGTAGAAGCCATGGTCTCTGCTCTCATCATTACATAGAGTTTATCCATCCATGTGTTTTTGTGTTTATTTTTATTTTTTTTACAGATTACGTATCACCACTCTTCGTTACGCTTTAATCCGCTCTTTGTACAGCAATGTAAAGTAAACCTGCCTGATGACGCAGAGGCTACAGAATCTCTTCAACAGATTTCTCCTCTAATCACACCTGAATCATGTAGCAGATGTCATGTGGATGCTGGTTGTTGGCAGAAGCCTGGGATGCCCACATCTCCCAACATCTGCCCAAACTCAGCCTCTCCATCCTGGGGGAAGTCTGGACGGCCTTTGTGGAGTGTGTGTGAGGTCAGGCGTGTGTGTAATGAGCGAGTGCGAGCAGCAGGCCTCTCTTTCCATTCATATGCTGATTCACGAGGCCATCTATTTGCATTAAGTGCAGCATAATTGCTAACTGGCGCCTGATTATTGTGTGTGTCAGAGGAGATGAAATATGACCTTTCATCTGGTCCCCGGTGTCGCTCGACGGGTGTCAGGCAGGCGTAAATCTACATCTAAAGCTCATTCATGTTTTCAGCGATAGTGAAATATTGCCACTTGAGATGAGAAAGTGGGAAGTATGAGAGCGTGTGTGTGTGCACAGCGCCTTCTCTCAGTAGAACAAATCCAGTCTCTGTTTTATACGGCTATTTTCGTTGCAACCGGTTCTGGTTTTTCGTTTAGTTTTGCGTCTGCCTGGATCATGTTCCTCCGAGAGCGAGTGTGTTCATATGGCAGTGTTCAGCACGGTTCAGCGTATTAGAGGTTCTTCGGTGTGAGGCAGGTGGAATTTTGATGAGCTCAATAGGAACAGCTGGAGGCTGATGTGGTTAAAGCACCATGTCGCCTGCTCTCAACCAGAGGCATTGCTGAGGCTGTCATCACTTACTGAGTGCTCGTGTGTGTTGGACAAAGAGGTTATTAAATATAGGGACAATACAGATGGGACACTGAGGGGAGCTCAGCCTTATACGTTGCAGTCTTTCTAGCTGCAGTGGCGGTATGGCTGATGTGGCTGGCGTTCTGATCCTATTCTCATTCTTCATTGCTTTTTTCTGTCGTGCCATTCGAGGCTTGGTAAAGTCATTAACTCTGTTCCTCTGTCTCGTTTAGCTGGTGCTTAATTGGCACAGACTTGGCACACGTTGTGTCCTTGTATTCCTTTAGGCATGCTATCTTGGCTGTTTGCTCTCACACGCAAACCCACCGGCTCCTCCGGGTCTGTCTGCACTCGTCGCCATACGCTGACGCTGCTGCTCTGATCTTCCGGAAATGTCTCCCCATCCACTTCTCACCTCTCTGTTGTTAAAAATGGTGAAGATACTGTTTTAACATGAAGGTGGGGGCTTAAAGGTGTAGTCAGTTATTTTTGATGAAAGCTGCACGTCTCGACAAGCAGAATGCGAATCAGTACAGTCCCTCCCTTTAGCCACACCCCCAAACCAACATCAGAATCGAGCTTTATGGGTCAAGTATAAAATTGACTGAAATTGTATGAAAAGGGAAAAAAAAAAAGTTTGATTGGGGTCAGGGTTCATGTTGCGCATTTCTACAATTTCCCTATTAATAAATCCAACAAATTCCACTCTCTCGTACAGATTCATATGTATTTCTTATGAGATCACATGGCGTTGAACACAGGCATGCACGCTGCCTTGAGTGGAAGGTCTGAATTTAAGCACAGACTTTGTGTCGGTGTCGGACTTGTCACTGGTCCTCATTCTGTTTTGTTTTTTTGTTTTTTTTCTCCTGGGAAGCTAGAGTTTTTATTGACAGCTCCTAGAATTTGAGAGAACTTCACTATTGCTGCGTCTCTATACGCTAAAAGTACAAACGTTTGAGTGTGCAGCAGAAGGGACATCCTAACACGTCATGTAAGGGAAGAGAATGTTGTTGCCTATTTATGCACACCCTCACTGTAAATAAACTCTTTGTTGCATTTAAGCTTTTCTTCATACTGTATTCCTTATATAATTTATACTATATCATTTCATTGACCATTCCCTTGGTTTATTTTTTCCCCACATTTTATTTACACCTCTCTAAAATCCATCCTTGAATTCGGCGAAGCAAACAGTCACAAAACTCCTCCCACTTCGCGCAAAAGGGTTGTGGCAATATTAACTGAAAAAGTGTCCATGGAGACGCACTTCGAAATTCTACCGGAAATATTTCAACATACTATGATTTGGGACACACTGATTCTAAAATCAGATACTATTTAGGATGGATAGTAGGCAAATTGAGATGCTGTGTATGTATGTGTGTGTGTATATATATTATATATAATATAAAATGTGTGTCTGTGTGTGTGTGCCAAATTCCTACACGCTTGGAATTCATTTCACAGCTATGCTAATTATGCTAATTCCAGCCACAGCTTACATTTCGCCTTTACATGCCTTTTGGAAGGCAGGACAGATATTCGCACTTTGACCGCACCTCTGTCTGGCTCTGCAGAAAAGCAGACGTGACCTCTGGCTAATCCTCTGTCTATCCTGAATATATTCAACATCACTGCTACTGGCTTTTTATTCTCTCTCACACTCGGACTGCAAGCGGCTCCTGATCAATGAGTCAGGATTAATGTGGCTTCACTTCAAACCTGCCCTCCCTCTTTGTGGAGGCTGTCCCTGTCAGTCAGGCCGGTCCAGCTCTCACCTCCCAGCAGTAAATAATGAGCTTGTAATTGACTGAACTTGGCCTTTGGAGAAAGTTTCAGTGTGCGTTGTGGCACTTTTTGTTGCCCAGCTTGTCTTGATGTTCAGGCTTATACCACAGCGTTGTTGAATTCTCAATTCTGATTGGTGGTGTTTTCGTCTTCTGTAACAGCAGCTCTGACATTCAGATGATTTTATTTTATTAATGAGCTCATTGTAATATGTTTCTATAGTAACAGCTTATTCACAGAGATTGTATAGCAGATGATCTACACTGTCTGTGGCTGATAATAAATATTTCAAATGTGTTTTTATTTAGCAGATTAAAGCATTGATGTAATGAAGCTTTCGGCAATGAGACTTTTTTTTTTTTTTTTTTTTTTACATTTATGGAAGGACAGAGGACTTTCCTACTTTTATGCACTTTCTGGTCTCTCAGCTTCTCAGTCACATCATAAACTTTTTTCTTATTAAGTCTGGGAGAAATAAAAGAGAGGCTCCAGAACATTAACTATAAAAGACACAAAATATTGTTGCGTAATACATTAAAACAATTATGTTTGGCAAATTTCTGTGGTATTAGAAGAATAAATCATCTCAGGAGTTACTATAATAGGAAAATAATCAACTGGTAAAAATAACTCCTGCGCATCCGGACACCTCACACCACTCCATCATCGATTATTTTCCTCCAACACCACACAGCGTTGTATTATTCCTTATATATGTTTCTCTCTAACACTCCAACACCCATTCCAGGGATTCCTACATACCTCCACAGTGGTGTTGGTGGTGTCTAACTGAATTGTCTGACGATAAAACATGGAGAGCAAAGCAGTCTTAATTGAATTCTGGAGAATAGCTCTAGACTGCCTCGAGCAGTTATTTGTGGAGTTTTACCTGAAACTGTTTGCATCCATCAGCATGAGTCAGTTGTGCTTTAGTGTACTTCCCATGGCATCTTCATGGACAGCAGCCAAGCACTGTGTGTGAAAGAGACCTTAATCTTCCGAGCAATAACTACACAACATTAGCGTGGGAGGGGTGAGATGGAGTGCAAAGGTTTAATAATTAATTCACGACCAACTTGAGCTTTGTATTATTGCTGTTTACTGGAACGGCTGGCTGCAGATTCCTTGTCTTAGGCCTTTTTTTTTTTTTTGGTTCTTTGAGAATTTGGATATTTTTGTATGAGGCTATTTTTATTTGCTTTCTAATATTTTAATACTGTGAATGCTGTCAATATTGATTGATTTATTCCTCAGTTGTAAATATATTAAAGTGCAGGCAGAAATATGAAATATGTGTACCAGCTTGGCTTGCTCGCCAGAAAGAAACAAAACATTTTACAACCCCGATTCCGAAAATGTTGGGACAGTATGGAAAATACAAAAAAAAAACAAACGAAAAGAGTCAATTGAAGATTCAGTTCACCCTGTACTATATTGAAAACACATTATTTATAGATTATTTGATATTTTACTTTGTGAATTTCAAATTTGACCACTGCAATACACCAAAAAAGTTGGGACAGTCGACTGTGGTAATACTGTGTAACATCACCTTTTCTTTTAATAACACTTATTAAGCGTTTGGCGCTGAGTGAAGATGCCGGTAGGTTAAGTTTAGCAAGTGGAATTTTCCCCCATTCATCCATTATGCATTTCTTCAGCTGCACAATTGTACGGGGCTTTCGTTTCCTTATTTTGCGCTTCATAATGTGCCACACATTCTCAGAGACAGGTCAGGACTGCAGCCAGGCCATGCTAGCACTCGCACTCTCTGCTTACACAACCATGCGCTTGTAAACCAGGCAGAATATGTTTTGGCGTTGTCCTGCTCTGGATGGCAGCATATGTTGCTCCAAAATGTGTACATATCTTTCTGCATTAATGATGCCCTCACAGATGTGCAAGTTACCCATACCATGACAGATGCTGGCTTTTGGACCTGATGCTGATAACAGCTTGGATGGTTCTTTTCCTCTTGAACACGGCGGCTGTTTTGTCCAAAAACTATTTGAAAAGTCGACTCGTCGGACCACAAAACACGATTCCACTGTGCTCCTGTCCATCTCAGATGAGACCAAGCCCAGAGAAGTCAGCAGTGCTTCTGGACAGTGTTGATGTATGGCTTCTGCTTCGCACAGTAAAGCCTTAACTTGCATCTGTGGATGCAGCGGCGAATGGTGTTGAGTGACAAAGGTTTACCAAAGTATTCCCGAGTCCATGTCAGGATCTCCATTACAGACTCAGGACGGTTTTTAAGACAGTGACGTCAGAGGGATCGGAGATCATGTGCGTTCAGAAGTGGTTTTCGGCCTTGCCCTTTACACACCGAGATTTGACCGGATTCTTTGAATCTTTTAATTATATTGTGCACTGGAGAAAGTGAAATTCCCAAAATCCTACTGATTTGTCTTTGGGGAATGTTGTTCTCAAAGTGTTGGATTATCCGCTGACACATCTGTTGGCAGATTGGTGAGACTCGACCCGTCCTTGCTCTTGAAGGACTAGGCCTTTTTTGGAGGCTCCTTTTATACTATGATTAGACGATTGTCTCACCTGTTTCAAATCACCTTACTTCAACTTGTCACATCGCTATTAGTCCTAAATCACCCCTGTCCCAACTTTTTTGGAATGTGTGCATGCATCAATTTACAGTTTACTTAAAAAAAAAAAAAACAACAACAACAAAAAAACTATGCAGTTGGTTAGGTAAAACATCAAATACCTTGTCTTTATACGTTGTTTTTTTTTTTTATTTTGCTTGTTTGTTTAAATACAAGTTAAAGTACATTTACAAATCACTCCTCTTTGTTTTTATTAGCATTTTCCATACTGTCCCAACTTTTTCAGAATTGGACATTTCATTTCCACCCGAGTGCACACTATTTGTTTAATTCATATTTAGTTTTAGTTTCAGGGAATTTTCTCCCTGTGTCCATGTGAGTTTCCTCCCAAAAACTACTTTATTTTATAACTTTGGGATGCTTATTAGAACCATGGCCTTAACTAGTGCTGTTTGGGAATAAATCATTCAAACTACTTGGGAAAACTTCCTCCTGGAAGTGTGTGCAAAAATACCTCCGACATTATAACTATGTTAAGTGAATCTGTGAAAGATGATGATAAAACACAAGTGATGTGTGTGGACTCTTTGATACAGGGAGAAGAAACTGCTTGGAATTTATTCACACTTGCTAGCAAGACATAAAGATAAAGAGATGGTATGAGAAAAGGACAGCTGAAGGTCAGAGGAAAGAGAGAGTGAGTCAGATGAGAGAGACTGAGTCAGAGAGTGTGTGTCAGAGGAGAGAGAGAGAAGGAGAGTGTCAGAGGAGAGAGAGAGAGTGAGTCCGAGGAGAGCGGGAGAGAGTCCAAGGAGAGAGAGAGAGAGTGAGTCAGAGGAGAGGGAGAGAGTGTGAGTCAGAGGAGAAAGAGTGTCACAGGAGCGGGAGAGTGAGTCAGAGGAGAAAGAGTGTCACAGGAGCGGGAGAGTGAGTCAGAGGAGAAAGAGTGTCACAGGAGCGGGAGAGTGAGTCAGAGGAGAAAGAGTGTCACAGGAGCGGGAGAGTGAGTCAGAGGAGAAAGAGTGTCACAGGAGCGGGAGAGTGAGTCAGAGGAGCAGGAGAGTGAGTCAGAGGAGAAAGAGTGTCAGAGGAGTGGGAGAGTGAGTCAGAGGAGTGGGAGAGTGAGTCAGAGGAGAAAGAGTGTCAGAGGAGCGGGAGAGTGTGTCAGAGGAGAAAGAGTGTCAGAGGAGCGGGAGAGTGAGTCAGAGGAGTGGGAGAGTGAGTCAGAGGAGAAAGAGTGTCACAGGAGCGGGAGAGTGAGTCAGAGGAGAAAGAGTGTCACAGGAGCGGGAGAGTGAGTCAGAGGAGCAGGAGAGTGAGTCAGAGGAGAAAGAGTGTCAGAGGAGTGGGAGAGTGTGTCAGAGGAGAAAGAGTGTCAGAGGAGCGGGAGAGTGAGTCAGAGGAGTGGGAGAGTGAGTCAGAGGAGAAAGAGTATCACAGGAGTGGGAGAGTGAGTCAGAGGAGAAAGAGTGTCAGAGGAGTGGGAGAGTGAGTCAGAGGAGAAAGAGTGTCAGAGGAGAAAGAGTGTCAGAGGAGTGGGAGAGTGAGTCAGAGGAGAAAGAGTGTCAGGAGCGGGAGAGTGAGTCAGAGGAGAAAGAGTGTCAGGAGCGGGAGAGTGAGTCAGAAGAGAAAGAGTGTCAGAGGAGTGGGAGAGTGAGTCAGAGGAGAGAGAGAGTGAGTCAGAGGAGCGGGAGAGTGAGTCAGAGGAGAGAGAGAGTGAGTCAGAGGAGCGGGAGAGTGAGTCAGAGGAGAGAGGGTTGAGAGAGTCAGAGGAGAGAGGGTTGAGAGAGTCAGAGGATATAGTGTCAGAGAGAGAGTGTGTGTGTGTGTGTGTGTGTGTGTGTCAGAGAGAGAGAAAAGGGGGAGGGGGGTCAGTGACTGATGGTCAGGGCTGTGATGTAGAACCAGGATGGTTAGTTAGTGGTCCCAGGAGGCCCTCCTGAGGGATGGAGGTGTGTGTTTGCATTTGCACTTGCACCTGTCTGTATTCAAGAGCTTAGAGAGGCTTTGTGTTCCTCTACCTTTATTATCCTCTCTCCTCTTTACTCTCCACAAGAGCTCCTACAAAGGGAGGACGCTTGTCTGAGTGTGTCTGTGTCTCTGTGTTTGTGAGAACAGAGTGGGTCAAGATGCCCTAGAAGAGCTCCCTCCCTCGTTCCTGAAGCACCCTCACTCTTACCCAGCAGAGCGTGGTCTCGCTAATCGTGCTCCCTGCTCCTTTTGTCACGCCTCACGGGTCTGTGAATAGGATGCCAGAGGCCGTGGAGATGGAGGATGGAACAGAAAGAGAGAAACAAAAAGACACGTCTCTCGTCCCTGGCGGGGGAGCTTATTAGTGAGCATCTATGGGAGAATGGGCACTTGGCTAGGGTTGGAGAGGGCACAGCGGGGCATCAGTTACACGGGCCATGAATGAAGTCAGGGAACAGTAAACCAGCCGTACTATCAGCCCTCTGTTGTCTGAGCTGCAGCTGTCACTCACTCAATACAATAACCAGACTTTTCCGTCTTTCTGGCTCACGGCCATCGGTCCTGAGAGAAGAGCCAAAACTGAGGCTGTAAAAACAGTGTGAAAGATGAGGAGAAGGATGTAAATAGACAGAGAGAGCTGAAGAGAGAGGAAAAGAAAGACTGGCTGAGATGAAATAAAAAGTGACACATCACCAGAATTACAGATAACACATAATGTCAGACCAAAAAGGCTAACTATTGAAGGACGTAAAGTATTGCAGAACGGTGGCGTGTGGTCGGACGGACTCGGTCAAGTCTGATTGAGTCCTGAGTTAAGCAGATCGGTTGATGTGCATTGATTTCCTGTGAAGATTAGAGGAAAAAAGAGCAAACTTTATCCTGAACTGGTTTTATCTGGGCCTCTGAAAATGACCAGGAGTAATTCAGATTTAATCTCTGTGCTTTGTGTGTGTGTATGTATGTGTGTGTGTGTGTCTCTCACTGTCATCCCGCAGTTATAACAGGCTTTGATGGAAAATGAAAGTCTGCAGGGTGTAGAATTAATATGACTTAAGCTTTTGAGTTGATGCAATATGGCTGCAGACCAGGCAAGTCTTCAGAGAGAGAGAGACTTACTTACTCTAATCTATCTTACTCTTACGCTATTAGAATATTTGAATGGCCCATTTTAGGTATATAAAAATGGGCAGTGTTGCTGATTATCTGATTTAATTGAAACTTCTATTGACAAGAAACCTGTTTGTGTTCATTAAAAGAAAAATTCCACCCTGAAAGACTCGACTCGTGTAGATATTTACAATCACGTTATCCTCAATTGGGCGACGTATGTTGTGAATAAACACTGATTTGACTTTTCCATCGAGATGTTGGTCTCATTTTCCCAGTGTACAACAGTTTCCTACATCACTCACGATGCACGGTGCCACTGGGATTTACTCCTTAATCAACCTCTACTTGAAGAACGACGCAGCAGCACTTTAGTCCTCTGTCCATCTCTCTGGATTCCTCACGCGTACATTCTGCTCAAACAGACCAGCTTCCAGAGCGTCATGCTAACAACACCACAGTCAAGCTTGTAGCTCGCTGCCTAGCCGAGCTGAGAAACCTATTGCTGTTTTGTAACTGGAAAAAAATATGTCGATATAAACCTATTTAATGTGTTTCAGGATGAACTTTTTCTTTACAAGATGACTTCTTTTTTTTTATTTATTTTTTTTTATACAACATTCCATTCAACCAAGTCCACTGCCATGTGAAGGAAGGGGAACAAAGCAGTTTATAGTAGCCGTATTGATGGGCATCCTGGGATTTCATCTGTTTAACGCTCTGCAAGGCCGGGATGGATCCCAGCTCTATTCACTTACCGTGAAATTGTCCTTCAAAAAAAAAAAGAAGAAGAAGAAGAAAAAAAAATCCCAACACCTGTCTAATCAAGTCTACATCAGACCTAATCATGTGCCAACTACAACCAGCGCATGGAATACCATTCACAACCAGAAGTATTAGAAGTAACAGTATTGTTATATCTATTTCTTCCAAGAATGTTCAATTTCTTCAGCTCACTTCTGACAAAATCTTCCATCTGCGACCCTCGTGTGCCGAGTCTATAAAAACCGTCTCTTTCCATCGCCGGTATCTGGTGAGTTCATGCCTCTATTGTTTCCTCTGATGATGAGGGCCCTCTCAATACAACATTATCAGTGTGCTGCCACATCTGCTTTCCTACAGTATGTGCGAGAGCAAGCGAGTGTCACACAAGATTTCGCAGCATTTAATCTGCCACAATAACATTCCGTCGCTGGAGAAATTGCTTTCGGAGGCCCGGGAAGTAAACAGACAAGGGGTGTTATTCGGGAAGACAATATAGAGAAAGGACGGTCGGTAGCGGGAGAAGGAAAAGGAGAGCAGGAGACAGAAATAAAGAGAGAATGAATGGAAAAGGGGAGGGGTACAAGCAATTGTAAACTGACCTTTCAGTCAGTGAGCACAAGACAGATATTGAGTGATTCTCATTGTGCCGGGAGAATGAACCTGTTGGCTCGTTAAATGCTGTGGCATATGGATGTTTTATCACCCTCCGCCTTTAATTGCTTTACTGTCAGAACGTTGTAGTACCCAGGCTGCATTTAAACATCAGAAGCCGGAATAAAAACCAGGGAGGGTTCAAACATGGAAAAAACGTGTCTGCCTCTCAAACCGAACAGTCCTTTGTCCTCTATACCGGGTTTCAGCTTTCATGTGATTTGACCTTTTATCCGTTGCATAAACAAGAAGCCCAGGCAGAGCTGTCTGTTTCTCAGTCCTTGCTCCTACTGTGCTGCTGTCCGGAGCAGTAGGAACGGTGCGGATGACTGCATTTGTTCTAATTGCATGCGCTTTGTTGATGCAAATTGCTGCCAGCCTCTGTGAGCTCTTGTTTAGCCGGGCCGCTGGCTGACATTGATGCATGCCCTGTGGTATTTATAATCCTAGAGACACCTGATATTTCATGATCAAAGAGACTGATCTTGTGTGATGATGTTGAGGTATTCACAGTACCGGTCAGCCAGATGGGAGGATCCATCTGGTTTATGTATGAGGGATGAATACGGGCTGTGGAGAGGCTGGTACGGCTCCTACTGCCTCTTGGCACTGTTTTCCTTCTCTGATCACTGGAGCTAATTTCTTACGCTGACTTGGGGATTTATGGTGCATCTGCTTTCATTTCATTTTTATTTGTATAGCACTTTTTCCAATAGACACAAATCATGAATTTAGATCCCTAATGAATAACCCAGGGGTGATAGGGGTGGCAAAGAAGAACTCCTCCTTGACATGAGAAAGAAACCAGCCTGTGGAACCCATCCTCTTCTGGGTGACGCTGGATATTGGGATTAGAAAGCATTTAACAGGTATAGAAGAGTAAAGTCAAGTAGGTTGAACGGATGTTCAGTATGTATGAGCAGATTCTTGAATAAAAGTCCTGGCATGAGCACAGGACAGTCTTTATGATAACGGCATCAGTTCTTAGCTACAAATCTACAATATCCAGATGAGATTATATACTCGAGCAAGGATTTTTTGGGAAGTTTAAGCAACTCTGATGTTAGGGAACTTTTTCACAAAGAAAAAAGGCATCTGTCTTTGCACTGCGATGGGGTGGAGAGGGTTGAAAATGAATTCCCTCTTGCAGATCAGATAGCAGCAAGTTCTTTGAACTACCTTTTTATTTTTTTTTTTGAGTTCCTCATCAGTCCCTCACCCAACCCGTGAAGATGAGCCCCTTGATCCTGTGCAGTTTCCATTTCTCCAACTCCTCGCTGTCATTTTCAAATTTTAATTAGTTTATGATCTTGTTGCTCCATATACAAGCACTCGTATACTGGAAGGTTGTAAAAGACTGCTCTCAATTTCAAATAAATGGATATGAGCTGCTGAAGGCCGTTTGAGAGACAGTGTGGATACAAGCTGGGACTGGTTTATAGTCCCCACGATTGTGCTCATCTCTGAGCTCAGGTGTTCAGGAGACTCCCTTTCTCAGTGGCTTATAGACAATTTGACCTTTCCAGGGTCAAAAAGAAGCATTAACGACCGCCTCTGAGCTGTTTGTTTTGTTGCCAGGGGGTTGAGAAGAGACTGCAGGAGGATTATGATAATAGGACCTTTCTGACATCTCCATGTCTATCAGCTAATGGATGGACGGGAGGATTAATAAAGCACAGACTAGACTGACATGTCGGTAGAGTGAAGGAGGTGTGTCAGATGAGTCTATCCCACTCTTTCCTGGAAAATGTTCAGCTCTAATCCAATCAAATGGCTCTTTGATGATTCCAGCACCAGTCACATGTCAACCCCCCTAGCTTCCAACATCATCAAGGCTCCTCCTGCAAAACCAGGTTGATGTGAATAAAAGCTGAGCCTTCTCGCCTCTGAATCCTCCTACTCTCTCACTCATTTCCTCTTCACAGGCCTTGTTTGTTGTTCATTTACTCTGCGCCGCTCAAACCTTGTTAACGTTTTTTTTTTTCTCTCACTGAGAGCGTGGACACCAGGCACCATGCCACCGACAGAAATGTGTAATCACACGTTTTTACAAGAGCTAATGGCCAAATTAATTCCCCCTCACAGATGCGTGGTAATGACCGAGTGATTTGTTGCTTATTTTTCACAGGAATTCATTGCTTTTTTGAAAAGACGCAGCTGACGCAGGTCTGCAAATGGACACAAAAGAGGGGATCTACCAAGACGCCAACAAGCCTTTCAGTCCAATCTGTCAAATTCGTGGCAAAAACATCCATTAGCAAATTGAAACCTTTTTTTTCCCCTTTTGTGTCTGGTGCCTTGGCCCACACTTTGACTTTTTTTTTTTGCGTTTTCAGATGATAAGATGCTTGATACTCATAGGAAAGGATCATTCTGGTTAAAATAACGGTAAATGTCAGGATTTCAATGACTCCTCATGTCGTATGTGTGTGGTCAAATTGACACCTGGCATATTCAGATTCCAGTCAAGTTCTATTTATCAACCAAAGGCTCTTTATTATTGAATATTATTGCCATTTCTTTGTTGCTTCAATTTAGGCTTTGAGTCATTGGCACTTTCAGCCTTAGAATGGATTTTACCGGATGCGTACACATTCCTTCATTTCCAGGCATTTCTCTTGTATTTTTTCCCATTGAAAGCGTTTCTCTTTCTTGTTGTTTCTTCACGTCACTCTCATGGTGAAAACTTGTACCTAGGTATCATCCGGGTAAGTCAGCTCAGTCTAATGAATTAAATTTCCACCTGAAAGTACATGTGAAAGAAGCACTCGGTAGCTGTGACAGTGCTGGATGTATTTCATACCTATTTAATCTTAAATGTGCAGTCTTTGAAACGTATTTGGCAGAAATGAAGAAAGAAGAGTATTGTGTAGTGACAACAGGTTTGTTTTATTCAGGATTAGTGAAGAGAATTCATTCAAGAATGAAAAAGAAGGAGATTTTGTTTCTGGGCCCAGCATTAGTGCTTAAAAGAAATCTTTATTAAGACGAAGAAGTCATACAGACATTCATTCATCTAAAATGGCCTGGGCCAGAGGTTAGAAACAAAAGCCCACACCATTGAAGCTAATGACCCATTTCATTTATAGAGCTTCACTTATACTGCCTCGCAAATGAACATAACGGCCTCCGAGCTCTTCCACGACTGCATATGCATATAGGAATTGGGAATTAAATGAGCTATGGATAATACAATTGATTTTAATGGCCTCCTAGAACAACAGAGCTGGGATGTTCCACTATGATGTCTCGGCCGCTCTCATTCAGGTCCATTGGTCCTTTACGGGAAGTGATTTAGTTGCGTTTTAATGAAGCCTGATTGGCAAGCATGTGCGAGCGACCATTATCATCAGCGGGCCGCTTCTCACTTCAGTCTACAATTATGGGCACATTTAGGCACAAAGACTTGGACATTTAAATAATACATCAGCAGTGACGGCAGCTCTGCGACCAGGCCACATCCTCATCTGTCCCTCGTCCTGTCACTCCTCACCTCGATTGACATTTTATCAGAAAGCTGAGATATTTCTCTCTCACACACACACACACACACACAGAAAATTTACTTTAATTTCCATATAAAGATGGGTGACAAAAGGTAAAAAAATCACAAAGTGATACAGGGGGCATCGCGTCTCTCGGGTTAGGGGTTCGAATCCAACCTCGCCCCGTGTGCGTAGAGTTTGCATGTTCTCCAGATTTTGCTTCAGGGGTTTCCTACAGGTATGTGTTGTAGGCTGTGATGGATTGGCATCCTGTCCAGGGTGTCCCCCACCTTGTGCCCCAATTTCCATGGGATAGGCTCCCATGTGACCCTGTATAGGTTTCTGTTTACATTTTATCGAGAGATATACCGAACATTTTTTTCTATCGTTACCGATGAACGTGTACCATCGCTAAATACTGATACGGTTTTATCGCCTAGCGCTACTACATGGCCTCCTTTCCTTTTTCTTTGCCGCTCTCTTTCCTTCTGTCACTGTGTAAATCAGTATTAATCTCACTGACTGTCATATCGTAATAAGAGGATTGTCCGTCATGGCCAGTGTGCACATGGGTGCTGATTAAAAAAATCAAATAAAAAAAGAAACATTGTTTGATTAACAGAGGCAACTGCATCGATTTCTATTGACAGATGCTCTTGCGGCCATGAATAAAAGTGATGCAAATGAGTTGCTAAAGCACTCCAGGCAGAGAGATGGCCTTGTGCCTGCTAAAGGCAGCCTTAAGGGCCATGGTGTCAGTGGCCATGGTTTACTGGGGCCTCCATCAGTGAGACATTTTTGTCCACTTCACTGCCCCAGGAGGAACCAAAGAACTCAGGGCGTGCATGGGGGGAGAAAGAAATGGACAGTCTATAGATGCAGTTTAGGCTAATGGCTGGAGATCTAGGGAATGCGGTCATTCCATCTTCTCTTTGCTGATAAACCACAACAAACTATACACACATTTTGAGGCATTTACACTCTTATGGAATGGTGAATGGATAGCCCACGACAGAGATACATTTTATTTTATATAACGTGATTTACGTATCCTATAAGCACAATTATATAATAATCAGATGGTTTGGCGGGTCTGTTTATTGCTGCTTTAATACACCAGGGTAAAAGAGGCAAAGCAAGGAGTAGCTTTATTGTCTCTGCAAGCTACTCTACTTATTGATTGCCCTGACTGCCTCTTACTCCTCTCAGGTTAAAATCTGCGTAGACGATGACATTAGGGCATGCACAAATGAGGATGTACGACCGTCGTTAATTCTTTCACTCTCTCTTCTTCCATAGCAACAGACTGGCACCTAGCAACCATGACCGGATACAGCGGCTGAGGCAGGAGTTCCAGCAGGCCAAGCAGGAGGAGGAGCCTGACGACCGGCGCCGTACTTACAGCCTCCAGCAGCAGCCGTGGGTAAGAGAGGCTGTTCTCACTCATGTCTGACTATACTGATCCATTCATACTGTTTCAGGATAATGTACAGTTTCACTATGGTCCTTTTTTGCATATGGAAGAGATGACAATAACAATCTACATGACTTGGCCAGTTTGGTCTTTCCGAACCTTGAGTGCTTAGGACACATCTGGCGCACTAACTGCAGCTGGACACAGCCCTTTTAATGATTTAGGTTCAAGTCAGATAGTCATCTAGTAGCCATAAACAATTGTGGCGTATATATTAAAAGAACATTATACTACAGTGCTGTTGAGTTCTTGATCCTGATTGGTCTGAAGCTGGTGATTCATTTTCTATAACAGTAGCTCTGACAGTAGTGCTGGCTACAAGGGGAAATACAAGTTTATAGCAATGCACTCATTCTATTGCATCATAATTTCTGAAGAAACAGGGACTTGTGTGGAGTATGCGCCACATAAATAGATTTTTAAAAACACACGTAATTGATTGATATGGTGACGTTTTCTGTGTGGAGAAGTTGAGGACATGGCAAAGTGTACAGTATGGAGAGCTTTGAGGTTTTTGCTTAACATGTCAAGCTGAGCATTTTTATCCCAATAACCGGGTGTGTCTCAATCAGTTCCCTAGCTTCCTCGGTCGTGAAACGGTATATTGTGTACATGAGGTACTACACATTGGGACACTGATAATTCAATTTCCGGGGACGTGACTACGTACTCGTGTTGTAAAATATCAAAAATTCAAAACGTAAAATAAAAATATTTAAGTTTTATTTTTTTTACGTGTCATATTAATGTGGTAGCTTAATCACACGTATTTCTGTCATGGTACGTCAAGCAAGATCGTGGACTAGCTAGTGGATTTAAAAAAAAAAAAAAAAAAAATCATTACACAATTAAGTCATTAGACTCAAACAAACCATATATATCTATCCATCCATCTGCTATACCGCTTATCCTTCCTTCAGGTTCACGGGAAACCTAGAGCCTATCCCAGAGAGCATCGGGCACAAGGCGGGGTACACTCTGGACAGGGTGCCAATCCATCGCAGGGCACACTCACACACACATTCACACACACCCATTCATACACTACAGACACTTTAGACATGCCAATCAGCCTACCATGCATGTCTTTGGACTGGGGGAGGAAACCGGAGTACCCGGAGGAAACCCCCGCAGCACGGGGAGAACATGCAAACTCTGCACACACAGGGCCACAATGGGAATCGAACCCCCGACCCTGGAGGTGTGAGGCAAACGTGCTAACCACTAAGCCACCGTGCACCCCCAAACCATATATATAACATCAAATAAAGTAACGATCACTAACGTAAATAATTATTTTAGAGCTACAACAACGATAACAAGCTCACGTTTGTAGATGAAGTTGGCTGAGAGTTCGTCTCCCGTTTTTAATTGAGTTGAGAGGCTTCAGAAAACATTTTCAATAAGGGAGCATAGTGAGCATCGATGCGTCCTGGTTTTTACGGTACACTGAGGGACTTTTTGGGAAGTGAACGTTCGAGTGCACTGGAAGGATTTTGAGAGCCCTTAAAATGGCCGACTTCCTGATCAAATACCCTGACCACTGAACTAGGGAGCTGATTGAGACACACCAACAGACACTGATACTGCTAAAACATAAGTTATGACAGGAACCAACTGAACACCAACATTTAATGCAACTATAAATGGATAAAAAGCATGCCATTCTTTACTAAACAAAAAGCTGCTGTGATATAAGAGGAATATAACACTTCAGGACAAAAAAAAAGAAACATTCCCCATCGTGATTGCTCTGCATTATAGGTGTTAGTAGGACACGTACACATCGTCTCCTCTTGCATTTAGGTTTGGTCTGATTGGGTGTTTTGGGAATAACTGGGTTCTACACCTGTGATTACAGACGTGACACGGCTTGTTAATTTCTTGCTGACGTTGCACGTTCAGCTAAATAAGCACCTCTGGAGTATCTAAAGCATGTATTTTCCAATCTGTATAGCAAAAAATGTCATTTAATAGCAATGGCTCATGGGAATGGCTCAAAGGGAGCAGCAGCACCCCCAGCCGTATCTACCGAGATCTTTTTCAGTTTATTTACAAATCTCTAGAAACCCCATTTATTCATCAGTCACACACTCATGGGTGTATGTTTTAACACTAAGCCCCTGTTCCTCGAGCCTCATTTGTATTTAAGGGTTAGAGGTTAGACATTATTTTAATGTTATCTCCAAGATAAAACAATATGCACTACTCAGGGGGCTGGGAACTTGAGCCAGGGATCAGAGGTCACATAGCTGTGTATCTGTGCGCTGTAATGGCTTGAATCGGACATGGAAATCTGTCCTGTAGCTTCCTGTTCGAGGCACGGGGGGATTTTAAGGGATGACAGCCTAATTACCTTGAGGGATAGAACTATTTCCTAAATTAGGGGTCAGCTCACTGACCCTCCTGTCTTGGACACATGTTCCTTCATAGACTTGAATTCCTAAATAGTTCAGCAGGAACGGATTATTTCTAAGGTGTCTCTTTAATGCAAAGGTGGGGGGGACTGCATAGCCCCCCCAAAAATAGACTTAATCATTTCTTTTTCAGTCTTGCACACACACATTTATCTGAAATGTGTGGAGCAGCTCCAGATGAATTTCCCTCATCATATCAGTGACAAATAATTAAAGCAGCGACAGTATTTGAGTGGAATTTCTTGACGGCATCTAAAATATCATTTCTTCTTCAAATACGTGTCTGCGTATCGTTCCATGATTTTTAACTCTTGACTGATTAACTGGAAGCAGGTGCAATGTTCAGAATTCCGAATGCAACTGGACTCTTCATTATGTCGAAACCACCATCAGCGAAGAGCTAGTGTGTGTTTGCCGCTGATTAGTCTCTCTGATTGCTGTATGGATGGACTGGAGTAAAGGCTGTTTGTGCGACTAATGGTGGAACTACAGCAGGTTACGCTAACAAAACTGAGATGGCGCATTGTGGTGTTGTTTCTGTTTCCAAATGACTTGTGAATAAGTATCCATGAGTAATTTGGTGAGCCTTCTCGGGCTGGAAATGGTCACAGTAAATCATCAGAATGGTAATGTTGTCACTTGAGTTAGAGGAATGCCATTAGCTTTATAAAATTAGGTTTTGTTTAAAAGGAGTGGGCAATCAGTACCCTGGCTACCCTGCACAAATATATTATCTACTGTTTTGTTTTTTTCTGGTGGGGGGGGGGTTCGTAGTTTATTCTTAGTTTATTTATTCGTAGTTGCTTGGCAGACAAGTAGGTCCAACAAACATAAAAAAAAGAAAACAAGCAGGTTAGCACGTTTGCCTTGCACCGTCAGGGTTGGGGGTTGCATGGAGTTTGCATGTTCCCATTGCATGTTGCATGTTGGGGGTTTAATGAGTCTTTACTGGTCACACATACATATGCACAGTGAAATTCTTTTCTTCGCATACCCCAGCATGTTAGGAAGTTGGAGTCAGAGCGCAGGATCAGCCATGATACAGAGGAGCAGAGAGGGTTAAGGACCTTGCTCAAGGGCCCAACAGCGGCAGCTTGGCAGTGCTGGGGCTTGAACCCCCGAGCTTACAATCAGTAACCCAGAGCCTTAACCGCCAAGCCATCACAGATCTTACTCACGCTCCCTCTCTGTATCAGCGCGCCTACACAGCGCGTGATCAGCAACACGGCCTCATCACTAACACATCACTTCCGTTATAATAAAAGACAGAATTTACACTGCAAGCGCACAAATACAGCATATAATGACAATAAACTTAAATTAAACTAAACCTTTTAAGCAGCTTGCACCAGTTTCCCCCGCCCCTTACCCACAGTGGAGCATTTTGGATATAAACATAAATTTGTAATCGTGCATCAGTTTGAATTCCACAGTGTTTAAAATGCCCCCCTGCCTTAGAGGACTCAGAGGTTACACACTTTCTTTCTCAGTCACGTGACGATTTCACGTCCGTCTGATGGAGACTGAGGTCATGTTGGGAATAAAAGGTAACGCTGACAGAAAGTAAACTGAAGAAAGTCATTATCGGTGACTCGGGTGTCTGCTAATGCTAGCGTGCGTATGACGTCATGCGCCGTCGCCTAGGAAGCAGTTTATACGTCCGGTTAGTAAAAAAAAACAAAAACAAAACACTAGTGTTATATTTGAGATGATATTACCTTTCTAAAATCCACACACTAGACAGTAGAGTACATAGTGCATAGTGTAAGTGTACAGTACTTCATTTGGGATACAACTTTAGTATTTACTCTCCGAAGCGTGTTTTCGGAACAGAAGTAACGTAATGAGTAATTCTCCCCCGTGCTGCACGCAGACCAACTAATGCATAATGAGATTCGTTGACAATGATTTTCATAATCGATTTTATCGATTAGTTGTTGCAGCTCTAACCTACAGTAATGATTTTGGTTGATGATATTGTGCTTGATTTTTCATGTCTTACCCATAAACCATGTAAAGTCAAATTAGGTCCCCAAATGGCTTCTTTTACACTATATATGTTCACAACATAGGGCATAACATATTGGTGGGAAACTTATAAACCCAATAGTATGCTATTTGTAATTCAGCCACAAAATCCATAAAGGGCTCATGGTATTTCTGTTGTGTTTTTGTCTCATTTTGTCTCTGATGTTGTTAAGAACCCTGGTCATGCTCTATAATACGCCCTGTGAGGTAGACAAGCAGAAACATAAAGTCCCTGTCAAAAAATAAATACATTTGCAACATTTGAGCATCATTGCTACTAGTCCCAACCACCACAGAACAACTTGTGCTTTCCAGCTGCCATTATGTGATAATCCTGGACCTGGATTTATAACTGTACCATGCCATACTTCACTGGCCAAATGTGGGAAGGTGTTAATACTAAGTAGAAGCAAAGCACTGCTGCAGTGCTGACTTAGATTTACACACACATTAGACAATCTGGCCCTGAAGACATCCAATAGCTTGTGCATGTTCCGGTAGTTGTAAGTCTGGAGGTATCCATGAAGCAGTAATAAAATCTAGGTAATAAAATCTAGGTTCTCCCCCGAGTTCAGCTTTATTAGTGGCTTGGGGCTTTGACGGTACGTTCTGCGCGATATGCTTTTCAGGTGATGAGTAGCCAAGCAAGGCTTTTGATTCCGTCACTTGGAGTGATCGCAGCAGTCAGGTTTTGGACATAAAGCAACTTTTTTCTGATTGTAATGTACACCACTTCTCCATCGTCAGTTATGTAACAGGCTGGTGAATTACAGAAGTGCTGGAATATGAGCATCACTCTGTTATATATTACATTAAAAAGGGGAGGAAAAAAAAAAAAAGGTTGTTTCTAGCCACTGGAACATGAACGGCTTTGTGAAATATTGATGCCTGTTGTAAACAGTTATTACATCTTTAAACAGTAATGTCAAATAATCTTTGAGAGGTTTGTTTATCTGTCTGTAGGCTTGTGTGTGTGTGTAGATGGGAGTGTTGTAGAGCTTCACACTCTTGTATTCTGTCTGTACTAAAAATTACAACTAGTGTAAAATTAGAGTCTCTCGGCCTTAAATATCCTGCACAACACACACTGTATTAAAGATTTAGAGCTTAAAAAGCAGTCTGTATTAACTGGAGGCCCACTAAAGGTGTTAAAATGCAGTGAGAGAGAAAAATACAGCGAGAAGGAAGAGGATGTGGGAGACTGGCTTAGTTTAATACTTCACTGTCAAAGCATGCTGTCAAAACCCTGACAAGATGGTGTCATTAACCTGTCATAATAAGGTAACAAGCCGCTTTCGGGTGATTCATAACTCTATTTGAAGGCAAATAACCCAAACAACAAAGAGCAGATTTTTATAATAGTCCAATGTCAACACGTTTCAAAGTATGGAGTGATGCAGAGACTATAGCAGGGTTCGCAAAATCCTCACTGTTGGAAAAATTTCTCCAGTCCAGACATCTCGGAACAGATTTATTTGATGAACCTATCCATCTCTTCAAAGATTAGATTCCTTATTTAATATTCTTGCTCTGTATTCGAGCCCTAGAGCTTTTTATTCCTGAACTTTCCATTGATCTAACACATCAAGTCCAAGTTGATATTATTTATAGGCTGTTTGTTTTTGAGTTAATGAGATTTGATTTAAAGCTATTCACTTAAAGAGAGCAGTCAAACACGCTAATAACTATAAAAACTCAATATAATAACTTTAATAAAGCTGGTGGTGATTTCCAGCTCTGAGATCTCTTGGCTACGCTCCACAGACCCCACTTTGAGAACCACTACACTGTAGGAAGTTCTCAGCACACTGAAGCGGACTAGAAAAGACCCGATGGTTATGTAATTCCAAAGAGAAAAAACTTTCATGCAACATTTACTTGCAGCGCTGTTGTTACTGATTAAGTGTTCAGTGTATAAATACTGAAAGTCATAGCAGCAACCGCTGAGGACTTAACACTTGGCGTGAGGACAGTGTGAAGCCTGGGATGTGCACGGAGGTTGTGAAATGATCATTTAAAAGTTCTCTTTAAATGCGCTTGGCGTATGAAAATCCTCCCCAGTGATGATTTATTGTGTTTGAAATGCAGCCATGAAGTGATGCAGACTCCACAACTTAAGAGCCAAGTCAACGTTAATCACTTCTGTGAAAGTATGACCTCTACAACTCCTGACATGCGTCGTCCTACAAAATAACGCAATATACATATACAGTGTCAAACAGTCCCATTTCTCAATGTAGACTCCTGGATTTAATGACCATTATGCCATTACTCATTTCCGTGACCTTAAAATGTTCTATTCCCCTGTTTTAGTTACTGTTTTATTTTAACTTTCTTCCACGGTCCCAGCCTGCTGCATTAAGATAGCTAATGACACTATAATCAGAGAGAGAGAGAGAGAGACAGAGGAAAAAAAAACACATCAATTCAAAGTCCCTTTATTTATTTATTTCTTAATGATCTGTCCAGGTGACAGTTTTTGTCTACAAACAGGTACCACCCTGAAAATGGAGTAATTTGAGGCACACACCCCAATCATAATAACCGTTTTTACAACCCTAATAACAGTCAGAGGTCAAGCTCTAAGTTGAAGTTTTCCTACTTGGGAAGTCTTCAGGACAGATGGCTGCACTTTGCAGTTTCACTGTAACATGACAAGCTGCATTTTTGTTTATTAACTTAATGAGAGAGAAAAAAGAGAGAGGTTGGTGAGAGAACAACTGTTTATAGCTTAACTGATTTATTAATGGATTCAAAAATCTTGAATTAATGGATATATATATATATATATATATATATATATATATATATATATATATATCACTGGACTGGCTGTACTTGCTGTGGTATAAGAATACAGGAATAAGGAATAAACCACCCAGAATCATAATATAATAAATCTTCGCATGGGGCCACATCACACTACCCCGTATCTGATTATTTTCCTATAACAGCACACCCTGTCATGTTTTATGCCTTTCTTGGTTGTGGCTTTCATACATAGAATATTTCGGAGACTCTAGTACTGTGTTTGGATTCCTGAAACCCAATTTGGATTGCGAAGTCTCTCTCTCTCTCTCTCTCTCTCTCTCTCTCTCACTGAGAGACTTGTTGGCATGTAGGTTTGTTCTTTACTGCTTTTGCTCCAAACCCTAAAGGCATGATTTTCACCTCCTTTATCTGGACATAACAGTAAGTGCAAATCATAGGGAGAGAATAATCTCTGTGCTGCCAGATGCCTGCCTCAACACTGTGCCAGAGCTCAGACAATTAGATCCACCTTGTTTTACTTTCCGCGCACAGCCATGGCCTGTAGGTTACGTCCAGGTTATTGTGGTGCCCAGATGTTTAACTTAAAGCACAAACTCTTTCTAAAATCCTCCTTTCCTGTATTAATCAATGGGGATCAGTCTTTTGTCAGGAGGTGCATGGACATTTCTCTGGCAAGCTGACATGCAGATGTGTAATAACTAGCGTTGTATAGAAAGATACAAGGGTTTGGGGGGGGGGGCGGTTAGGGGGATATGGAGGGTTTAGCGTTCATACCTCATTCGTACCAAATTCCAAACATCTCCAACTTTTGTTCAAATGTATATCAATTTCTCAGTCGAGCTGGTTGGGTTTATTCCTGATTTTAAAATAAACCACTATTTCCTGTATTTTTCTTAGCCTCATACAACTTTAGTAGAACTTGGTTGTTGTTTCATCGTTTGTGTCATTTGTATGCACTATGTTATCTGCCTAGCTGTATATTAGCTCTGGATTCAGTTGCGAGGATACAGTATAAAGTTCTGTCTTCATAGTTGCAGCGTGGGTTACTTTGAATGGTGGCCTGCATTCATTACTCACACAGATTCAGCTCTTAATTCTTAAACCCAATCCGCTGCTTATTGTTCTTCATTAAAGAGTTTAAGCGATACGAGTGATGCAGTAAAGGCTTTGCTTTTCAGTGTGCTGTGGTTTCTGCATGTCACTAATGCAAAACGATTCAGTTTGTTTGTTGTACGTCACTTTATTTTCCCACCAGTGCTCTGGTATGAAATCTTTATCGATACACTGGACAGAATAATAAATCCAGAATTAGATGTTAAAGCCTCACCAATTAAAGCTAGCTATTGTCCTCTCCATGCAACATACACAAATTAGCTCATGCCCCATTCTGTACATTCATCACCCACAAGCAGTAGATGCAGCGAGTGAGTTCTGTGTGCATCTCAAACCATTTATCCATCACTGCGTTTGAACAGAGAATATTTGACCCCTGCGCTGAAACACTTAGCCACTCACAGAACGTTAATCAAGCAGTCTCAGGAGCCTCTATGACCTCCAAGGACAACGTGCTTTTAATTCCAGAAGTGCAATACTGTGTTTTTCCGTGCATTCAAGGGCTTGCGTGAAGTGTGAGGGCTTTTAGTATTCTGAGACAGCTGGAGAGAGGACATGTGAATCTGCTGTGTGTAGTGCAGAGGCAGACTGACAGCTGAATGCTGTCCTACACCTACATCGAGCTGAGGCCCTGCATACAGAGCTGCATGGACATTACAGCAAATGGAGTCAAGCTACACTTAATAAATTGGTGAAATGGGGCCTGCGGGAAGGCTTACGGGTGGAGTTATCACCAAGCAGGGTCTTCCACGGCTCCTCTCTCAGGTTTTCTCTCTCACACTTCACTTCTCTTTCTCCCTCATCTCTTTCATTCTCTCTCCCTGTCATGTTCCCTCTCTAGCTCATTCCCCTGACCTTTTCTTACTCTTACTCGTTTTTATTTCTTTCACAGTTTTTCATTCCAGTACATGTTATAGACAGCACCATGTTAAACTCTCTGCTCTTTTTATTCTGAATTCACAGCCAGTCACATTAGTGGACAAATCCATTATGTATATTTATGTGTAAGGGAGAACTTTCTAGACTATGCTGTAGATCACCATTATCTGATCTTAGCTAGAGCACTATGGGCCAGATTCAAAGTTGGTGTATTAGGTCAATGATTTAGTTCAGACTTTTTTTTTTTTTTTTTTAATATTTATATAAGGAAACACAACTTAATGTAGCCACGGTGTCTAAACGTGTGTGATTTTAACATTGTCAGTGGTTGTGGCTGATTGGTGTATGTACTCCAACTGATCACTCCATGCTAGTGTGCTACAGTAGCTGAAATCTGAAAACATGCTTATTCCAATTACAACAAATATTATCTTCCTTTTTTTTTTTTTTTTTTTTTTTTACAGTGCAATCAAAATGATTCAACCCCCATTGCAAATCAGGTTTATTGTCAAAATTTACAGACTTTCAGCTGTTTGCAATGAACAAATCAAACAAAAGTAACTGAAATAGTTCAACACAACGAATGCTTCAAGTGGTTTCCCCAAATTCAACTGAAAATGCAACTTATAATGATTTCTCCAGTCTCAAAATTATTCAACCCCTTCATGACAAGCATCTTTAGTACTTAGTAGAGCACCCTTTTGCTGTTATGGCCTGCTGCAAATGAGATGCAAGGCTTCTGGCAGCGTTCCTGAGGAACCTCACCAATTCCTCATGGGCAATGGCCTCCAGTTCAGTAATATTCTTGTGTATGCGTGCTGCAACCGCCTTCTTCAAATCCCACCAGATATTTTCTATGGGGTTCAAGTCAGGTGACAGTGATGGCCCTTCTGCATTAAGTATGTGCCATACTGTGCTCACTGAAACCTCAGTGCCTTTTGCCACCAAGTCTTGCTGCAGGTCTTTTGCAGGGTCTCGAGGGTTTTTCACAACCTGCCTTCTCAGAAATCTGCGAAGCAGCCATTGATGGCTTCCTTTTTCTGCCCGGTCCAGGTATTTCATAAATTTTCTACCCCTAGCCAGTTCAGGTATTTCATGTGTTCCAGCTCAAGCACACCTGGTGCAACTAATGAAGCCCTTGATTAGTTGCATCAGGTGTGATTGAGACAACATCTATTTTGCATATTTGTGCCGCTGAGAGATTCTATTCAGGGGGTTGAATAATCTTGAGAAATCATTATAAGTTGCATTTTCAGTTGAATTTGGGGAAACCACTTGAAGTATTCGTTGTGTTGAACTATTTCAATTGCTTGTGTTTGATCTGTTCATTGCAACCAGCTGAAAGTCTGTACATTTTGACAATAAACCTGACTTGTAATGGGGGTTGATTAATTTTGATTGCAACTGTATGTTTCTCTTAGCCTTTTTTCTTTTGCCTTTCCTCAGACAGAAACATTAGCGCACAAATGCTCACAATGTGTTTGTGTATACAAAAGAAATCTTTAGAAGTCATTGTGTAAACAGAGAAAAGACGGTATTAGGATGTGTACTGCATGTGTGCAGGTCGTGATCCTCATCCACCCAGGCTGCTGACCTCGCTTTGATATTAAAGTCTTTGCGTAGCCCCACATGGTAATCATAACTATTATCCCGTGCTTGGCTACCACTCAAGTCTTTTACTCTGTCTCTCCGTGCGTTCCTGTTTTGAATTGCTGCAAACAATTTTTCACAATTACAGCTTTGTCTGACAGAGAGCGCTTGTGTTTGAACAGATGGGACTAGTTGTATTGTGATGTTTTCTTTATCTTTAAAGATAGAAAAGAATTTAAATAGAAAGAAACTGGTGGGAGGAAGCACGACGTTCTTTTCTTTTGGCTGGAAAATAAGAAACGGCATGTGCCATTTTTAATGTGCTTTGGGAAAATGCTGTGTTTTTATAAAGCATTGTATTTCACATGGAGAACGAATAATCAGATTTTGTCCCAGCTAATACAGTTATGTACTCCAACTGATCACTCCCTGAAGGCATGTATCAGAAAACATCCACATGGCGTAGTCTCTAGTGACTGATGGAATACACACGCAGAGTCATACACAGAAATTAAGGATAATTCACACGCTCACACTTTCTCCTAGTTTCCGTCTTCAGGCCGTGACTTTGAGAGATATTTCTTCAGATCTCATTTAAAAATCTCATTTTTGTGGCTGGAATCGTTCTTCCTGGTCTTTAGTTAGTCTGATAGCATTTGCTTTGTCTTCCAGACATGTTCTTTCTAGAGGAGGTTCTGTAGTCCTGCGTTCGTTACACACACGTATAATTGCCTCATTTCCCTGTGTTTTTATGGAACCGGCTCCACTGAGGATTTTAATTCTCCTGTTTTTACAGCTGTGCACTAAAGACAAAGACCTTTTTCAGAGAACGTTCTAGACTTTTTCCTTGGTCTGACATCTTTTATCCCCCCCCCCCTTCTTTTCTAAACGTTAATGCAGTTTTAGCATCAGATCTGCAGGCCAGCCAACACTAGCCCAGGCACAAACAGATAATTATGCTGACATGCGATAACAATGTTACTCATTAGAGCAGTCTTCTTGCACGGCATGCTAATCCTAACCACTCAGGAACAGACATTTACACGACTAAGAGTCAAACACATGGGGTTAAGGTCAGGGGTTAGGAAAATACACTGTAGTTAGGAAAAGACTAATGGTGTGTGAGTGCTTCTGTTACCATGGAATTTCTTCACTAACTTTATTATAGCACGTTACCTTATGCTAATACCGCAGACTAGCTTTCTTTGCTATTGATCTGAGAGGACAGGCTAACAAGCTACAGTACAGTAGCTGATGTAAGGCCATGCTAGCACACTACTAGCCTCAGACTTCCTTCCCATTTCATGCTGAGAATCTGATATTTATTGAACTGGCTACACACTTCAGAAGTTGTACTTGTACGCTGGTTTCTGACAGGAAAATAAACTCGTTCGTTGTGTTTGTTAAAATAAGTTTGTTGTGTCTTTATATATTATTCTAGAATCTTGGTTGAAAGTTGTGAGTAAACCACATTTTCTTGCATGTTTGGCAACCCTCCACTCTTATTTGATCGGAGCTCGGTAATGACTTTTTTTCTGTGAAATTATCTGATTCCTGGGATCATTTATTGACCGAGACAATCAAACCCTCTAGCAACAACTAAAATCTGGCTTGCCAGAATAGCACATTACAGTGGCTGATGTTAGTGATTGTATATTAAGCTCCTACAGTGCTAATATTCAAAAAGCCTTTCTAAAGCAACTAATGAGAGACCGTAATGAAGGTTTCACTCTCACATGTGATCTTGTTGAGAAGATCAGTCAGAGCTTTAACCTGGTCAGGAAAACAGTAGATATGGAGCCTTTCTAAGGTGGGAATACACCCTGGATGCGACACTAGTCCTTCAGAGGGCACCATGTACACTCGTTCATACCTAGAGGCAATTAAGTCCCGCTTGTCCACATACTGCTATGGGGTTGGTGTTTTTTTTTTGGAGGTGAGAGGAAATTGGAAAACGCAGAGGAGACCTATCCATATACATATGAAGCTCAAGACAGATAGTAATGTGAGCTCACGATTGACCCAAGGACTGTGGAGCTACTCACTGTGCAACCATGTGTGTGTAGTGATAGGTCTAAATTCACATGGTGATGTGCTAGCGTATGTTGCTTGTGTAATATTACTTTAGCTTCAGTCCATAATGGAGACTATTTTGTGTGTGTGTGTGTTCTGCAGGCGAATGCTGGGGGTTACAGTCAGACAGGACGGCATTCGGTTTCTGTAGATGTTCAGATGCAGAAACAGAAAAAAGATGACCGAGATGCCTTTACACAATCACAGAGACAGTACAACTCCTTACCACGGTAAGAAAACACACAATCTCACACTCTCCATCTCTGCAAGATCTATTTATTACGATGTCACAGTCTCACTCCCCTAGAGCCCACACATACACACACACCCCTACCCATTACCTCAGTACCACTCTTCATCCAGACATCCTCCCTCAGTCACATTCTTGTCCTGTAACTTAACACTCTTCATCAGAACAGTGTGTGTGTGTGCGCGCACTCTCTGGCCTCTGCAAAACTGATAAAAGAGCACCTAGTCTTAGGGAACCTGCTTTCAGGGGAAGTTTATCTTGGCAGCTGCACTGCTCTGGGCCTTTTGTAGGTTGTCAGGAAGGTTTTACCCTCTTCCTCCATCTGTTTCTTCTCTTCATCCCTCTATTAGTCTGTTTTTCCTCCTCCTTCTTTAGCATATTTGTCCTAAATGTCAGTAAGGCTCTATTTGAGTCTCTTGAGTTTCATATCCAAACCCAGCCAGAGTTTAAACATGTGTCCTGAAGTTACTAATGGTGAATATGTACTCAGGCTGCCATTTTGAATGAATGGGTTGGGTGTTTTATTTAATTAAAAAAACAACAACATTAAAAAAAAAAAATTTTAAAAATGACAACAGAAAACACAAACTTTTCTTTGAAAATATTTGTTTCCACCTGAAAGTGTGTGTATGACGCAGAGCTCATTGTGAAATACAACGTCAGGTTGGAGACATTTCATTTGTTTTTCCAAGTATCATATTATGCGCTTTAGGTAATTGCTGCAGAAATTATTGGAGAATGTGTGTGTGCGCGCGCGCACATACGCGTGTATGCACATGTCTGTATATTGGGCGGGGTAGTCCTGCCATGTGTGTATGCTAATGTCTGTGTGTGGTCTTCCTTTATTTCATGGTACAGTGCAGGATATGCTGACGTTTCTCTTTTTTTTATTATTATTGCAGTTTAGTCACTATTAGTGTCACACATGGAACAAAAAAGGTACAGAATGTCAAATAATTCAGAAAAAATATCCAAAGGAGTTCTTCCATGAACCTAAATTTACCCATTTAAGAACTTGGGCCCTTTCTGCATATATACGGGTATTTGTCAACCCCGAAGTAAAAAAAAAAAAAACCCAAAAAACTCTGTTCCACACAACCAGTGTTTATTAAAATATCTCCATCCACATAGAAATGTTTTTAAACCACATTCTGGCACCTCCACACGAGGGTGTAATAATAAAGAGAAATGAACGTTATCAGATAAGAAATTGCAGACCACAAAGTAACAACCCGATCAGCAGCCGTTATAAACGGAGCCCTGTGACATTCACACGTAAACAGTGAAAACATTCACCAATGTAATTAAGCACTTACATGACTGCACTGTATATTTGTCTTAAAATGACTGACAATCTTTTCGTATTTGTAGTTATAGGCGTAATATTTTCACCCTTTAAGTGCACCTGCTTGTACTAAAACACTATTCTGCATCCTATTAAGTTCTGAAAGCAGCCAGTTAATGCCCTGTCCACACGTATAGGGGTATTTTTGAAATGTTATTGGGTTTTTTTCCTCTGCGTTTTGGCGTCCTGTTCACACGTACAGCATTTTTGGTCAGTGAAAAGGAAGCTTTTTGAAAACTCCCTCCAAGACAGATGTTTTAAAACTCCATTTTGACGGTTTACACGTGAAAGTCACAGAATCGTTACAGGACTCCGTTTATAACGGCTGCTGATCGTGTTGTTACATGGTTGTCCGTCATTTCTTATCTGATAACGTTCATTTCTCTTTGTTTTATTATTACACCCTCATGTGGAGGTGCCAGAATGTGGTTTAAAAACATTTCTGTGTGGATGGGGTTATTTTCAAAAGCACTGGTTGTGAGGAACAGAACTTAAAGGTCGACAAAAATATCTGTACACATGTGAACAGGGCCCCAAGTTCTTAAATGGGAAGCTTTAGGTTATTGGTAGAACTCTTTTGAATAGTTTTTCTGAATTATTTGACATTCTGTACCTTTTTTTTGTTGTTCCATGCGTGACACTAGTAGTGACTAAACTGTAATAAAACATGACAAACGTCAGCATAGCCTGCACTGTACCATGAAAAGGCATGAAATGAGGGCACAGACAGACATTAGCATACTCATTAGCATATATAGACATGTTCATGTAGTGGTAATCCAGTGGTTAAGGTGTTGGATTACTGGTTGGAAGGTCATGAGTTCAAATCCCAGCACCACCAAGCTGCCACTTCTGGGCTCTTGAGCAAGACCCTTAACCCTCAACTGTTCAGTTGTATAAATGTAAGTCACTTTGTATAAGGGTGTCTGGTTTCCAATGAGATCAAACAGAGGGTGACAGATCATTTTTCTCAATTAGAGTTTAAAAATAATAATAAATTGTTATATTATATATATATATATAATATATATATATATAAAATGATGGGCAGTGTATGTACAGTTACTCATCTTGGGAAAAACAAAGCCACTGAGTTAATTGTTGCTCTGTGTGTGTAGGTTTTCTCCATAAACAAATCCATTTCTCCTGGCCCTGTGCTCCATCTCTGTGAGTCAATAGAGATGTTGACACTCAGTCCTCAACAGGACATAATGACGCTTAATCAATGTAAACAATTCTCATCCACTTTTTCTCCGAGACTCAATCTAGTGCACTCGGCTCGCTCAAGTGCCAGATCCAACCACGACAGATCACTTTCCCAAGGGAAGCACGACTAAAACCCTGGCTGGCTCATATGCATTCCTCTTATAATCTAGCATTCACTAAGCAAGTTCAGGCCGGTGAGCAGTGACCTTTGACCTGTGGAGAACGCTTCTCTGATTAGATGTCTTGATGCACCGAGCCAGTCTGCCATCTCTGTCGCTCTGTACAGAGCTCAGGCCTGGAGTCAGATTTGCAGATTTCCAAGCTGCAGTAATGAAGAGGTTTTTTTTTTTTTAGTTCGGAGAAGGATTAGCGACGAGAAGAGTGAGACGGAATACTGGACAATACGACCGTAGGCTGATTAGGAGTAATGAAAGTCATGTGAAACAGAGAACGCTACTTTCATGCAACAGCTGCATGTTGTAACAGGCGAATCCCCCCCACATACATATACAAAGTCTTGTTAGCAAATAGAAAACATTGCTCAAGGTTTTATTTGGTTTATAAATAATTTATTATGCTGTAATTAATACTCGTTGCACAGCATATTTCCTGGCGGACGTCTTGCCCCCTGATCTAGACCATATGTCCCCCCCCCAATGCCACTTTTTTTTCTCCAGGGTTGGCACTCTGTCTTCCTTAGTTGAACTTTGCTTTGCCATGACATCATTGTCATATTGTGCTGGAAAATAACATGAAGCAAGGATTGTATTGTGAAATGATGGTCAAGTTGCATGTCGTAAGATGGGATTTCACAACATGAAACTTTGTATTCTATCACTCGGGTGGCCTAATTGTCTCAGGGCACTTTCCCACATCATCCAGACACTCACATCTGTAACCAGGACAGTTGCTGGACTCATTTTATTTTGATACAGACCAATTCACCTCAGACTGTCCATCACACCCAGAGGTGGTTCTTCCCCACAAAGTTTGAAGCACACAATTGTATAGAATGGCTTTGTATGCTATAGCATTACAATTTCCCTTCATTAGAACTCAGAGGCCCAAACCTGTTCCAGCATGACGATGCCCCTGTGCACAAAAGAGCTCCATGAAGACATGGTTTGCCAAGGTTAGAGTGGAAGAACTCGAGTGTCCTGCACAGAGCCATGACCTCAACCCCTCTGAACACCTTTGGGATGAACTGGAGCACCGACTGCACCCCAGATCTCCTCACACAGCATCAATACCTGACCTCACAATGATCCCCACAGCTACACTCCAAAATCTAGTGGAAAGCCTTCCTAGAAGAGTGGAGGTCATTATAACAGTAAAGAGGGGAATAAATCTGAAATGAGATGTTCAATAAACACATGGGGAGCACACATCATATATTTGTCTTACTTATACTTAAGTATACTATAAGAATACTTATTTGGCACTCATTTAGAGGACATTTATTTTCTGAGAATGGATAATGAAGACATTCTTAAGTACAAAGATTTAGATATTTGGAAATCTTTGTTGAAGAACTGAACCAGGTTTGCTGACTGAGAACTGGTTCTTTTGCAGTGGAAGCATGTAGAACAGTTCCTAATGACGCGCTTGCTCCAGAACCTAGTTTGTGAAATTAGTTAATCTCATCAAATTATTTCTGAAGATGTAATTCAACACTGGTCCTGGGAGGACATCACTTTCCCATAGTGTAAATAACTGTTTCCATCCACACATTTTTATGCAAATTTTGGGATTTCGCATAAAAAATGCTGGATGGAAACACAATCTCCAAAATGCGCAACTGAGTTGGATAATTTTTTATTCGATAAGCAGACATGAGCGTAAACTACGATGGAAACACATTTACCGAATAAATTCCTCGATGCACATCAAAAAAAAAAAAAGTCGTGACTTTTTGCCTCAACAAATCATGTGATCATGGCTCAGAAAAATAACAGTGGTGGAGACCAAGATGCGCCAGTATCCCTGAAGTGATGATTTTGTTCTATTGAACACATGGGATGGAAACGTTGCTTTATTCATAATGTTTTGGAAACGTAGCTATTGACACCCAAGATTACAACTCATTTAAAGTGAAGCTCAGAGATGGGGTCAAGCTTGTGCACTTGACCAAACTATACTGTGCTTCAAGTTAAAAAGTGCAAACAAACAAAAAAAAACACCAAACATTTTACCCTAGTGTCAGGAAATTTGAATTCTGTGCAGTCCAAGTGCAAATAATTCGCTCTCTAAGTGGGAAGGATGCCATCCTCTATCCCCTGTTGATCAGGACGATGGTGAACAATCACAGCCATCTGGTAGCTCATGTATACAAAACAAGCTGGTTAGCGTTCGTCTGAGTACATTTAGCTGTCGCATGAACAGAGGTTTGAAAAGATTCAGCGTCTGGCTTCACTTGTCTCAGAGGAAGCACGTATTCACCTTCAGCGGTAGCTGTTGTGCGACAGAAGAAAACCTAGCTGGCGCGTGGGAATGGGATATGACCATTATCAACAGGGTTAAGCTAGAAAGGCTATGAAGCAGTGTGTGCTTGAACAACAGCCACTGAAAGCACTTACAAATTGGGGTGTAACGGTATATCGTAGTACGATATATCGCGATGCAAAAATGTTATGTATTGTAGTTATGCCGATTTATTATTATTTTTTAAAAACTATATGCATTCCATTTTATCCTATATCTTGTTTCCAGTCACATGATCCTGATGACACGCAAAATTCAGATGGAGGGCAGGAAGTGAAAAGCAGAATGGACGAGGTGGAGGAAAGTCCGTACTGTACTGGTTTAGACACTATTACAAGAGAACTGTATAAACAGAAAATCACAACATATGTTGGACGTGATCCATATGTTATGAAGAGGAGCAATTTTTCTACTGAATTGAAATACTTGCCTGCCATCGAGGCGGTAGATCTATAAGCAACTACCTTGTCCTCCAGACATCCTTCTACTCCAGAAAACAAATGAAAGCATACAAAAGTATGGAGGCGTACTACTTTTTTAGTGGTTGGGTCAACGACCTCGGTACCAAGGTGCTCCACAATCATTATCGTTGGTTTCACCCGGGTGAGTGGCATCTCTTTTTGTCCTGTGGAGTAACCTAGGAACAAACCTCCAACGCTGCTACGCCTCTCGATGTTAGCGTTACGGTTGTTTACTTTGTTATTAGGTTAACCACTCTCAAAAGGTCCGCCGAAACTATCCGCCACTAAAGGCACGGATCATCGCGAAACTTTAACTTTTTACTTAAACTTTACAAAGTACGGAAACGGCTAACGTAACATAACCATAGCATATGTATTATGTATTAACTTACCTATGACAAAGTGGTCACTGCACACACAGGCATTATCCGACCACAGTCAATTTCTTGCATTTCCCCCCCCCTTATGATCAACAACCTTTGGTACACGATAAAAGCTCCTTGTGGTTTCTCGGTTTGATCGATTTCAGCAACCATAAATGACGCAAAACCTTGGCATTTTGAGTTTGTGATAGTGCTTCCTATGTAGCAAATCACTTCCTGCCCACACTCCTTAAGTCTAATTTCATGTTAAAATTCAGTTTTATTGTTCAGTGACACACCTAGTCAGTTGTTAATTTACATACAGAAGGTACAACAAAGAAAGTTACTGAAAATTGTTAATGTTTCGGAAATAAATCTGTTATATGAATTTCAGTTTCATGGTTTAATTTTGTTCAAAATATCGTGACGCGCATCGTATCGCGAACCCAGTATCGTGATGCGTATCGAATCGTGATCCGAGTGTATCGTTACACCCATACTTTCAAATAAATCTCCTAGTGTTTTACTCAATATGAGCAAAATTGGTGCTCTGCTTTCCTTGCCCTCTCTGTTTCTCTGCACAGAGTGCAGTTCCATATAAAACAATTTCTCTTTAGTTCCATTTAAGATGTGTTGTGTGCGAGAGAGAATGGTGGATGGAAAGCCTGTAGGCTGTTTTGGCGTAATGAACATTATATTCTACAGCTGCATTTGTTAACAGGCAAAAGGAAGACATACAGACACACACACACAGATAAAGCTGTCTGTTCATGTGACTGGCTCATAAATAAAAAAACGTTGCTCAGGATTTTATCTTTTTATAAGAATAACATATAATAAGTCCATGTATGTATGTGAATGTTTTATGTCAAAAAATGCGGGGACATGGGTTGCATCATGGGTTTTTGCAACCAGGGACTTTAAAATAAATTTGACGTCTCCCTCGGTGCGTATTCCAACTATTCCAACTATTCAAATGTGAGGCCTATTTCAATGTGTATAATAATGTTTTGGCTATTTATTAAAGACAGAGCTTTTAAGTCCTGACGTTTCTCTTAACAGAACACAACAGGTCAGGTCAAAGTTGGTATTATTTATAGTCCTACTCATTTGAGTTATTAAGATTTGGAGTAAACCCATTCAATTCAAGTGTTCAGTTGGTTGGTTTAATAACAATAACAATAAGAATACATTTCAAACCCACCAACCAACCCCTTCCCCAAACTATGCTTTATAGACCCTTGGTCCCACTTTGAGAACTACTGCAATACATGGACTAATCTCTCTCTCTCTCTCTCTCTCTCTCTCTCTCTCTCATTCTCTTTTAATTTTTCTTACATGTAGGCAACCACGTAAGAACCCCAGCACCGTGTCTCAGGACTCATGGGATAAGGTCTACCCCCCTGGCGAGGTGTTCCAATTAGCTAAAGAGAACCCACGCTACTCAAGCTACCAGGGCAGCCGTGGTGCTAATGGTTACCTGAGTGGTCCAGCGTTGGGCCTGAACGCGCGTGTGCTGCTGGAGACACAGGAGCTGCTCAGGCAGGAACAGAGGCGCAAAGAGCAGGAGGCACAGGCGAAGCTCAGTCCACAAAACGACTCACTGGCCCTGTCCTCAACCTCCAAAGGGCCCTACCGGCAGGACGTGCCACCCTCGCCCTCCCAGCTCGCTCGCCTTAACCGACTTCAAAGCCCTGAAAAGGGCCGTCCGTTCTACTCCTGAAGGGAAGAGTGGGATTGGAGCAGAGGAGTGGGACACACATGAACTTTTCAGAAAACATAGGGATTTTGGTTGTTGACTTTTTTTTTTTTTTTTTAACATCATGCACATTTTTTAATACACAATTATGGTCCAGCCATCCAACATATCCACATGGTATGTGTGTGAATGTATTTGAACGCGTGTCCTAACATTGATTAGCATCCTTGCCAGTCCTGACAATCAGAAAACAGCTACCAGGTTTGTATTCCTATAGCGTTGTGACCTACATAACTCATTTCACCTGCCACCAATTGGTCACCGAGTGTTGAGGAAAGCAGCGAGTATGCATGAGCTCTGAATAGGCAGAAATATTTGAATATATATTTTTTATCTGAATACATATACATACAGGGGTGACATTCAATTAAAACCCAACATACTGTGTGTTAAGTAAGGTGTTGGGCCACCAAGAGCCACTGGAACAACCTCAACACTCCTCAACCTTGGCATCAGTTCTACATGTCTCTGGAGCTCTACTGGACCGATGAACACTGTTCTTCCAAAAGATATTTCCACACTGTCTAGCGTCACTTCAGAAATCTCCCATAGGTGTTCAGGTGGGTTGAGATCTAGTGACCGACAACTTCTGCCTCAAACAATTCAAGTGGGCCCTCGTGCCCTGTAGAAGATGTCAAGGTCACCCTGGAAGAGACCACTCAAAATGTCCCCACAACACAACAGATGTATCAGATTTTCATTCATCGCCCATCTGTATGTTTCCGAGAGGAAAAGAGATTGAGAGAAAGAGAGAGACAGTGAGAGATTGAGACCAAGCCTAGACGGTTTGTAAAACCGCAGTAATTTCACTCATCCTGTGACTCCTTCATCTTATTTCTCTGTCCATCCTTCACACTTCCTGTCCACCAGTCTGTACCTGCTCGTAAAGCTTGAGATTCTCTAATACCATGCATACTGGTTTCTTGGGAAACCAGTCTATTCTATTGTGTGGTTGGTGCTTCGTGTCTCTTGGCCAGTCAGTGGTCACACAGGTAGTCTGAGGTGTCTGTTGAACGTGTCATCACATACACACTCCCTGTACCATGCTCAGGCCAGTACGCTGATCTTTACAGCCGGATTTCCGCGTATCGTTTCCTCCACCAGCCATCTCTTAATCACTGTAATCCACGATGTGATTTATTTTATAAAAAATTCCTGAAGCCGTCTGTGCGCATTATGCTGGGTGATATGACCATACGCTGTATGAAAATAGTGGGCATGGTCAGTAGTTAATAACGGCCTGAAGTACCAGATTGATGGTTGCTTTATTTAAAATAAATAAACGGATTATTTTTGGAAAACTTCTTATAAAAGTAATAATGAACTTATAGACCCCGCTGATACCGGATATATAATGACTAATGTTGCATTCGACTTACCTCGGAGGTGGGAAGTAATAATAGCAATAAATAATATCTGGATAGGTATGCGTGTGTAAATACATCCAAGATACTATTAAGCGATTTAAATAAAATCTAATCATTTTAAGCTACATTTGACAACCAACCCCTCCTAATTACATGACGTCAGCACTCCCGTGACTGCTGACGGTGATTAAAATGTTAGATTTGATATCTTTTGCATTAAATTACTGAAAACAAATCGGGGAAGTTGGAGAAGCACAGGGGTTTATTTGAATATTATATCTGATACAGATACTGGCGAATCATGGACACTTTTGACTGCGTGAGGTTCAAATCTTATCCGATTCAGATACACGTATTGTTGTAATGCGTACCGTGGCTCGTAAAAACATCATGTATTGTGGCTGTGATATTTTTTGCCATTTCATCCACACCTATTGAACTGAACACCAGCAGCTTGAAGGCTTTCTCTCCTCCTCTCTCAATTTCTCTCTGTCCCTCAAGAGCAAAACTAAAATGTACGAAACAACGATGCACATCTTCCCGTTGTTGACTAACTGGTACGTTGCAGTGCGTGTTTGGTCCTGTGAGCTCGAATGGGTGGGAAATGAACTTTTCAGAGCAGCAGCAGGGGTATTTTTGGCTGCTTTATTTCACGTTTTGTATTGTATGCATTGAATTAAAGGAGAATTTGTTGGCGATGGTAATGTTTAAGTGCCTGTTATAGGAGGGATATTTTGTACTACAAAAGATGTCATGGAAAGCACATATTTTAGCAACTATTCTACTATTTTTGTGTGTAATATCTTTCCACCACAAAACATTTTTAGATCGTCAAAAGAAAAGAAAAAAAAACAGTAACTGTATTTTTTTTTTTTTTTTTTTTGCATTGTCTATATTCTCCCGAGGTAACATGGTGTCCATGGTGTAACATGTAAGCACAGTGCAATTCCATTTTTTGACTAGTCTTTATACATAATGTATGAAATTGTACACAGCTTTCTCTGTACATATCAAATTTAGACAAAATAAACCAGAAGGCTGTTTTTTTTCCCTCTTGTTTACATTACACAAGTGTGCATTTTTATTGATCTATTCATTTCATCCCATGAAAACGCAGTGACGGAATGACCAGTAAGAACGCTGACCGTTCAACACAACGCTGTTGAATTCTCAATTCTGATTGGCCAGATGATGTTGATTAATTTTCTCTGACAGTAGTTCTGGCTGTAGTTCAAATCCCAGGTACTGATGCACTCATTCTCATTTCTATAGTAAGAACTTACACAGGGATCTTGTTTGGCAGACACTTTGCGTAGTCTAATACTAACATTAAATGGATGTGGTGACGTTTTCTGTAAGGAGATGTTAATTTAACATTCATGGAATGAGTCTCTGATGTCAGTGGCATAGGAGAATCTTCATTACAGTGAAGTTTGCAATTTCTTTGCACTTTTCTCTCTAAAATAACAAGGTTGTGTGTATAGATCGTATACGTACGTATGCATAACGGACAGTTCTCAAAGTTGATGTGTTCTATGGGTAAGTGTAACAATCTGAGCGACTTTGACAAAAATTTCTGATGGCTAGATGACGGGGTCAGAGCACCTCCTACATGGCAGGTCTTATGAGAAAAGAAGCTGGAGAGAGACTGACTGTTCAGAGCCGCGATAACGTAAATGCTATAGCGCCGTGGTTTTCGATCGCGGGGACCCACAGCCCTGCACATTTTGTATGAATCTCATATCTGACACATACAGCTCAGTTCATGAATCTCTCTCCTGATGAGCTGATGGACTGAATCAGGTGTGTTAAATAAAAGGAGACATACAAAATAGGCAGAGTGGTGGGTCCCCAGGATTGAAAACCCCTGCTATAATGATAATGATTCTTGGTTGGCCACGTATACATTACAGCACAGTGAAATTCTTTTCTTCGCATACCTCAGCATGTTGGGGTCAGAGCGCAGGGTCAGCCATGATACAGTGCCCCTGGAGCAGAGAGGGTTAAGGGCCTTGCTCAAGGGCCCAACAGTGGCAGCTTAGCAATGCTGGGGCTTGAACCCCCAACTTTCCGATCAGTAACCCAGAGCCTTAACCGCCAAGCAACCACTGCCTCTGCCACTGCCACTGCACTGCTATAGCAGATGTTCCACAAAATTAAATGTAACTAAAAGGGATAAAAAGCATGACACGTCCTTCATTAGTAAATTGAAATGTAAGGAATTCCATTTTAAAACATTGGCCAGTTTGTTGTGGTAACAGTAACTCCGCTTCACATCACGACACTCCGTTGTTGATTAGTTCCTGTAACAGCACACTCTTCATGTTGTATTCCCTAAGTATTGCTTTCTTTTATTATTTATACAAAATGACCTTTTCAACTTTAGTTTTCCGTTATGTAAGGCATCTTTGTTGCAGCATGAAAAATTGTATGTAACGCCGTTCTTTGTTCTGTTGGTATGGCTCGCACATTTTGGAGAGGCTGAAAGCACGGAAAAAGGAAATCTGAGAAATATCCTTCCTCCACTTCCCTCTCTTTAATCTATTTCTGATCCCATAGATCACTTTAATGTTGCCTATGACATGGCTGGCCAGCACTGTAATGAGAAGTGTAATGAGTTTGATGGCAATAAAGACAATCGTGAAATTTATGAAGTTCAGGTCAGGGCAAGCGGAGAATCTGTGACGTAGCCTCTTGGCTCTCTATACAGAAAACCTGTCCAAAACTTCTCTGTGAGGAAGTGAACATCTCCATCTGTTTGACACCGCAGGAGTGTGTGAGAGTGAGAAAATGAAGGGAAATAGAAGTAGTTAAACAGAGGAAAAGAAAGCCCAGGGGAAGTTGATAACAGGGCTCCTGTGCAGATCAGATGCAGTTAGGAACACTGGAAGGTCTGAACCTTGAGACTCAAAGCAGCAGCGTTCACATTATGTGTAAAGTATGGGAGAAGAACAGGGGGGAAATGAGCTCCATTCCATGAGGTGAACGTGGCCTTGAGGATGAACCCTAGAGAGTTGACGAGAAACTCTGGGGAGAGTACAGTCCTGCATTCAGCAATTGAACTTTCTTCAGGTACGGGTTGAGTCATGAAATGATTATAGAGTGTGCTGAGTATCTGTTTTTTTCTTCTTTCTGTTATCTATTAAAAACAAATGCTTTGTTTTCTTGGTTTCTCATCTTATAGTGCTAGATTAGGATATAAAAAGATATATACTTGAGTGAAAGTAACAACTTTATTCTTTAGGATAAACCCCTTGAGCTGCATCATCTCGTTTTCAAGGGGGTGCTAATAGAGGGTATGCATTGACGTCAGTTTCCCGCCAGAACACGCCCCCCTCATCTGCACTGAGTGGCAAAACATCCAGCAACATGGCTGGTTTTAATAAGGGAAGCTGTGAAAATGCTAGTATAACTAATGATTATCAGCTTAATTAAAGGCAATTGGACTCGACAGTGACCCTTACAACTTGCCCAAGAACCTGTGGTCCATGGACACTGGCATGTGTTCTGGTTACAGTGATGTCACGTGCATACCCTCTATACACAAAAACAACAACAACAATCACCCTATTCAAAACAACAAACACACCACTACAAAATTAACACATAAAATATGAATATTTGCCTAGCAGTAATAAATATAAACATAGATATATGATCTAAAGCTAGTACAACAGGTTTCAAAACAAAGAAACAAACCTCTTCCCCAAAACTTTCTTGACTAAAGGAGTAAGAGAAAATTATGTGAAGAGTGTCTTAATTGATATGATGAAGAATATGATATCAGATACTGTCATAAATAATTAGGGTAGTTAAAACATACACATTTACAAATCAATTGCAACCAGTGAAATTTATAATATTTTTTTTTTTGTTCAACATCTGAGCTTGATATAGCCCCTCCCCTTCCACTACATAGAGAAAGCTGCGACCGTTGAGTGCATGAAGTGTCCATCATACCACACATCGCTTTTTTTTCCCCCTGTTGAATGAGCGCATCATCTTGGAACTTGAAGTGCACTTTGTTTTTGGGGGGGTTTTCAGTGTGAACACACTAATCACACTATTTACACTACAAAATGGCGTAGAATATTGTGTAAGCGTGCGATTTGGGACGCACCTAATAACTGGCAAATTGCCTTTATAGAAAAGAAAAAAAAAAAGGATTCACATTTAAATGTATAATAAAATAACTGAAATTAGAAGCCACGCCTTTTTTCAGCTGACAATATGGAACCATTTATGTGATGCAATACATATGCAGGGCTCTCAAGTTTTATCAAAAGTTTGGAGTGAGATTACATCTGTTAGGGGAGGAGCCACTCAAATATTTGCAGCAGCGGCCCCTCGGCCCCACCCAATTCTCTCAAGTTTTTGCTAGCAGTTCAGTTTTACCTATTGTTCATAATTGACCATCACCAATAGAAATGATAACTGGTAAATCTCATAAAAGACAGACAAATTCATCCAAATAAAATCAATTGTTTTATATATTTCAGAAATACAAATGTATCAAAAATAAAAAGAAATTTGGCCCCAAACGAGCCAACTGAACGGCAGTCCTCAATGTACACACTGTACTGTGTGTGTGAGTACACATTTCAGACAGGGGTAGGGGGCTCCCACTTAAAGCACTGTGGCTCAAGGCCAGCCATTTTCACAGTCATGATGGATGATTGCGTTCAGTCCAGAGCCAAACTGTTCCTGGTTTTGTTCAAACCCACCATGGAGAACTCTCTCTGCATCTGCAGTCGCGTGGGGAAGAACTAAAACCAGTTTGGCAATCATAGACAGCCTTCCACATCTGCTCAAACCGGTCACTTTTAAAAAAAAAAAAAAAAAAAAAAAAAAAAAAAAAAAAAAAAAAAATTGAACCAAGTAGGCCTAATTACTCTCTTAAATTTTTTATTTGCATTCATTAAGTTGATTAAGTAAATGTCAGGGGGTGTAGAATATCTCATACCCTATTTTTCATTGATGACGTATAAAATAATAATTTAGCATGAATTCGGCTATATTCCCAAACATCAGCTCTCACTGTCTTTGATCACAGGCAAGTGATTTCATCCAGGAATTGTAAAATCAAAATGCTAATAAATAAATAAATGAAGGGGGTTACCTACCGCATTCATTGGATCTTGCTCTTCCAACTTTGCGCATCCATGTTGCTTAGTAATGAACAAGCTTGCAGCGGGATCACGTAATTTACCCCGAAACAACAAATTCTGACGGGTAAATGAACTCACCCAGTCACATCCTATATGAGATTATTCAGATATATACACAGTGCGGTTCGAGAACTGACTCCAGCCCAGGACCATGAAAGTAGAAAATGTCTAATAGTGTAGCTTTAAATATATTTAAGAGGAGCAGACTTAAAACACTAAACATTGAGGTTTATTGTATTTGTTTACAAGGTGAAACAGGTTAACGGTTGTTGTTTTTTTTTTGTTTTTTTTACATACAGTCTGTAAAATTAACTGAAAATATTACATTTAGTTTATCAGAAGGTAAATTAATGTGTCATGGCTCACACTATGTTCCTAAATTCTGTCATAATTGACCAGCTCAAGTTTTCTCATGCCTACTTGTGTGTTATATTGTGGCACATTAACGTTACCATCTCTAAAAAAAAAAAAACAAACCATCATCAACCATGCTACAAAATTTTTTCCTGTGCTCCTAAATTTTTGTAATTAGGATCACAAGTGCTCCTAAAAGAAACTGTTACCGTAGAGCCCTGCCTTAGAAGTGATCGTAGACTTAACTTCTTGGAGACCCTTAGGTATGGTCCGTCACTGACTTACAGAGTTTGGTCTAAATACACACCATTGCTGAGATATGCCCTCACTTACTGTTTGGCAACTTCACAATCGAATTTGTTTGAGAGTTATGAATAACTCTGTTTTTCAGATGGGTTTTATTCACAGAAATGCATTTTTCACGCTCGTGAAGTGACATCACTGACGGGGGGGGGGGGGGGGGTCGTTATCCACAGTGACATCACAGACCCGACTAATCCATAATGACACTCATTGTCGATCATTTTAATTTTCGATTAGTTGTTGCAGCCCTAGTGCTATTATTGTAAAGGTATGTTCAAATTTGCATTATCGGTGGTGCTAGAAAGTTTAATGGTGTACACCAAAACTGCTGGGATTCTAGCAAAGACTCTTCTATCAGTGTAGCAAATTGCATGAAAAGCATATGAAGCGTTCTATGGTCCGTCATAAACCCTTATGAAGAAGAACAAGAACAAGAAGAAGACACGGAAAACACAATTCCAATAGGGGGCCTCTGCAACCTTGGTGCTTGGCCCCCAAATAATACCATTGAAACAATTTCTAAAGCATTTCAGGGTACATTAAACAGGGTTTCAATAAACCTCAAGCAGAACTAAACATATCAAGTAAACCTCACAATAAAATGTATCATGTTTGCTATGGAGTTGTGTTTCAATTTATTTCCACTGTATTTAACACCTAAGAATGCCTCTAAATTCCTGCTTTTTAATTGTCCGTGTAGTCAGATGTAACACAGCCTGAGAGAGCAGTGAACTTTCTCCCTCAGACTATTATTCTTCACACTGTGACATTTATATGTGGAGTTTTATTGCCCACCCCATGATGTCCTATAAGTCTCCTCTGTATTGTCTATAATCAATACCAGAGCAATGCAATCAATACAGGCTTTCGCTTATAGATTTATATTTTCTATTTAAGTATTATAAAGCTCAGGAGTGTCTCTCCCTCTGTGCGTTCTCCTTTGCACCGAGTTTAAGTGTGTGCTTGGGAAGCACATGCTTTTCATTCTGTTTGTCTTTCTCAGGCTGAAGGCTTGTCCATGAGTCACCTGTTTTGGATAGAGCAACCTGTTTTGAGGCTGTTGCAGGCTAGCCGCTGGGATTTGGAGCGCAGAAATGATGTGTCACCCGAGAAAAGATGCTCATAAATCTTCTCAATGCAAGAGCAAATTGCAGGGAGTCGTTTCAGCTCCACCCCAATCTTCTGTGCCATAGCCAACCACAAAAGACCTTCCGCACAAGCCTTACTTAACATCTGCTTGGTGTGTGTGCATGTGTGTTTCTGTGTGGTGAGAAGGAGGGAAAGAGGAGGTTGCTTTCACCGACCCTTAAAAGGGAGCGCGTGAAGGCTGCTGGTAAATCCAGGGAGAGATATAGAGCGTGTGTGTGTGCGTGTGTGTGTGTGTGTGTGTGTGCGTGTCAGAAACGCTTTGTCTGCTGTATCTCATAGATAAGAATTGGACCTAGATTCTCACAGCTTCCTCGCTGCCAAATGCTCCATGAAATTACAGTAAAATGTCAGCATGGTTAACCTCAGCATTTAGCCTAGCTAGAATATCTTATCCATCCGTACACGACCTTTCAGGACCAGCGCACATCAGCGATGCAGCACGCAGACAGCACCAAATGGATCAGGATGCTTTACGAACGGAGGACGAAGAGCAAACTGAGATGATAGAATTGAACACATGAATTAGTCATCATCATGAGCCGTTAAAAATAACGCCTGCCTATTCTCTGTAAAGTGTCTAAAAGGGGCAACACAACAACTAACTATACACCAGTTTTCCTAGAGCTGAACCTCACGTGTGACTTTACCGCCATAAATAGTTTTAGGTTTTCTCTTCTTAATTTTCCATCAGAGTCACTTCAAAATTCAATCACGCTAATACATGCTTTTTTTTTGTGCACACTTCTACTCCAACTTGGTTATAAAAGCATCCTGATGTATACATTAGAAATGCATTTTCGCTGTTTGAAGCCTGTATTGCCAGCCATGTTGCACGAACTTTTTTTTTTTTTTTGGTGGGTAACAGATTTTCCACAGCTGTTACTGCTGAGAGCAAAGCAGTGATGTAATGCTTTAACGATGCAGTTACTGCATTACACTGCGCCATGATTATCACTCAATTTGTCAGGTTTTAACACTAATGCAAAGTAATATCCGAACGGAAAACGGTTTTCAAAACAGCTAAATATGCAGGAGTTGGGTTTGGTCTTTTTTTTTTTTTTTCTGTGAAAACTATACACAGAATAAGCATTTCTATTTGATCTTAGAGATGAGAAATTCAGGAGAGGGAAAAGAAAACCCGAATAGTTTCTTACTCTGTTGTATTATTGTTACGCTATTACTACTTTTCATCTGATGTTAAGGTTCGTTTTATTATTTGACTCAAAAAACATTGTGTGTCCAAATATTCTCCAACCAACCCAGAAAAAAAAAACCCCAACATGACTAACAACTTATTTACAACCCCCTATATACCATACGCTCACACCACACCTCCACTAAGCCATTTCAATATGTAATAAGCATATTGAGCATCAAGTGTAAGCATTAAGTGTAATTTAGTGCTTTCGACCACATTTGATTGGACTTACAGTGCCTTGCATAAGTATTCACCTTCCTTGAACTTTCTCCACAATTTGTAGTCTTTCAGCCTTGAACTAAAAAGCCTTGACGTGGACTGCAAACGTATTCGCAGCCTTTTAGAACATTACTTGTCACACTGTGCTAAGTGATCCCAATATAGACTATATGGCCAAAAGTACGTCTACACGTGACCTAGTCACTCAGGTTCTTCCACACCAACCTTGGCAAACTATCTCTTCATGGAACTCGTATTGTGTACAGGAGCACTGTTATGCTGGAACATGTTTGAGCCTCTTAGTTCCAATAAAATGCAATACAGTGTTCTCATTATATAACGAAGGCCCTCTAGCGATAAAGCTGTGATTAAACGTTCTACCTACATCATCGTTCAGAACTATCTGGGCTTGCGCAGAATAACGGGGTGGCGTAAATAGTAACATTATTCGCAGTGAGCTTGAGGTAATCATGTTTCTTTTAGGTTTCACCATTACTATTATTATATCTTTGTAGCTGTCAAGTGAGTTTCGCATCATCCTATGTGCTCATCTTATTGATGGCTGTTAGAGGAGTGTTCGTGAAGAAAAAAAAAACACAACCAGAGCTTTGTCTTTAGTTGCAATGGTGCTAAACTGTGCAATGTGAAGCCGGATTTAGTGTTTTTCACAACATCTGGATTTACTTGGACTTATGGTGCGTTGCATTTGGTTTCACCTCCCCCAAACTGAACTGGATTTGACTGGAATGTTATGCCATGAATCTATGCAAAACAGGACGTGTATGTGCCAAGTGCAAAAAAATGTGTGTGCGTGCATATAAAGTATATATAATTCAAATAGTTCAGAGTAATAAGTGCATTAGTATTCACCCCCTTGCTGTAAAACCCCTAAATTAGTTGAATAGAGTCGACCTGTGTGCAGTAAAGTGTCACATGAGCTTGTAAATACACCTGTTCCTGGAAGGCCCTAGGGTTTGTTAGAGAGCATACCCAAACAAGTCCAGGTCAAAGTTGTGCAAAAGTCCAAAAACCCTGAACACCCGGCAGATGACCATTAAATCCATTAAAGAATATGGCATTAAATTTGGACCTTACACACATTAAACACACCATTATGCAACACTATTATACATGCAACACTATTATACCAAAGAAGAAAACAAGCACTGAGGCTAAGCAATAAGTCACTAACTGACAGACAGACAGACACACACACACACACACACACACACACACACGCACGCACAATGGCATTTCCACCTATGATGTAGGTTCAGAGCTTTAAACCTCACAGCACTATATGAAAACACTGGCACAGCGGCCATGAGCAAACAACAGCAAAGCCAGTGCTATTACTCACTCATCTGAAGGGCTTTCCATTCAGCAAACTCCTCCATGATGTACTTTCATTCCAAACCCTAGCTCTGAGGCAATTCAATGGGAACTGTGCATTTAATATTTCCTGAGTCATGCTGCTCCTCACATCGCTCTTAATTAGTTTTAGTTTGGAAAATAATTGGAATAACTTCAGTTTCAGTGCACTAGCTGCGTCAAAGCAAAGGAATGTAATTACTGACCATTAGCAACTTCTAAGTCACCTGACCTAATTAGATGCATCCTATTGGATAGGATATGATTAGAGTTTCCCAGACTTCCTACATCTATACTTTAACCGGGGAAAACCATATATTCCCTTTTAAATTAGGCACAAAATAAATTTCCTAATAAATATTTTATCAGATCATAATCAGAATGTCTTTAATAATTTGACTTGGTCTTGGTCTTGTCCACATTACAAAACAAAACAAAAAATACTAAGGAGAGCTTTCAGAGAGCAGCCATGCACTCAACAATAATAACATTATAAATTGCAAATAAATAAGTACTAAACATATGGTTTGTACCTCCTGTGAGATGGTAGAAGGGTGAAAAGGTGGCTGCCAGGGTGGGTATTGTCAACACAGATGAACAGTATGCGATGAATGTAAAGTTGTATAATAGAAAAGTCAATAATAACAACAATGAAGCAGATTTATTTATCTTTCATTGTCTGCTTCTAAATGGTGGCTACGAGTTACAGTGGTTAAATATGGCAGTTTATATTTTGGTGGTGTGTTTTTATTCATGCTTACACAGTTTGGAGTAAACAATAAGCCACACAGAGGTGTCAGGTCACAGACCCTGGGGCAAGTAACACAGACGGCTCATGAAATAGGGGAGAGCTGGGCACAACCTAATGCTTTTTGGCTTTCACTTAATAAATTAACAACGTTAGAATAATCATGTTTTAGTCCAAGCAACACGTTGCGAATTAACACTTGAACTTTGTTTCTAGCACCTTCTGTTCATGTACAGGTCCATTAAAAGTGACGGGATGTACATTGGTGGGGTTAATTGTAACAGACAGAGGGTTAATTGTAACTTGCTAGAAAAGCCTGATAAATTTGTGCCAACAAAGTTAGTTCAATGCAATTCTATGTTGTGTAAAACAAATCTATTTTCTAACCTATATCTATCTATCTATCTATCTATCTATCTATCTAGATAGATAGATAGATAGATAGCTGTGTGAAACTACACATCATACTACACATGTCAAGTTATATATGAATACTGACATTACACTTTGACACATTTTATGCTGACATCAATTGACACCCTGTAAACAAGGTAAGGCAGTAAATGAACCTGTTTTTAGAAGTTTTCCCTTTTCCATTTTAAATCTTTGCAAACATATGGGAAATAAATTACCTGTATATTGACAACAATATGAAATTGCCTGACCAGTATTTTTAACAATACAATCAGCAAACCAACACAGTCCTATTCTTTGTGACATGACAAACATGTGTTAATATCCTTCAGTGCAAAGTTTATGCTCCCACCTGTCACAAAATACACACTTCACCCATTGCTTCCCAGTGACAAAGGAGGATTTTTCTTTCGGTGAATAAAAATTTCCAAGAAATCTGTTCTTTTTATTTTATATGAAAGAGGATTAACTTGTTGCCATTGTTTATCAAAGGCAGCTTAGTTGGAACACGGCATAAAAACTAACCCCACAGAATGGAGGTTGTACTTAAGTCAATCTAACACTTGCTGTGAGTTGGTCACATTGCAATGGTGTAGGCAAGAAATGGTGATTAAAGTAATATAAGGTTGGTTTCCATAATTCACACACAAAGGTCAATAAAAAAAATAAAAAAATTTAAAAAATTGCAATGGAAAAAAAAAATGACTTACATGCCATGAAAGCACTCTTTAACACAGATTTCATGAGAACAGCTGATTCGCTATGAAACTTGGCTGCAGACCATTGCTTGCAAATCTGCTAGTGTGACTAGAAATACACACTGCTTGACTTTGTGTAATAACATTAAAACACACAAGCACGCACGCACACACACACACACACACACACACAAACATGTCACAATTTGTCCCATGGTAGGTTGTTCCCCATGCTCCCCTAAGCCTAATTTCTCCTCTTCCCAGCTGTAAACACATTTAAAGACATTCCGGTTTGTAAGTCATGTTGTACGGAGGCTTTTTAAAAATGTCTTTGTTTATTTTATTACCTTTTAATTTTTTTTTAGGTCTTTTGAAGGTAAACCTTCAGTTTACAATTCTTTATCAGTTTAACCACAGTAAACTGAATAACTGCTTTCTACCATAAATATCCTTCCACATAATGGTAACATTTACAGTGGGAATTTACTCATTCATATTCAGTAACTGTGGTGGATCCAGAGCCTATCCGGGAAGTAACTTCTAAACAACAGGAATAGTAAGAGGAACTTTGGCAAGGCAATACTTTTATGCATTTGGTAAAAAAAAAAAAACATTTTTTTTTTTTTTTTAATCCAAAGCAAAATTTGAGACAATTTACATTGAGACAGGTTGTGTCAGGCTGAGCAGTTGAGGTTTACGAGTCTTGCTCAAGGGTCCAGCTGTGGTCTTTGGGATTTGAACTCACCACCTTCTGATCATTAGGGTTGAATCCTAACCACCAAGTTTAACCACTGCACATCAGTAACTCCACAGCATGACAGGATTGTGGGTGAGGTTGTTGAATTTATGACAAACCCTATTCGCATTGTTTCCCCTTGTGCCGCTTCTAATATCCTGCCGTATGAAACAGTCTTCCTCTGTTACTTTTGTGTTTCAACAAGTAATTATGCATGTTTATGCTGTTTTCTAATGGAAATCATTCACTGTCAACAATAAACCAAAAGTACAACTGTTTTGATGCGGTTATAATTTCTTGGTGAAATTCCTCCTTTCTTTTCTTCTTATGATAAGACAACAGAACATTTTGTTTCCAATTATTTCCATTTGTTTCCAGCTGACTCTAAAATGAAGGCTTGTTGAAACTATACAGAAAGTGAATTGGATTTGCACATGAAACCTGCAGAGATGAAAGCAGTAATCTTTCATCATGTACAACACTGAAGAATTGTCATTAACTAGGATTATGATTGTCTCTTTAAACCTGTGTTTACCAACTAGCCCAGTTTTCTAGACACTTAATTTTTTGCTTCCCTCAGAGTCCACATATAGGGAACTTGTAGTAGCTGTTTATATTTAGTTGGCTTTAATGCAGTGCTTTGAGAGCTGACACTTGAATTGTTCCTGTTGACACACGTTTAGCTAATGTACTCTCCTCTCACTCGCCTGCTTGTCTTGTGGAATAAAGCCCAATGTTGTGGAGGAGCCGGGTATTTATGCGGTTGTGTATGCAAGGAGATGCAGCATTGGCATCCCCGGAATGAAAAGATCCAGTAAAGCGTCTCAGCAGCAAATCTACATGGGGCAAATCCGATAATCTGCTGCAGTGCCAGCAGCCCAGAATGATGTAGAGCAATTGTTCTGCCAATGGAAACTCTCTCTCTCTCTCTCTCTCTCTCTCTCTCTCTCTCTCTCTCTCTCACCCCCCCAATCACCTCATCCTGGTGTCAAATTAATCCTCAGGAGTTTCATAAAGATTTGGCTCAGTTTGTGCTCTCTCAGCTACAGATAAAACCTGTGCCAAGGTTGCAATAAAATCCCTCTACTTTCATATACTGGAGGTTTAGAAGATACAAAGATAAAGAAAGAATATGGTGTAATAGCGTGTGTTTGCTATGAGGGGAAAAAAAGTCTGGTTCAAGGTCCAGAGAAAAGTCTTTAGTCCAAATGAGTTCTCTTAACATAGATAGTGAAATTTCTTCCTGCATTTACTGTATACCTTTTATGTGAAACTGCACACTATTTACAAACCCACTTTAAAAATTGAATAGGTTTGATAGGTTTAATAGTTTGAGTCGAAATCTTTCCTGTAGAAAAGTCTGTGTATAACCTGAATGCTTTTAGATATTTGCCACTAATTTTTCACATATTGTAGAGACCCTGAACACGAACCAGAGTGTACAAAAAACCTCCTCTATGACTCCATAACAACCAAATTCACAAATTATATCTCTTTTTAAAAAACCTTTTGAGTTGTTCTCAGCATAAATATAACATATTACATCGCTGTATAAATATATATTTAAAAAAAAAATAAAAGTACTAAGCAATTTAATCCATACTTGACAGTTAATACTGTGGATTTTTATAATATTGGGGGCGGGACACTTTAGAATCTAGAGACCATTTTATTGGACTGTAAATCTGATGAGAAGCTTAAGTGCAGAATGATGTCATCAAAATGGTTGATCCGTATTGGTGGTAGAGAGAGACTGTTCATTTTGAATGCATGTATCTTCATTGTTTTGGAGCACACTAGCTTATAGATAACCTTAAGACTAACATATTCATACTAAAAGCCACAAAACTTCCATTTTAATTTAACTAGGAATTAGGTAGAGCTTCAGACATGGTGTTTCTCCCAAAAGTCAGCTATGCCATATCTCTGTTTAGGATTTTTTGTTAAATCATTTAAATACTCACAAATTTTAAAATCTAACCAAGTATTAGGTTTAAGGGAATTAAGAGAGGTTTATTGTGAAATGTTTCATGAATAGAGAAAAAAATGTACATCTAGTCCAATGGGAAAAAAGGCTAAACTCTTTATTACGCTAATTAGATTATTACATTACTTGCACTGTCTATGAGTAATTTAATCTATACGCTTAAGAAGTTTAGCCTCCAAGTGCCATAAAGCGCTCGTTTAGAGAGTGATCATGGAATTTCCACAAAGATTTAAGTTCCTTATTTAATTTCTATTCTGTATCAGTTCACATTTCAGTCTACAGCAATAATAGCGAGTAAACTGAAATAAAACATAAGAAACTCAAGATGTTCCTAAACATGACTGCGAGTGTAGCCTGATACATTTGTAGCTAGAAAGTGACGATGCTCTTTCACTTTACTACTGAGAAATACTGTTCAACTCATCATGGCAGCCATTCTTGTCAGTCCTTGCAAAACTGGGCATCGGTTTGGAATGTTCTCTTTCTTTTCTTAACTAAAGTGAAGCCTTCGGAAGTGAAGCATAAACCCACTTTCATTTCAACACCAATTTCCAATATGGAGTCGTATCTCCAGCACTATCTGAAGCCTTGGGGAGAATGCAACTCAACACAACACCAGCACACAGGAGAGATGAAAGCGTATGGCACTGAGAGTCCTCAGTCCATACCTGAAAGCAACAAACAAGTAGAAGACTGAGAAAAGCTTTCCCACAAATGAGGTCATGTGTAATGGGAACAAAAGATTGAAGCAGGATGAGAGATGGAAGGATCGGTGAATGAGAACATGGAATATGTGACCCTGGTGCTCTCTTTCCCCTTCTGCAGTGCCTGAGGCTCAGCAGCTGCTGGATGGGGAAACACTGTGATTGGCACATGCTGCTCTTTGGCTTGCTCCTGGAAAGCAACATGAAAAGAGGGATGCAGTATGGTGGATGTGTGTGGAGGGATTGACCCTAATCCCAGCTCAATCACACCAGACCAGAGCACAAGAGCTCCAATAGCAGCCTGCTTCTTACCACTGCAGCCTGTTTCAAATAGTTATTGATTAGAGGTTTGGGTGACCCATTAAAGCTAGACATTTGTCAGACATGTCATGATACGTTTGATCCTTCCATTATTGTTTTTTGAGGCATAATCAATCATTTAAGTTGCACCCATAAATCTCATAAATCTTAGAAGTGAGCAACATAATTTATTGCAGACAGTGGATGAGTGGAGGATATTAATGGGAACTGCGATATCAACATCAGATTATTTAATATGTTTTCACTTGTTTCTTCATTTCAAGTTATTACACTTTAATTCAAGAGGGCCACAGAAATATCTCCAAAATAATTAGTCAATTAAACTGTCAAGCCATTGTGCACCCCTACCATTTCCATCCTTGAACTGGCTCAAGCCAGTACTCCTTGCTATCTCCTTGTTCTTCTAAAAATCAATGAATAAATGACTCTAGCTCAAGTCACTATGAGGTGACAAATGGGCTTTTATCCATTTTTTTCCCCCTGCTGTGTGGAATCGATAGCAGTGTTCAACGAATTAGCTACACAAACCAGCGTAATGAACTCCTATATCGGAGGCTGATATGCTGGTAAAATGGTTCGAACTTGCTGTGTGTTGTCCTTGTGGGTGTATTTGTATAGTTTTCCTCTTGATTTTCATTCATTCACGATCATGGTGGCAAAGATTTAGCAGGTGAGTCCAGAGTTCTCTATCCCAGCACTTCCAGGAGGATCCCTAAACATTTCCAAGCCAACTATGATATATAATCTCTCCCGCAGGTCCTGGATCTGCCATGGCATCCCTGTACAATGTGATGTGCCTGATCTATTGGGATCTAGCCTAGGACATCCTTATGAGCTTTCCGAACCACCTTGACTGGATCCTCTTTATTCTGCCTCTACGCTGAGTCTCTCCCAGATTGTCCAACTGTTCCAGATGATGAGTGAGGACGGAGATGTAGATTTACCAGTAAACAGAGAGCTTCACCCACGAACTGAGCTGCTGCGTTACCGCCACAGACCGCTACGGCATCCATAACATTGCTGCCACTGACTCAATCTATTTGTCAATCTTACACTTTCATTTTCACTTGATTTTCCACATTCATAAATACCCAGTACCACTCTTGTGTAATTTTAACTTAGCTGCAAATCTCAGCAATTTAATATCCAATTGGCTGAGTTTTTTTTAAAAGCTTCTTCATACATTTTCTGATGTAAACACTGATGGGAGACGTTCCACCCTGTGATTATTGAAATCATGAAACCTTTCTCCGAGTTCATCAATGTCTCCGTCATCGCTGAAGAGAAAATAATGGTACATTTTGATGAAGGGAAATGTGCCTGAACTGCCTGTTATTCATATCTAAAATGAATCTCTGATTTCAGGTTGCTACCTAGGACACCATCTTGTTTGCTGATATTTTCTTAGGCATGAAAATGGTACATGATTGCTTCAGGAGCTGGGAGATATGTGATAGTAGCAACAAGAGAGTAATTTTCTGTCATTTGTCATGGTATATCTTCTGTAATAATCTAACCAGCGTTGGATGTTTGACGTGAGAGAATTTGAGTGTCAGAGTTATCAGTACTCGTAGCCTGCTGTTTTTAAGAAGAGAATGATTCACTTTTTAAAAGCCTTTGAAACACAGCCTTGGTGTGAGTTTCTCTTTTGACTTGAACTCACTAACCTTCAGCTCACTGAAAGCTAAATACTAAAATTCAGTCCTATTACTTCCACAACACATAGTCCGATCAGCCATAACATTAAATCCACCTGCCTAATATTGTGCGGCACTCTTGTGCCGCCAAAACTGTAAGACCTCTGAAGGTGTGCTGTAGTATCTGGCAACAAGACGTTATCAGCAGATCCTTTAAGTCCTGTAAGTTGCGAGGTTTGGCCTCCATGGATCTGACTTGTTTGTCCTGCACATCCTACAAACGCTCGATCAGATTGAGATCTGGGGAATTTGGAGGCGAGTCAACACCTTGAACTCTTTGTCATGTTCCTCAAACCATTCCTGAACATTTTTTGCAGTGTGTCAGGGCACATTGTCCTGCTGAAAGAAGTCACTGCCATTTGGGAATACCGTTGCTATGAAGGGGTGTACTTGGTCTGCAACAATGTTTAGATAGGTGGTACATGCGAAGGTAACATCCACATGAATGCCAGGACCCAAAGTTTCCCAACAGAACATGGGCCTGAGCATCACACTTCCTCTGCCAGCTTGTCATCTTCCCATAGTTCATCCTGGTGCCATCTTTTCCCCAGGTAAATGATGCATATGTCCACATGATGTAAAAGAAAACATGATTCATCAGGCCACCAGGCCACCTTCTTCCATTGCTCCATAGTATGTTTCTGATGATTACATGCCCATTGTAGGCACAGTGTTATTCACGTCACCTGTCATGGGTTTTAATGTTATGGTTGATCAGTTGATCTAATTTAACATAATTATTTGATCTGTTATGTTCTTTACATGCGTAAACAAGAGCATGAGCAGTGATTAGCACAACATAACCATGTTGGACCATGAAGCAGAAGCATGTAACAAATTGGTGGATAATTTTATTTTGAAGAGGCAATTACATAAATCTAATGAAGCAACTATAGCCACAGGCTGCACTCTTCATGGTCCAAACTAAAGAGAAAAGGAATGCATTAATGTTTGGATTTATAAACAAACATATTTTGCTATTTAAAGATGGCTCTAAATCTAAATTGAATCTTTGTTAGTATATTATTAAACATCTGTGAATATATTAAATAAGCAATTTGAAACAAAATATGGTTCAGGGGCAGAGTTAGCCCCAATTAAAATAAATAAATAAATAAAAGTTAGTTAAATACTAGGTAAATAGTTAAATGCTTTTTTAAAACCAGAAATAATAAATGTTTCTTGATACAGATTTTGTATATAAAAACAAGCAAATAAATTACTTTTTTCATACATGGGATATGGAAACAAACATCTTAAGACATAATTTGTAACAGAGTTTATAAGGCATTCAGAGATGTATGAAGATGCTAAACCATTCAGAGGTTTAAAAACTACTAATAAAAATTTATCGTCAATTCTAATGGGAACGTGTAGCCAATGGAGTGATGCTAAAACCAGTCTACTATGATTTTGTTTTCTAGTAAGTGTTACTATTCTTGCTGCTGAACTTTGCACAAGTTATAGTTGGTTTGTTGGAGGAAGTCCTGTGAGTAATGCATTACAATTACATCAAAACATTAGACATGCTTTGGCTGTTTGTGTTACTGTTTCTTCCTTATCCAGAACATTCACGTCAGTCTAGGTTAGTATGACATGCTGTGTTTCGCTGACACACTGTATTACCCTGAGTTATTGTCATTAAAGAGGAAGACAGAAACAACCTGAGCGCCCATGATTCATTGTGGAAGAGAATAGCTACACACTGAATAAGACATTTGTATTTCTTTAAATGGAATCCCACATTTGCGATGAAAAATATGAGCAATATTAAACTTGTCATGTTCGCTCAGATTTCACTGCATGTGATATTCAGTGACACTGCACAGGGAATATTATCTGGCTTTTGCGCTTGTAGAGCCCTGATTACTTTGTAATCACAACACTTATTTCCAGTATGCAGAGTTTATTTTGTGTGTGCTAATATTTCAGAAAAGCATAGCACAGACTGTAGGGATGGGTTTTGCATAAAGATACCTGAGGTGTAAATGTTGAGTTCTCGATTCCGGTCGTTAGTTGATTCATTTTCTGATAGTGGTTCCGGCTGCATGGTAAATCCCAGCTTTATATCAGTGCACTTGCTCTTATATGTTACTTGATTGGTGGATGCTCCTCATACACCGATCAGCCATAACATTAAAAGAACTGAGAAGTGAAGTGAATAACATCGGTTATCTCGTTACATTGGCACCTGGCAATGGGTGGGATATATTAGGCAGCAATTGAACAGACAGTTCTCAAAGTTGATGCATTGGAAGCAGGAAAAATGGGCAAGTGTAAGGATCTGAACGATTTTGACAAGGGCCAAATTGTGATGGCTAGATGACAGAGCTAGGGTCAGAGCATCTCCAAAATGGCAGGTCTTGTGGGGTGTTCCCAGTATGCAGTGGTTAGTACCTACCAAAAGTGGTACAAGGAAGGAGAACCAGTGAATTAGTGACAGGGTCATGGGTGTCCAATAATCAGCAGAAGGAAATCGTCAGCTTTGGTTCAATCATTTCCTGGCATTTTAAACTGTGTAGATAGACAATTGAAAAGTTTGAGAGCAGAAGGAATATGATGGGGGAGGAAGCAAAGATCATATCTTAACTCAGAGCTGTAACAAAATCAGTTTTTACTTGAGGTGTTTACTCCGAAAGGTCACAAATAATACACTGCTAATATGAATTCTCTTAAATACACAGATAATCCATTCAATAGGCCAGCACAGATAGGCAGTTTCACTTCCATGTCATGTTGTACTCAGCTAATACAAACCTATTTACTGTATTCAATCCCAAGGACACAGGTTTTCCTTGCAAATGATTGGTTCTTCTAGTGATCCTATCAGATCTGGTTGGATTGACAGTGGTGGCAGAAAGCTGCTCATGTGGCTTTGGAAGCAATAGACATGTCATCTCAAGACTCCACAGCTGCACAAATGTGGATTAGAAGTCAGTGGCTAAATGAGGATGGGGCAAGACGCATGTCCGTCACTCAAGCTGAGGTACTCCATCACTGTCCTTTCTCTGGGCCAACCAGAGGAAGCAGAGGAAAAGAGGTGAGAGGAAAGGAGAGAGGAGGATTTGCCAAGGAAATCAGCTAACTCTTCCTGCCTTTATTTGCCACTGGGATTTTGTAGGATTAAAGGGATCGAAGATGAGAATGGGAAGCGAAATGCTGTGGGCTTCAGGCGGGCAAGCAGAAGGCTGAAGAGAGAGAAAAAGAGGACTAAAAGGGGGTGTTGTGTTGCTGCTGAGCTGGAGAAAAATGCTGAGAGGTTTAGCTGAGCATCATCTTTCATTCTTCTATCATGCCAACCTTCCATCTCACCATATCTGCATCCTTACACTGCTGACCCTGCTATGGTGAGCTTAGAGGATTGTGGTTGGGGCTTTGAAAATGAATCAGTCCACAGTCCAAAAAAATGCCTTGATTATATGGAAACAATTCTTCAGAAAACTTTATAAATAACCATGATGCAAAACATGCCCTTAGCTTCAGCCTCAGACACTTCCCCCATAGGAAGTCCCCCCCAAGTCTCTGATATCTTAGAGACGTTCAAGACCTTGTCTGGAACACCACCCCCCTACCTTAACTCTCTCCTTGAAGTTTATGTTCCCTCACACAACCTGCGACCAGTTAACCATGACCATGCTTGCCTCTGAGTTTCTACCAGTGTTGTTCAGTGTTTCTGGAGGCATAGTGCTCAGATTCATATTGAATAAAACAACTAAATGAATAAATCTACCTTTTTTCAACATGCCATAAAATGTACATTTAAAATTGTGATTTGAATACAGACACGTTAGAGCTAAAACTGGACCATTCAAATAAAGTGAAAGATAAACTATAAACTATTGACATGTTGTTTAGAATCAGTTGATAGTTTGGTTTATGATAGTGACCTGACAGTCTATAGATGGTATCTTGATTGTCTACACAGTGTCCACATAGGACTGTTCAAATAAAATATTACCTAAAGAAGGCACAGTGGTGCAATAGGTCGCATTGACACCACAGAGTTCTAGGATCCCCGGTTCCACCCTGAGTTTGGGTTACTGTAGCATTGGGTTACTCATGTACTCTTTTTGGAGAGTAGAAATGCCATTGTTGACAAAGATCATTGTGCTTTGAATATTACATACTAAATAAACATTTGTGTGCGAATATTTGTGTTAAAGTAGTGCATCAGTAGCAGGCTTTTGAATGGAGAATCTGAATCCATCTGAGTCCATTCACACACAAATACTTCAAACCACTGTTAGCATTGTATAACTCACCTTGACTTCACATGTGATTTAGTCTGGCCAGAGGCAAAACTGATGTTTTACTTATTGAAGCCGTGCTTTGTAATTTTGACACAGCACACATTGTTAAGAGCCTGAGATGTTTTGGCCTTGAGAGAAAAAGTAAATGCAGCAGAATTATTTCATGGTGACTGGCTGTGGCACAATGGCTGGCCCCTGAGAGCAGGGAGTGTTCTTGTGTGTACACACAGAAGACACACACACACACACTAATATATATATATATATATATATATATATAGTTGTGCCCAAACGTTTGCATACCCCTTGCAGAATCTGCTAAATCTTAATACTGTTAGCAAAATAAGATTGATCATAAAAATCCCATGTTGTTTTTTTTTTATTTAGTACTGTCCTGAATGAGCTATTTCACATAAGAGATGTTGACATATAGTCCACAAGACAAGATAATAGCTGAATTTTTAAATTACGCCGTTCAAAAATTTACACACCCTTGATTATTAATACCGTGTCGTTACCGGGATGATCGATTACATGATGTGTTTATGTTCTGTGAGAGTTGTTCATGAGTCCCTTGTTTGTCCTGAGCAGCTAAACTGCTCACTGTTCTTCAGAAAAATCCTCCAGGTTCTGCACATTCTTTGGTTTTCCAGCATATTCAGCATATTTGACCCCTTTCCAACAGCGGCTATATGATGTTCAGATCCGTCTTTTCACACTGAGGACAACTAAAGGACTCGTACACAACTATTACATAACGTGCAAACATTCACTGATGCTCCAGAAGGCAACATGATGCATTAAGATCCAGGGGGATGTAAACTTTTGAACAGGATGATCAACAGGTGTAAATTGTTAGAATTTTTTTAAAGATCTTTTTTTTTTTTCATTTAGTACTGCCCTTCAGATGCTAAGACATCTCCCAGAAGACAAAATACTTACAATTTATACCGATCATCCTGTTCAATGGTATATATATATATATATATATATATATATATATATATATATATATATATATATATATATATATATATATATACACACACACACACACACACACACACTTTATGTTACCATCCCCTGAAATGTCTTTTTCAATGCCTTCATCATAGCAACAGTGTCATACAGACTCATACCATTGATGTTTTTGCCACCATAAATGCAATGTCCTTGATTCTGATTCTTAAGAAAATGATCAGCTAGTTGTTTTTCTTTCTTATTTCGCCACTGTAGCGTTGATTACTTCTTGACAGCTTGTTATACTATGGAACATACTGTGATTGAGGAATTACATGGCGTCTAATTATTAAAGCAAAAGAAAAGACGGATTTAATTAGTTCAAAACGTTTCACACGTAATTAATTGGCACACAAAAGGTGCAAATAAATGCAGTTTGAGTATGTCAGAAGCAAAGGAAATGAGAGAATATCACAGTTTTGGAGAGACATGGACACTTTCATTTCAAATTCTTATGACTGCTGTGAAAATACATCTGTTAACACCTTCAGTTGCCGCATCCACTGTAGTGATGATCACATGATTGAATGATTTCCAATTATTTTCATCTAGTGAGGAAAATGTCATTATTTGTTGTAGAGACTTGGAATTAGCCAATCAGAGTTGACGCTTTGCCCTACTGAGATATGTAAAGAAAGCAGGGTTGGGAGGGTTACTTTAAAACTGTGTCCCGTTACAGTTACAAATTACTTCATAAAAAATATAATCAGTAACGTAATCCAAGTATCACATTATGAAAGTAACGTAATCTGATTAATTTTGGATTAATTCAAGGGCACATATGTAAATAAAGGCAAGAGAAAAGCAATATGATCTAAAATATTTTTATTTAGAGCTTATTGTAGAGTTTCAATTAAATAAATAAATAAATAAATAAATAAATAAATAAATGATCACTGTCTGGAATAAAATTAAATATTAGATGCCATGAGTGTACCTTCTGCCATCATTTACACATCTGAATGGCCATGTAATAGGAAGCAATGTGATAACATGGAATTAAAAATTACCTTATATGGCCATGGGCATTGTTTTGACTCAGGACAGCTGGTATTTGCTGTTATTGTCAAGCAACTGTTTAACACCATACACAACAATGCTTCACCTTCGCGCATTCGCTGAGAGAATGCTAATGGTTGAGAGGCAGGAATTTGGCCGATAGTTGCTGCAAGTGTTTTATAATCGACCAACTGGTGTGCGAGAAGCCTGGAGTTACAGAGAGGGGTTAAGTCAATGTAAATATGTGCAAACGTTACAGTATTAGACCATAAGCACATCATAACCCTTCTGATTCTTTATGCAGGTTACATGTTCTTTATGTCTATCCACTTTATCCTGGTTAGAGTAACAGTATGTAGCCATTCCAGAAACACTGAGTCTAAAGCAGCGAGAGACCCTGGATGGGACACAAGTCCACTACAATTAAGAAAACACACATATCTAGGAGCAATTTAGATTAACCAATCCACCTACCGGCATGTTTTTAGGAGGTAGAAGAAGATCTGAGAACCCAGAGGAACCTCATTTGGATAAAAGTGAGAACATGTAAAACGCCACATCGACAGTCACCCAAACTCAGGCTCAAACCCCAGACTCTTGATATGATATCTTACAAAATATTAAAGGTTGGCCGTAATGAATCTCAACTATGGTTATACTTTTTGTGCATACAAAAATAGGTTTGAAAGGATTAAATCAAACACTCACTTAGATTTATCTGGTATTAGTAAAAGTACCTGATCTCTCTATATGTCATATGGCTACATGTATCTCTGTATAGAATGTTCTGTTGTACAAAGATGGATCTAAAAGTTTTGATTGTGCCCAGTCATTAAATGGAGTTCTGGTAGCTTCTGTCAAATGATGATAATCACAAATTGAACTTTGATGGACATGGACTGTAATCTTGATGCATTGGTCCATTCAAAGAAGGCATCCAATGTGAAAATCTTACAAAACCATCCAACCAATCTCTATAATGATACTGCTCCACGATGGGCTGACATTCTGTCAGAACGAAAATTACTTTCATTTCACAGTTGGATGAAATCTCATGGGTTTTCTTTGTTGGCATGTGTGTTTATAAGTGCATGCATGCACTCGCTTCCAAGATCTGTCAAGTTGGAATCACAAACCCTAAATATTTACCCTGGAGTGAGTAAAGATATTTTGTATAGGAGTTCAGTGTATAAGCTTGAAACCTGCAGTCTTCTCACAACCCCATAGGGACAATGAAAAGCAATGATGTCATGCTCTGGATAGAGAGATGTGAAGACACACCGATCCAGCTTTGATCATTGCCTGGACATGACCTATAACATTACCCGGATGAAATGGCAGTTCTCTCTCTGAAACATCACACATGTGATCTCTGACCTCTCCAAAGGTCAAGTGTAAAGCTGAGACCAGACCTCGCTACATTTTTGCCACTGAGGGCAGGAAAGGTGCATGTAATGTTCTGCAGGTGGGAATGTGGCATCCAGTTGCCATGCAACTGTCTTTGAAGTCCATGACCTAAAGGGGAAAGGGCATATGAACATTGGACATTGGTCTTGATTTTAACCATAAGGACTCATGTTGAGGGAGAGAGAAGGACAGGGTTGCCAGGTCTACTCTTGAATTGGGAAACTCTTGATTTGCTACTATAGGTTGAAATTGTCCACATATGGAGGTTGTTCATGTGCATAGATTGTATTTAGATTTTTTTTTGTATATTAATGTTTTACAAGCCAATGAGTGTTTCTTTTATGCAAGCATTATATGTAGATGTATAATTCATTATGTATGTGTGTTGGCTACAGTCATGATTAACCTGATTGAATGGGACTCAAGCTAATTGCATTGACATTCACACCTAGGGGCAATTTTAGAGTAGCCAATATGCCTACTGGTATATTTTTGCCAGGTGGAAGGAAACTGGAGAACCCAGAGGAAACATAAGAGAACATGTAAAACTTATAGAAGGTAGCCCAAGCTCAGGATCAAACCAGAGACATGAGTTACTCTTATTTTTAAGTTATTATTTAACTATTCTTCTCAAAGCACACTATTCAGTAACTTCCATGAAAAGTTTATGAAAAGTTGAAAGTTAAAAGTATGAAAGTAAGCAATGTACTATAGGGCTGGACCATGATGTGATTGTGATGTGATTTAGAGGCTAAATGTAGTGAATTAAAAAAAAGTTAAATGGAAAACTTTTTTTCTGCATGTTTGTGCTTGTGAAGGACTATTTTAGGACATTGTTGAAGGTACTGGGCAATTTTAATACAGCCCCATTAAAACTCTTATAAAATATTTGGTGATTTTTTTTTTGTTGGAGTTTAACACAGCAGTTTGGGTGGTCAGATTATGAGTTTGGGAATTGGGTCTGGGATTTGGGCTGATTTTGTTGTGCAGACCTAGCAACCCCGGAGAACAGGCACACAGACACAAAAGAAAATGAATCCCCACTTTCTGTTTAACTTTGCAGAGGAAAACTGTTTTTAATTCCATGCTCATTGCTCCCTTGGGGGAGAATGTTTATTGCTTCTTTCTTCTTCTCATTTTCTCCTCTTTTTAACACCCTACCCCCCAACCTGAAATATCTGTTTTGGCAGATAAGACTGCTAGCAGTCACCTTTACATCGTTATTAAACTGCTCCTCCTGGGCGGGTGGTTCTGGCTCCAGGCTTGCAGAGCGGGTTAGCCGATAGCTTCAACTATCTGAGGCTGGACTTTGAAGCTTAGGACAGACTGGCTGGTTGATTGAAGATTATGAGTCTCACTTAAAAGGCTAAATAAAAGCCTGGGAGGTATGGGGGAGAAATGCGGTAATAGTGATAACAGTAAAATGCCTCCCTCCTTTTTCATTCTCTCTTTCTAAGTAGGTGTATATATATATATCCATTCGACTGAGATGCTTGTCTGCTGAATCTGTTCCAGGGCTTATAGTCTGAGAGACAGAAATCAGGATAAGTAGCAGTCACACAACTAGATAAGATCAGGCTGTCTCTTGGTGTCAAAGTCTATGCTCTCTGGTCAAATCCCTCTTCTGCTCTGAGTTCCTTAAGGCACATGCAGTGCATTCTGTAATATGTTGCTCCACATTTTCACCTACAAGATCTCAAACCCACTTTAATTATTTATGTACAGAGGCCCTGAACCTTTGTGAAAAAAATTAAACACTATGTCATTATTTGGACACAGAAATAATTAGATATTTTGAGTTATCTCATTATTTTGACATGCAGTATCATCTCATCATTTCAATTTAATATTTAAACACCCCACAGTCTATCATGAAGACTAATATATGACTATTAGAATTCTTATTCTCTTATTATTACCTTACAATTCCTATTCTAGATAGGAAGCAGTAGATTGTAAGTAAGTAGAATTAATTTGGCAAAACATATGTCTAATGACATAATTCACTTAAATGTCTTCAGGTATGGTACATGATACATATGGTGCATGATGTCCATCCATCCATCCATCCATCCAACTATCCATTTTTCATACCACTTATCCTATACAGGGTCACATGGGAGCCCTGAGCCTATCCCAGAGAACTGGGGGCACAAGGCAGGGGACACCCTTGATGGGGTGCCAACCCATCACAGGAGACCATCATACACCGCAGACAATTTAGAAATGTGAATCAGCCAACAGCGCATGTCTTTGGACTTTGAACTGGAGCACCCAGAGGAAACCCCAGAGGCACAGGGAGAACATGCAAGGTCTGCACACATAGGGCGGAGACAGGATCTGAACCCCTAACCCCTGAACATGATGTAATTGTGTCAATTTAAGTGTCAGGAGATAAAACTAATGTCACAAAAACAAGATAATAACTTGAAATAATGACTCAAAATAATAAGCTAATGAGTCAAAAATAAGGACATAATATTTTGAAATAATGCTGTATAAAGTCAAAATAATGACTTGCAGTTCAGGCCTTTTTAAATTTTAAGTGTAATATTCTCATCTCATAATTTCTTGGCAAGTAATCTACTGTATTTTGTGCCAGGGGAATTAAATGTTTAATTGCCTTCTTAGCATGTTAACATTGACCTTTAGTTTACTTGTTGCTAATTACAATTTCTCTCAAATGCACCCTCACCAAGGTCATTGACCTACTGATCTGCATAAAGAAACAAACAAGGCATAAATTCAGATTTGCAACAGCTTAATCACCAATTGTGATTGGATGCTGCATGGAGCTTCATTACGATATAGTCTTTAGAAGGGAGTATCAGGCTGGGGCCATAGCTCGTTAATAAGCCCTCCTGGGATGCGGAAAGGTTAGACGTGTTTATCAGTACCGCTTTTGTATTCAGTATTCACGCTGGAGTCTCAGTGGTGTGGCATGTTGAAAGGCTTCAGCACAGCATAAAGGTGAAGATGCCTGCTTCAGTGCGATGGCCAGTGATGCCAACTCTTTTTAGGTGGAAGTCAGCTAATGCATGCTCCAAAAAGTCACTAGACATCCCCAGATGATGTTATAGAGTAATTTGCATATTCATTGAATCACCATAATCATTTGCATATCAAAATGTGTTACATGAAGAAGAGAAATTTTCTGAAGACATTTAGAATAGAAGAGTTTTATCAGAATAGAATACAATAGATTAAAAGTTATTTCTTATAGAAAAAAAATCATCTTTTGTCATGACACAACAAAGTAACTATTTTCATATTTACAAGTACTATCATTTTAGACTTGAATGCAGACAAAATGAAGCGGTAGGAGTGAATAGTCGGGAGGCTTAAAGGAGAAATGTACAAATAACCTGAAAGATATGTGGAACATGATTAAAAAACATAAAAACGATGAATTAAGTTGTGGCATTAATCCATTCCGGGCGCACAGTGGATTAGTGGTTAGCACGTTCGCCTCACACGCCAGGGTCGGGGTTCGATTCCTGTGGCTCTGTGTGTGCGGAGTTTGCATGTTCTCCCATTGCTGCGGGGGTTTCCTCCGGGTACTCCGGTTTCCTCCCCCAGTCCAAAGCATGCATGGTAGGCTGATTGGCATGTCTAAAGTGTCCGTAGTGTATGAATGGTATGAATGGTGTGTGATTGTGTGCCCTGCGATGGACTGGCACCCTGTCCAGGGTGTACCCCGCCTTGTGCCCGATGCTCCCTGGGATAGGCTCCAGGTTCCCCTGCGACCCTGAAAAGGAATAAGCGGTTGAAGATGGATGGATGGATTAATCCATTCCATGCATTAAGTTGCTGAGAAAACCTGTTTGGAAAAATGGACCTGTTGCCCTGAATGCTTGTTTGTGTTTGCATGTGCATACTGTCATTCATTTTATAGACACTCTATGGGCCATGGTAAATCTTGGGGGTGGAGATTTGTGAACATTGGCAGGAATCATTCAAATGACGTACAAATTCCTGGGTATTCACCCCAACAATAAACTGGACTGGTTCATAACCACCGATGTCCTGTATAAAAAAGGGCCAAAGTCGTCTCCACTTGCTGAGGAGACTGAGTTTTGGTGTGTGCAGGACCCTGCTAAAATCGTTCTATGACACTGTAGCATCTGCTATCTTCTATGCAGTAGTTTCCTGGGGAGTCGGGATCACAGAGAGGGACAGGAAACATCTTAACAAACTGGTTAAGAGGGATAGCTCTGTCCTGGACTGCCCTCTGGACAGCATAAAGGTGGTGGGGGAGAGGAGGATGTTAGCTAAGCTGGCGCCTATCATGGGAAATTCCTCTCATCTCCTGTATGAGACATTGGGGTCACTGAACAGCTCCTTCAGCAGCAGACTGCTGCACCCTCAGCGCTACCGCAGGTCCTTCATCCCTACAGCAGTCGGACTATTTTAATGCAAATAACAACAAAATGTAGCACTGCTAGACTACACATTCACAATAATTCTGCAATATCAACATTTATTCATTTATTCATTTATTAATACTTGTTGCTCACCCTTTAAACGTTAACTGTGCAATAATCCATTTATCACTTTTCTGTATATAAACGAGTTGTTACTCATCTGTATATATTCATATTTGTATTCATCTATACATACAATGAGGTGTTCATAGCATACATATTACCATTATTCTTATTTTTCTATTCCTATTGTATATATTTTTTAGACATTTTTTCCCCCAATTCTATTCCTATTTAATGTGTATTCTTTCCTATCTGTGTTTTTTTTGTGTGTGTGTGTATAATTGAGCTGCTGTAATGAGGGAATTTCCCCAGTGTGGGATCAATAAAGTTTTTATCTTATCTTATCTATTTTAAATATTAAACTCACCTAACTGTTGGATATACACAGTAATCTTGAAAAAAAAAAGAAAAAAAAAAAGATTAATTTTACCGAATGCACCTTTAAAACAAAGAGCAAAGAGGTGTGCAGGCAGGACAAACAGTGGTGATCAGTAATTGGTCTTTGGGAGCAGTGGTCATCAGTGATTGGTCATTGTAAATAATGCTCATCAGTGATTGGCCACTGGGAAACAACTGTGATCAGTGATTGTAAACAATGCTCATTAATGATTGGTCAGTGGGAAGTATTTATTTATCGTCCTCTAAAATCAAGTCTGAACTTATGATTTACCTAGACCCCTGTCTGCTCAGAACTATAACAATCTTCTCAAATGATGTCTAACATTTGTGAAGCATCCAAAAGTTCGGCTCTATTAGAGTGTGTGGGGGAGAGTCTGGGGAACGTTTCTCGTTCTCTGGCCTCTGGACTTCAGCATTTAATAAAGTATTTGTAGGTTTGTCGGTACCTTTGCTGTTACTCCCACTGGACACATCACATTGAATGCAATTAAACTACCAGAGCTGGCCAAGATCTTACAGTTAGTATCAAGACACTTGGCAAAATAGCTGAAAGGGTCGGCCAGTTTATTTGAAATGCATTTCAGCCATGTGGATTGAATTGTAACCTGTTATATCTGAAAATAATAAACTTACCTTGGCTATTGCTTGTGAAAACCTGATAAAACTCTATCTTATTGTTCAATGTGCTTGGAATTATAAGTGCCATTAGAGAGCCCTTTTTTTTTTTTTCTAAATCCCACTTCTGCCAAAATTCTGACCAATCCTGCCTGTCCATGCAGTTATTCCTATTTCTATCTGATTGTGATATTTTTCAAGCCATTTTTATTAATATAATTCTTTTAACAATAGATTTTGTCACAAAGCAGCTTTACAGAAATCTGGATGTAGATCCCTAATAAGCCAGAAGTGACAGTTGTAAGGAAAACGCCCTGAAATGACATGAAGAACGAACGTTGAGGGGAACCAGACTCAAAAGAGAACCTCTTCCAGGTGACACTGGATATTGGGATTAGAAATGATTACAGTGTCACAGTCATATAGAGAAAATGTTCATCACGATCATTAATAATAGGAGTCCATGAACATAAGAATGTCTTTATGATTCTCGGAAGATGCAAGTCTACATACAGTGCCGTCCACTATTATTGGCCCCCTTGGTAAATATGAGCTTTGAACTTTTTGAACAAAAGATCAAAAGGTTAAAAAATAAAGACAATTTTTCACAGCCTTCTTTGCTCATATTTACCAAGGGTGCCAATATTAGTGAAGGGCACCACATTGTCTTATCCCCTTGGTTATTTACCAAAACATATTAAATATTTACATGTCTTTTTTACATCCATATCCCGACCAGTGCCAGTGGCTTTGTGTACATTTGCTGGATTGATGCTGACAATGCATTGATGTCACTGGAAATAACATCATTACAATAGTTTATTAATTTTTTTTTGAAGTGCGTACTAAAACAAGACAAAATGTACAGCTTGTTTTATTTACAGTAAGAGTTTTAAAGAACATACTTGAAAATGTGCTGTCTCTTTGTCCCACAAACTTAATATCTGACTAAATACTTCAGCTGCATGAGAGTAAAAACATTCCACTTCCACAAACTCAGTGGACCACAGACCTGATATACACCTTACTTTGCATTTCTCAGGCAGTAATGAGCTAACAGACTGAATTCAATTATTTGAGGTTTAATTAGTTTAATGGGTTTAATTAATTGGAGTTACGGTTCTTATTTTAGCCTTTCTTTTTAGTATTTTAGTCTCTCCACCTCAGCTCTAGCACATAATGGCAAAATCTCTCCAAATTAAACCGGAAATCAGGACCATCTTTGAACACATACTTACTAATATTAGCATTTCCTGGTCGGGCCAGTCCATTCTGAAACCATTATTAATGCTACACTTTAATTTTTGCTTTGTTTTTGGAATAAGAATAGTGGTATGCAGTTATAAGTGCACTCCCATAATCTGCTCTCCTATTTTCAATGAGATGTTATTGCCTTATTTGTTTCTGCCTAAATGCCTGGCAATGCATGGAGCCCATGAGCTGTTGCTAATGCTCGCTTTAATTTTATAATTTCATTTTGAGGAACAGTTGAAATTGGATTTCACAGTCTGTTTTTTAATGAAAGTGGGCGAAATCAATGCAGGATAAATGCGCTCTGTGAATCATTTACCACATGTTTATGAGGTGAGAGCATAACAAGCTAGTGAACAGAAATGAGGAGACCGTCCAGACTTTTCTCTTGTTCTCCCGACTCACTAGTTTGTCAAGAAGAACTGCACACCAGTTTAACAATTTACACAAAGTCATACCTCAAAATACATTGGGTAAAAGTTACAATACTGACAGAATAAATCAGATTTGCAAACGTTGGGTTTAATATTAGAGCTACAAGTCAGCAATTGTGGTGCAAGTTAGCTGATGCTAGCTGTTTTGAACCTCAAAATTGAGCACCTCTCTTTATTAGCACAACACACGCACTCACACACACATACACACACACACACACACACACACACACACACACAAGCAGATTAATGCTAGTGCAAAAACAAGGGCTAATTGACAGGCAACATGATTGACAAGCAGGTAATGATGCCTCCTTATTCTAATTAGTTGGATGTTGACGGTGCACACCATTATTTCTTTTTTACCTTTTAAAGATCATGGGGCACCATCGAGACCAGAGTTTTCCTCTGAGCAGATATTTTATAGACAGCCAACAGAATGTGAGGAGAATTTAACCAAATATTATTTTTTTTAAAAATCACTTAAGTCCAAAAGCACATAGCAATCCCTCAAGGTTGTGGCATGGATAAAAGACATAATTACTTATCGCATTTTATATATATATTTATATATATACCTATATATATAATTATTGTTATCAGTACAGATATTCTGACTTTGCCGATTAAAATCGGTTCAGGCATCAACTCACTAAGCTTACATACAGACACAGTATATTATTTTATGGCAGACATTGTTTGTGCGAGGAAGCTAATAAGGGTGATTCCATGGTTGGGGTACAACATAAGCCGGGTTCACATTGTAGGATTTTGGCCACGTTTTGGTCGTCTGAGACAAATTTTGAGACTCCTAAAAGATTCCTATAATCCTAGGCCAAAATCTGTAGTCTTTGATCACTAGTTTGACACGTTCCCCGACAGCTGATTAATGGCCATTGTGATAAAAATTTTTCCTCCGATTAAATTCTGCCAGTGTCAGAAAATTTGAGGCACAGTCCTGTAGGGTGGTTTCTCTTACTCCGTACGAGTCTTCTTGCGTGTGTCCGTTTTTCTCGTCTTGACTGTCGTACAGTCTGACATTAATAACAACTGAGATCCTACAGTGTGACATGGCTTACAGCAGGGATCATGTTCGTACAGTCCGACAAGCAAGAGTCGCAAAGGACTATTAAAACTCGCACAGTGTGCACCCAGCTTTAGGTCTTGTAACTATCAAAGATTTCTTCGATGATGCTGCAATTTACTCTGATGTTGGAATGAACATGGTTGTGATTTTTAGCACAGAATTAGCAAATACACAAAATGAGATTAACTAGCATTCCTGCTAATGGCATAAAGACATTAAGGACTTAAAGACATTATGATTTACTTAAATATTTGTAATCTATAATGTAGGTAGCTGTACTGTAGTGGGGCCTCCATGGATCAGATTTGTTTCTCCAGCAAATCCCACAGATGCTTGATCAGATTGAGATCTGGGGAATTTGGAGTCCAAGTCAACACCTTGAACTCTTTGTCATGTTCCTCAAACCGTTCCTGAACATTTTTTGCAGTGTGTCAGGGCGCATTATCCTGCTGAAAGAGGCCACTGCCGTTAGGGAATACTGCTACCATGAAGGGGTGTACTTGCTCTACAACAGTGTTTAGGTAGGTGGTACGTGTCAAAGTAACGTCCACATGAATGACAGGACGCAAGGTTTCCCAGCAGAACATGGCCCAGAACATCACACTTCCTCCACCAGCTTGCCTTCTTCCCATAGCTCATTCTGGTGCCATCTCTTCCTCAGGTAAATGATGCACATGCACCCGGCTGTCCACATGATGTAAAACTTTTCTATCATAGCCAGCATTAACTTTTTCAGCAATTTTTGCTACTGTAGTTCTTCTGTGGGATCGGACTAGACGGGGCTAGCCTTTGCTCCGCACAAGCATCACTGACCCTTGGGTGCCCATGACCCTGTCGCTGGTTCACTGGTTATCCTTCCTTGGACCATTTTTGGTAGGTACAAACCACTGCATACCAGGAACACCCCACAAGACCTGCTGTTCTGGAGAAGCTCTGACCCACATGTCTAGCCATCACAACTTGGTCCTTGTCGAAGTCATTCAGGTCGTTACGCTTGCCCATTTTTCCTGCTTCCAGCACATCAACTTCAAGAACTGACTGTTCACTTGCTGCCTAATATATCCCACCCCTTGACAGGTGCCACTGTAACGAGATAATCAATGTTATTCACGTCACCTGTCAGAGGTTTTAATGTTATGTCTGATCGCTGTATTTGTAAATGTAAAAATCAATGGAACACAAATGGCACCCAGATCATAAAATCACTCATAAGATTAACTTCTGTTGTATTTTACACAGTGTTCTAAGAGTGGAAGGTCTATTTTAGTGTGCCATTATTTATTTACCATGTGTACCTAGTAGGGACCTGAGGGAGGTGAGAAGATGTCTGGAAGAGGGCACACTCTGACACTTTCATGCTGTCACTTGCTGTATCCAAGCAGGAAATACACATGGAGGAAATACACACGTACCTTAGGCACGCCAGTAATGCTGTTTATCCATGCATGCTCAACATGCCTCTGAGGCTCTGTCCTGTCTGTGTGTCATGACCTGGGAGTGTTCATGTGGAAATAAGGTGGCCAGAACACTTCAGGACATATTCGTTACTCTCATATTTGAAATTATTTATTGTGCCATCAAATCCAGTGTGATAGCAGTGCTGCTTTTGGGCATGATATTGTGTTGTGCGTGGATTTTTTACGACTGGATTTTTACATTGTTATCGTAAAATAAATCAGAAGCCCTGTTTTCTTCTTCTTTTTTTTTTTTTTTTAAATCAGCTCGTTCCTTTACCTCTCAGATTACATGTCTGGCACTGGTTGATCACAATAAATAAAACGTTTTGGACTTGTCCCCTAAGCTTTAGTCAGACCCTAATCCCATCATTTCCTGAGCTCCAACCAGTCAGTGGATGTTTTATGAAGAGTGTTCAGAAAATTTAGGAAGTGAATCACTGATAGTGTATAACACAGACGACTCCCCCCAAAGAGCATTTCATCATCTAAAGCAAAGTATACATGTTAAAAAAGCATTCTGATTCAGAATAACCCACTGCATTTTCCTCTTTATATTTCCTCCTCATCATCTGTCATTTTTGACACTCTTTGTTTGTTTGATGTCTGGCATTTGTCTTTTTTTTTTTTAACCACTCCCCACCAGATTTTCTTCTAGGTCGTATTTCATTATGCTGACACAAAATGGCTTCTTTGACCATCAAGCTCTTCAAAATGCAGCTTTAAAGGACCTTTGTGCACCGAGGGCTATTGAAATACATCTATGTGATTAACACAGCACAGTCCTGAGTGAATCACTTCTAATCAGTAGTTCAAAGTGCCATGAAGAATGAAAAGAGAAAACCGCTGGGTGACTTCTCCTCACCTTTAGCCACTATAAATGGATCTGGAGTGAATGTGCACAAATTACTATGACTCTGACTCTGACTCTGACTGAGCTCTGAATGCAAAGTTCTGTGGTACTACAAGCGGTTACTAGCACTGTGTAGTGTTCTTTTTACTATATTTCCTATATTTCCAATTCAAGGTCATTTTATTTGTATAGCACTTTTAGCAATAAACATTGCCACAAAGCAGCTTTACAGAAATCCAGACATAGATTTAATTTAATAAAGAGCAAGCCAAAGGCAACAGACCTCCCTGAGACAACATGAGGAAAAAATCCCGATCCTCTCATTACTTCTTGGTAACACTTTATTTTAGACATATTAAGTGTTAATTACGGTCTTGTGCTTTGTTCAATAAAGCCCAAAGTAGAGACTCATAACTGAGACTTTATTAATAAACACTTGGTATTTGTTCTTGATTGGGGATCTGTTTTGTGAAAATGACAAATTAATGAATTATTAGTTGTGTTAATTTATTAAATGCCCTCGTTATGCAAATCTTTGCGTGTAAAGTAATTATCTAAATCTTATTAGTGTTTAACTGGCAACATGTTATACCTATAGGTTATACATTCTACAACCCAAACTCCGAAAAAGTTGGGACAGCATGGAAAATGCAAAATAAACAAACAGAAAGAGTCATTTGAAAATTCAATTCACCCTGTACTATATTGCAAATTTATTTTTGAAAATATACACTCATTTCAAATCTGATGAATGAAACACCCTCCAAAAAAGTTGTGACAGTTGACGGTTTACCACTGTGTAACATCACCTTTTCTTTTAATAACACTTATTAAGCGTTTGGGCGCAGAGTGAAGACACCTGTTGGTTAAGTTTAGCAAGTGGAATTTTCCCCATTCATCCATTATGCATTTCTTCAGCTGTGCAACTGTACGGGGCCTTTGTTGCCTTATTTTGCGCTTCATAATGCGCCACACATTCTCAGAGACAGGTCAGGACTGCAGGCAGGCCATGCTAGCACCCGCATTCACTGCTTACACAACCATGCGCTTGTAATCCGGGCAGAATGTGGTTTGGCATTGTCCTGCTCTGGATGGCAGCATATGTTGTTCCAAATGTGTACATATCTTTCTGCATTAATGATGCCCTCACAGATGTGCAAGTTACACATGCCATGGTCACTGACACACCCCCATACCATGACAGATGCTGGCTTTTAGACCTGACGCTGACAGCTTGGATGGTCCTGTTCCTCTTTGGCCCAGAGAACATGATGGCTGTTTTCTCCAAAAACTATTTGAAATGTCGACTTGTCAGACCACATAACACGATTCCACTGTGCTATTGTCCATCTCAGATGAGACCGAGCCCAGAGAAGTCAGCGGTGCTTCTGGACAGTGTTGATGTTTGGCTTCTGCTTCGCACAGTAAAGCCTTAACTTGCATCTGTGGATGCAGCGGCGAATGGTTTTGTGTGACAAAGGTTTACCAAAGTATTCCCGAGCCCATGTCAGGATCTCCATTACAGACTCAGGATGGTTTTTAAGACGGTGACGTCTGAGGGATCGGAGATCACACGCATTCAGAAGTGGTTTTCGGCCTTGCCCTTTACACACCGAGATTTGACCGGATTCCTTGAATCTTTTAATTATATTATACACTGTAGAAGGTGAAATGCCCAAAATCCTACTGATTTATCTTTGGGGAATGTTGTTCTCAAAGTGTTGCATTATTTGCAGATGCATCTGTTGGCAGATTGACAAACCTCGACCCATCCTTGCTTTTGAAGGACTAGACCTTTTTTGGAGGCTCCTTATATACTATGATTAGACGATTGCCTCACCTGTTTCACATCACCTTCTTATTTCAACTTGTCACATCGCTATTAGTCCTAAATCCCCCCGTCCAAACTTTTTTGGAACGTGTTGCATGCATCAATTTCAAAATAAACGTTTACCTTCAAAAAACTATGCAGTTGATTAGGTAAAACATCAGATACCTTGTCTTTATACGTTTTTGTTTAAACACAAGTCAAAGTACATTTACAAATCACTCCTCTTTGTTTTTATTCGCATTTTCCATACTGTCCCAACTGAATTGGAATTGGGGTTGTAACATCTTAGTAGATGATTGCCTCACCTGTCTATTAGTTCTAGACTTCTGAGGGCACTAATACTTTAGGCCCCATATTTTAGGTTTATATTCACATATGCAACATATTCTGGACTATTTTGCTACCAATAAGACATGAAATGATATGGACTTTAAAATATTTGATACATATTGTCTTACTGAAAGCTTGGTTAGTGCTTGTTAATATCTAATTAATAAGAGCTAAAACTCTACTTTACTATATAAGACATATGTTGTAGTATTAGTGATTAGTGAGTATTACAGCTTTTCTAAGATCTTGAATTGATAAAGTGCAGGCTATTTGTTGCTACCTAGAATCTATAGGTATAACGTATTGTGCACACAGTACATACAGTATACACTAATAAGAGGTAAACTTAGATGATTAATTCAACCTCAGTAATTTACACAACATGGATTTACCAAAGAATTTACTGCATGTTATCACACCTAATAATGTTCAGAGGGGTCCAAAGGTATCACACCACACTGAATCTCTGTGTTTTTATTTTATTTTATTTTTTATTTTTATTTAAAACTGGAAATAGTTTTAGAATTTTGACAATAATCAACATTCAGTGTGCTGCACAATTTCTAGGTCACTATTTAAATTTAAGCAAATTTCTGACACTGACCATACAGACTCCCTTCGTTGTACGAAAGGTCGCATTTTTGGACGAGTCTCAACCCTTCCACTGAAGCATGTGTTCAGACAAGAAGTTGATGGATTTGATCTTACATGGATCATCAGGTTTTACACACAGTTGTGGAGTCCATGCCAGCTCAAGTGTACACTGTCTTTAAAGCACAAAGGGGATGTACCAAATACTTAGAAACTCTGCAAATTCATGTCCAAATTCTAATGGTCTCAGGCTTTTGGACCCCACTGTATTTGTTAGCATATGCCCCACAACATATCTTCAATTATTAACCAATACAATTATCTGTGAATAAAGTCTAATTTATAGTGAATAAACTGTTTACACGTGTCTAATTTTGCGCTACTGAACAAATAACGCCTTTTTTTTTACATGAAAATTTGTGTATTTGTGTATAAGTGTATTAGAAGGATGTTTAGTCTGTATGATTACAGCAGCAACTCTTAGAAGGCACAAGTCTACAGTATATACTATGGGTCTAACACAATGCCACTATTTAGATCTGTTTACTTCTCTACATATCTATATCTGTGGGTGTGGCCTAAAAAAATCCCAGAGGTAGAAATGCCAGCATTTTAAATACTGTCTCTGACAGTTCCTTAACCCCATATCCCTGAAGAGAGGCATGCATGTGGGGTTAACACAATACCTTCCTACAGTATTTTCTGATGAATTTAGTTGTTTTTTCCCCCCTGAAATTTAAACAAACTAGTAGCCTAATTTAAAGCACCATGACCCAGGCCAGGCAGTTACTAATGACCAACTTCTCATGTTAATGAATGTGGTCTTTATTTGAGCTTCATAACTGCCAGCTTGCTCATGCCCACATGAAAGTAAAAATCTTTTGCTTTTTCTTTGTGGGATCCAGGTCCTATTACACACCTCTAGTCTCAACCAGATTGCCCTGTGGAAAAAAAAAAAAATTATATCAATTTAGACCACTATCTACTATTTACTACCTCTACATTTATTACTGATGTATTTTTATTTAGATATGATATAAACATCTGATGCAGGCAACTTTTTCTAAAAAAAAAAAAAAAAAAGAAAAAAGAAAAAGAAAAAAAAGGAAAAAAAGTACATTTTCTAAATAAAATAAAAAAACGTTACAGAAAGATGTTTGGGGTGGGGCTACAAGATCAAACTGAATAAACTGTTTTTCACAATAATGCAATACTTTTGCTATTAAATCATTTACATTACTTTATCAATTAAATGTAATTTCTTTTTCTAATGAGAAACTACATGCGCACAAATTATCTTCCATCTTCCTAATGATTATTATCTAACCAGTGAAGGATTGTGTTTACAATTTAATGCTTTAAACCACTAACTATTCATGGTTAATTACATCACATAATAAGTGTGGTTATAACCATAGCTCATTTTTTCTTGTGGCTGTCAAATAAATCTCACTGACCTCTGGCCCTGCGTTACAGAAGCTTGAGCAGCGGCTCTATGAGGGAAAAGATTATAAAATGTTATATTCCTGAAAGTCTCTTTGTGTCTGGCAAGAAAGAGAGATAGATACCTTGCCACCTGCAACGTCTGGCACCTCTCAATCCTTTGGTAATTAAAGAGAGAAAAGAGGGCTAGCCTCCAGACCTAGTTTGCATATCATTTATGTATAATATAACCATCTGTTTCCCAAGCATTCTTCTCGTGACTTTTTAATATGCTAATGTTTAAAGGCCATGTGTGAACCTCTGTGCGGTCCCTGATGAGTACCAGAAACAAAAGAAGTGGGTCTCAATTTCATTTGTATAGCACATTTAGAAATAGAAATTGACACAAAGCAGCTTTACAGAAATCTGAATGTTGATTTAGACAGTGGAATGGAAAAACGCCCTGAGACAACATGAAGAAACATTGAGAGGAACTGAACTCAAAAGGAAGCCCATCCTCTTCTGTGTGACACAGGATAGTGCGAATATAAATCATTACTCTTCCACAATTGTATGCTATATAGTCAAACAGTACTAAATGTGTTGAAAGGATGTTCATTATGAGCATTATTACAGCTCATATTATTACAGAAGCATGTCTTAGGTACAAGTCTACAATATATCTACATAGGTGAAAATATCCACTGAATAAACTGTTGTTTTTTTTCCCTAAAAAGTGTCTGAAATCTGAATTGCGTCCACAATCAGATACTCCATACTGTGCCGTATTCCATCCATCCATTTTCTGTACCGCTTATCCTTACTGGGTCACGGGGAACCTGGAGCCTATCCCAGGGAACTCGGGGCACAAGGTGTGAGACACCCTGGACGGGGTGCCAATCCACACACACATTCACACACCCATTCATACACTCCGGACACTTTTGGACATGGCAGTCAGCCTACAATGCATGTCTTTGGACTGGTGGAGGAAACTGGAGTACCCAGAGATAAGCCCCGAAGGGAGAACGGGGAGAACATGCAAACTCCGCACACACAGGGCTGTGATGGGAATTAAACCCTCAACCCTGGAGGTGTGAGGCAAACACGCTAACCACTAAGCCACCGTGCCCTCTATTGTGCCTTATTGTAAAAGTAAATGTCTATTCAGTTCTCTCAGGATACCCTGTATATTGTAAATTGTGAAACCTTACAATTTCTTTATTTTCTAGATTGTTCATTCTTTGAATGTGATTTAAATATTTATACTTAACTAATCAAGGGCAATGTGATTGGATTTCATATCTTTTCATCTTAAAAAGGAATTTTCAAAAATCATAACCACTAACACCACTTCTAATAGTAACATAACACTTGTAACTATTTTTGAACAAAAAGAATTGATGAAGGTTATGGTTAAGAGCATAACTAACAGTTTAATGAATTCAGGCTGTATCCAGAATGAAGTTTATTGTGGATATCAGTATCTCAAAGCTCTGCGTTAGCTACAGATATCAGTTCTTCTCGGACAGTTATGCACTATTTGCACACGTGGGGCAGAGATGTGCCAAAAACAGAGGCGTGTCTCAGTTTCTCCTGACTCACACGTTATGTGTAAATGGGTTTTTTGTTGTTCATTATCGACCCAGGCCAGGAGCAGTATTAATTTCATTGTAAAATTCACATTTATAAAATAAATACATAATGAACACATTTTAAAATCCCTAAAAACTAAAAACAGCCAAACAAAAACGCTAATTTGAATTTAATATTAAATGCAGTTTTTGCTGTATTTGCTGAGAGTAGAGATGTTAAATAAGTAAGAGCGTGATAGTCAAGAAAAAACCTGGCAACCTTGGATGCATAAATTGCATGCAAGTAATTTCAATAGACTGAATAGGGCTGCTCAGGCAGCACCTGACGCTTATATAAGTTGACACTGAATATGAATAACTTTGTCCATGAAAGTACTTTTCAATAAAAGTGTCTTTTTTATGGTCAGTTTGCGACTGAATTTGTTGACTTAGTAACTTGTCCTTTAATTTGTATGAAATAGTACAAAACCACATGTATGGATTTTTCACGATATCAGATTTAAGAAGGACGGCTAATTCTTATAAGTGATTACAGTTGATCCTGTAGTTCATAAGATTTCTTACCCTCATGAAATTACAAGCACAAGCTCGACTTTCACTTTGTTTTTCTAACATTTACAGTCAACAATTCAGTGGCTTCAGTGCATGAGATCAGTTTTGTGCTGCCCAGATCTGGCACACATGCTTTCAGGCTGAGTGTTTGTTTTCCGTGGCTCCAACAGAAACATACATTCACACTCTCGCTGAGTTCGTGCTCTGTGGTACGTGAGTCTGGCAGAAAGTGCATCCTGCAGGCAGGTGGGCTTGCTTGGAGCAGATGATAGATTAAACGCAAATAAAATAAATAAATAAATAAATTAAACAAACCCTCAGGGTGTGAGGATTTCCAGAGGTGCTTGGTGCAGGATTGAATACTGTAGGTGGAGGTGCTGACCTGTTATGGCTCAGTGCTGGGCCTGTGTGCACCCAGAGCACGCCAGATGTTAGCCATGTGGAATGTGTTAAAGTTTCATCGCTGATTTCTACATATACAGAGTCATTGCAGAAACCTTCCTTTTCAAATGATGCAACTGGTTTTTCTTATTCTAGGATGCTTACATGCTTTATCTTGAACTGTCCATGGCTTTGCATTTCATTAGCTATTTCACAGCCACATGTGAGTTTTATCTTCACTTGCAGAAGCAGATGTCCATTGTAGAGACCAAATAAACACACCAGTGGGCCTTGAAAGGCTCAGGATGCGTCCTGTACCTCCAAGCTGTCATCACGTCCAACAGAGGCTTGCAGGGTGGTTAGAGAGGTTCTTCTAATTACTAGCACATCTTAAGGCTATGCTCCTGTGGTTTCCATCCAACGTGTCAGGGTAAAACTACTTCCATTTCACATTTCCATATGCCTTTCTTTTGCTCCTCAACCGCAAATGCTTGCATTGAGATTTGGGTTATCCTCCATCATCACAACAAAGACTCCACCCTAAGCTACTCTTTCAAGAAGCAGCCGTAATGGATACTGCGCTAATCACAGGGATTGGACTCTGCTACCACCATGTGTAGCTTTTCAAAGAGATGTTTCCCATTCTTTACGTGCATGGAGGTGCAGCGGCTTAACTTCTGACAACATTTATACCAGCCGAAAGCAAAAAACAGGGAAAATCCGTCCATTGAAAGAGCTGCACTTTCAAACCATTAGCCCTTCCAAAAAAATAAAAAAAATAAAAAAGTCTTTCCTAAAGACTGAAAGCTAAATTTCTAGGTTCTACTTTTGAACAACATGTGATTTATGCATTTGTTCCCTCTGCTAGTGCAATCTGTTTTAATACGAGACATTGTGTGTGGTGCCGTGTGGTCGGGAGGTGTGCTAAACACATTAAGCACTTCCCAGTGCTTGATGAATGATTGCAGTCTGATCGGTCAATGCCATTGCCAGCCCTTGTTAGGCCACCCCATAACACTCCTCCAATCGTCGCCTATTTTCCATTGTTAGGCTGCAGAAAAACACTGGCGCGTACTGCACGAATCAGACTGTCCAGGATTTCAGACTGCTCCCGAGCCAATGCCTCTCCTATTTAAACAGAGTGTGATTTATTAAATGCCCAGACTGCAAAGTAACTCTCTAGCACCCTGCCAAACATGGAAATTTAATATGACCACAATTGTATTCCAAGACGTATACTTTATAAGCCAAGCAAGCTAATACAAACAGCAATGGATTGTATAAGGCCAAGAGGGGTGTGTTATGATGCGCACATGATTTGTGTGGATTACTGTAATTGCCTCCGAGCATGCCTGGACTGATTGTGCTCCTCACTCAGTGTCGTATCTCTGTACTCTCCCATCAGAGACTTGCTGGAAGCGCTAAGCTGATTAAAATCCATATCTGAGCTGCTATGACCTTGTGCATGCTTCTTAGAGTGTGGAATATGCTAAAGAGTCGTAAGTCACAGACGTGAACAAGACACTGTCTTTTATCACCGGTTCATTTATTGTGCGGATGAAAAAACATTCAAATAAGTGTAGTTTAACAGCGTACAAATGCAGCTTGTTCACTTATTATCCCCTTCCATCTTGTTGTTCCCTTTAAACGCATATTATTCAGTAAATATATGAAGTGTTTATGAATTAGTAAGTACAATAAAATGAATAAAAAAAAGGTTTGTATTATGTAAGAGTGAGGAGAGTAAATCTGGACACGCTCATAGGCTCTGGGAGTTTAAAGGGTTAATATATTAAGGATCCTTTGCATCCAAAGCTGATCATTGTACAGAAAAATGGTAATATGCATAAATATTACACGATATCAATCCATATTAATATCTCTCTTCTGTGAAAGCTCTTCATAGGAAAATACCACTAAATATCATAAAACTACCATAAAGTGTATTGATATGAAAACTGACATCATGAAATGTTTTTATAATAGATGTTATGATCGATATGATTGTTATGGTTATATTGCAGAGAACCTTATCTTTCTCTGTTGTTATTGTCTTTACTTAAAAAACGTTTCAGTACTGTGTAGCCTATAAATCATTACTATCTGCGAAAAAATCCATGTCATTTATGTTATCCTATTTTTATTTACCAGTAGAGAAGTGCCATTCTTTATGTTTGGTGTCAAGGGTGCACTCCAACAGTTAGCTGGTTTTAGTATCAGTGATTTTTGACCTGACAGGCAATACAAATGCTTTTGTTTTCTATAGCCATGGTATAAAATACACAGTATTATATCATGACATAGGTATTATAACATATATTATGTCAAACTGTATAGTTATATATCATGACAAAGAATGTATCTAACATGCTAACATACATCCATCCATCCACCCATTTTCCGTACCACTTATCCTACACAGGGTCATGGGGGAGCCTGGAGCCTATCCCAGGGGACTCAGGGGACACCCTGGATGGGGTGCCATCCCATCACAGGGCACAATTATACACACACTCACACACCCATTTCCACACTACGGACAATTTGGAAATGCCATTCAGCCTACAGCGCAGTTCTCATTTGTCTTTTGACCGGGGGAGGAAACCAGAGTATCCGAAAGAAACCCCCGGCGCACAGGGAGAACATGCAAACTCCGCACACACAGGGCAAAGGAGGGAATCGACCCCCCAACTCAGGAGGTGCGAGACAAGCGTGCTGATCATTAAGCCACCATGCTAACATACTGTATAAAAATATAACAATTAGCAAAACTTAGTGTGTAACAAAAGCTATCAATGCATCAAACAGCCTTTTGTAAGGCTGGACAATAAACTGGCATGACAGAGGAGATGTTTACGACATGATTTTCTAATGCAGTGTTTAGGTAACATGCTACTCCAAACTATTCTTCTCTGTGCCATTTTAAAAAAAGCAACGGTTACTTTTTCTTTTTGTCCAAATCAGGTTTTGTTTTTCATTCGTGTTATCATAACTCAGTTAGATAGACCGCCAAATTATTAAAGCATCCTAGAGTTCTCAATATTGTTTTGTCATAGGTAGCAAACAATGCAATAATATCAACTTCATACCAATCGCTAATGACAAAAAAGGAAACGAAAACAGGGACGTCTCTGCACCAGACTGTAGCACGTGGTCTTTTTCCTTTGAGCTGAGTTTGATCCAATTATCTAAATGCTTTGTTTTGCCTTGCAGGAACAGAAGGATCAAATGCAGGCTTACACAGTAAAATAGTAGGGGTCTGCATCTGGCCCAGTGAGCGCAATAAAAAGAGAAGAGGCCATTAGCAGTAAAGTTAAAATGGAGCATTTCGGTGTCAGATTCATCAGCCGATGTCTCATTTTCTGTTTTGAAAATGCAATTCAATGTTTTTTCCTTTATTGCAGGAAAGATGGTACCAATTTGCCAAGGTCATAAATGACTAAGACAGCCTTTAAATCTGACATAATATCAATTTCCAGACACAATATAAATATTCACTTGAGAAAATAAGACCCTAAAATAGCCTAAGGCCCCATGGAGCATTCAAATGCTTATATGATGCGTGAGTTTGACAGAACCACCCAGCTTGCACTACGTGGGTATATAAACATATGCAAACTACATCCTAATCTCAATCATTTGTTTAGATTACATTCAAAAGTGAAGGTGGTGCTGATTGTTAATGTAGCCGCATATAGTGTTTGTATTACTGCTCTTCCCTGTGGCACTATGCACAGATTATTTGTTTCTACTAATCTGTTGAAGATAAATAAAGATCTCCTGATAGAGCCGGACTAATTTATTCCAACTTCTAAAAAAAAACCCCTGTTCTATTAAATTTGGCGATGTTTACATTCCTCTTCCCAGAATTGAAGCCATCTTCCAGGAAGAAGATGGAGATGTTATCTCCATTTCATTTCTAAACAAAGATTTCAGTCCATCATCAGACGCACTCGCTGCTCTGCTTCTTATCGGTTTTCTGATGAAAGCACAGCAAAGGTGACTTCCTGAACTCAGGGTGTTGCATAGAAAGATCGCGTTTCCTTTTCTTAAGAACAGTAGCCTGTGTTAAAGTATTTACAGTGATAACACTTTACAATCACTCCACTACCTAACAGAAATCTCTCCATGGATTGTTCCCAGTTTGCTTTGCTCTAGTAATATAGCACAGTGCTGTTAACTTCTTGAATCGGATTGGTCCAAAGGTATTGATTCATTCCTAATCACAGGTGTATATTATTGCACTTGTAATAACTGTTACTATGGTAGCAACTAACTGATCAGTGGACTAAAAAATGCTGATATTTAGCTAATACGAATGTATAATCATTGATATGATGATGTTCTCTGTAAGATGTTTTTCAGCATTTATGGAAGGAGTCACCACAAAGTGTCAGAGCTTTAGGTAAAGCTGTACATTTATGTTTTCCTCCACAGGAAAGTCTAACATGAGATTTAAAAAAAATATATATATATTATTAACTTCAAGAGAGAAAAACAAGTGAGGATGGTGAGGGAATGACTTTTTATAGTTATAATGTAAATGAAACTTCTCATGGACAGTCAGTGTCATTAAATGTAGCTATAAATGGTTAAAAAAAAAGTATGACGTTGTTTTTCTAATAAATAAAAAAATGTGCTTTTTGCTGGAATAAAGGACTTTGTGACATGCTGTTATTGGAAAATAATCAACTTTGGGGTGGTAATAGTAACTCCGCTTTGCGCCTGGCTGCATGACAACACTGTGTCATTAATTATTTTTCCTATAACAGCACACCCCTGTTATGTTTCATTCCTTACATAAGGCATTGCCCACATGCTACCACCGTAAGCTGCCACAAAATCTTTCATCATAGTTACTGTATATGCATTCGAATATCCAGGGCAAACTCCTACATTATTAATACAGCCTCCCAATTTTGGTTTCACAGCAATGATTTGATCCTCAATGTGTCATACGAGGACTTGCTTAATCTGACAAGCCTTTGAGGCATGAGAGAGCGAGCGAGAGAGAGAGAGACAGAGAGAGAGAGAGAGAGAGACAGAGAGAGAGAAATACAAATGGAGAGAAGGAATCAAGGTACAGTGATGAAGTGATGCGGTGACGATAATGAGGGTGGCGTTCAAAAGAGAAATGAATAAATAATCATTTGCTTTTCTGTGAGGATTAGTTCAAAGGCCATGAGTAACTTAAGAGCTCACACAGGCCATCATTTATTCAGCTCCTCACATCATTGGCTCTTGCTGCATGAGACCAGTGCAGTTAGAGTAGTACAGAAAAGTTCAACAAAGAATGAATTACCCCAGCTTCTTTTCCCAACACTTCAAATCAGCCCTGCAATTAAAAGGAGTGAGGGGGTTTACGGCTGATTGGGAAATGTATCAGGCCCAGTAGTCAGATTTTGTGTTGCTGCCAGAGAAAGACAGAGTACTGCATTGATAAGTTAGAGCTCCAAGTAAGTGTATTACAGCAAACATTAGTGTAATTGCATTCTGGGGCAATGTACAAGCCTTACTAACAAATCAACTGTAATGCAAGAACTTGTCAGAATGCACCTGAAAATGGATCTCTGCAGAAATAAAGTGTACCAGGAAATCATGAAAAAATAGCAGATCTGCGCTGACTGGCTCTGTAGTGTCTCAACGTATTATTCTGAAGATTTGTTAAGCAGATTAATTGATTGTTTAGGTAGTCCTCAAGATTTCCGTTAACAGTCTATGTGGGGCTATTTTAAATCTTTATGTAGCTTTTTACCAAGAAAGAAATATTGGTATCTGCTAGGCTTTTAGAGAAGGCGAAAATATTTCTGTGAAGTAGAAAACAAACAAAAAAATGCATGTCTGTAATATTTATCCATCCATCCATCCATCCAATTTGCATAGCACTTATCCTACACAGGGTCATGGGGGAGCCTGGAGTCTATCCCAAGGTACTCGGGGCACAAGGTGGAGGACACCCTGGACGGGGTGCCAACCCAACGAGGGCACAATTGCACCCACATTCACACACTACAGACAATTTGGACATGTCAATCAGCCGTCAATGCATGTCTTTGGGCTGGGGAGGAAACTGGAGTAAACCGCCGAAGCACCTTGAAGAAATGCAAACTCTGCGCACGAAGGGCGGACACAGGAATTGAACCCCCAAGCTTTAAGGTGAGAGGCAAACATGCTAACAACTAAGCCTTTCAATTAGGTTTTGATTAAGGACCATGCAGGCCAAGCGGAACCACATCACTGACTGTAAGCACGAGTGCAGCGTAACCGTTAGCAGGCCTTGATTTGCATTCACACAATTCTCCCACAGCCAATCTGCATGTTGCTTTTGAATGCAAGCCATGAGAGTCTGAAAGCTAGCCACAAACCACCTAGCCACTTTAGAATGTGTCCATTATTACACGAATTCAATCTATCAAAACACTGGGCAGAGCATGTCCAGCCAGGTTTGCCTGTGGATTTGCTACAGATGGAGAAATGTTCCGAGTTAGTTAGGAATGAGTGATCAGTGCCACTGTTAGCATCGTGAATGATGGTTTTATGATGCTGCACAGTATTACAGGTTTTTGTAGTGGTTGCTCAATTATCAGCTTACATGATTTAGCAATGAGAGTCAGCCATCTGGCTGTGTGATGTGTTTGGAACACTGGTATTTCCCTGTAGTCAGATTGATTTGTCATTTTCAGTAGCTGTTTATGACAGGCAGTTCCAACACTGTTGTGGTTTATATACACTTCTGTGCAAAAGTCTTAGGCTCCCTATTTTCTTTTAGAACAAACTTTGTTATAGACTTTAATTGTATGACCTCTATATTATTGAGTCACTACAAAAACATTTGAGATTTCCAAACATTAGTTTTCTGGCACAAAATGTATTGTTACAGAAAACTGTTTGTATGACAGTGAAGAAAGCAGTAAAGACAAATTTTCAGACAAAAAAACATAATGAAGGCTGCTGGGTTTTTCTGCAAAAATAAGGAGCAAGTGCAACAGTCAAAGTCTGTCATGATGCTCAGTAAAACTTATTCAAAGCTAATTTCCTTATAAACCTGCACAAATTGTACCCGAGACTACTATTTTTTTTTTTAAAGCAAAGGGTTGTCACATCAAATATTGCCTTTGTTTCATTTAATTATTTCTGAAGGTATCTTTGCTCTCTACAGCATTCAGTCCGTTCAAGAAATGCTTGATTTTGCTGCAGCTTTTTTCTAAATTTGCGTTGCAACTTACAGGGTATGTCTCAGCCAGCACCCGAGGTCAGAAGTCAGGATGCTGTTCAGGGAATCGGCCATTTTAAGGGCTGTCTCAATCACAAAATCCTTCCAATGCACTGGAACGTTCGCTCCCTAAACAAATCCCACAATGCACCACAAAAACCAGAGAGCGTTGATGCTCACTATGTTCCCTTACTGGAAATGACGTCATGTTTTCTGAAGCCTCTCAGCTCGAAAAAATGGGAGAAGAACTCTCAGCCAGCTTCGTCTACTAACAGAAGTAGTAGCTTGTTATCGCTGTTATAGTGATTTTTAACTTAATTTGACGTTCTACATACGGTTTGTTTGAGTCTAATGACTTTTAAATGTTTAATGATTAAAAAAAATAAATAAATCCACTAGCTAGTCTACGATCCTGCTTGACGTACCATGACAGAAATGTTTGTGATTAAGCTAACAAAATTTTCTTGACATATAAGACTTTTAAGTTTTTTATTTTTTGGTGATGTTTTACAACACGAGTACGTTGTCGTGTCTCAATGTGTAGTGAACCATGGTCCTTACCAGTGCCCTAACAATATACTGATTCACCACCTACACCTGGGCGGCTGTGGCACAGGTGGTAGAGTGGGTTGTCCGCTAATTGTAGGGTTGGCGGTTCGATTCCCGGCCCTCACGACCCCATGTGCCGAAGTGTCCTTGGGCAAGACACTGAACCCCAAGTTGCTCCCGATGGCAAGTTAGCGCCGTGCATGACAGCTCTGCTTCCGTTGGTGTGAGAGTATGTGTGTGAATGAGACACAGTGTAAAGCGCTTTGGATAAAAGTGCTATATAAGTGCGCCATTTACTATTTACCTACAGAGCGAGGGAGCTGACCCAGACATAGCCACAGAGCTTTTTGTGCTGTTTTTGAGGGAAAACTACTTGAATTTGGTGAAATTGCAGTTGCACAAAATTGTTTTGCACAAACATTTTCAGCGACGTTTGTTGGTAAACGAGACTGTTTAGCTGTACTCAGGTTCGACACACGTGAATCAAAGAGGGCTTCGGCTGAATGCGTGTTGTGGTGACGTCACATGACACGGAAATTTTGAACAATTGGAAGCTCTTCCGAATATTGCAGAGTTTGCTTGATTTTGCGTTACTTTCTGAGATCGCAAAATCATGAAATCCTGGAGAGACTGAGCATTTCATTGCTTGTGCCTAAGACTTTTGCACAACACTGTACATTCATAGGATGTTATTCAAGTTAAAGGCAAATAATCCTTTGCGTTAGTGGAGGTACAGCTGCCACCCGAAACTTCCAACAGCAGCACGTGTTAAATGACTCTCACTTGCCAATCATAATTAAAAAATATATATATATATTCATAGTTATGTTTAACATTCCACAAATTAAATTACTTATCTTATATACGACTATATACAGTTGTTCCCTCACCAGCCTCTCTTTTTTTCCCTCACTTTTGAAGTTAATAAGTCCAAAATCACAGTTTAGCACTTTACTGAGAAATCGTAAAGCCCTCCACCCTCAACACATTCCTGTGTAGGAAAACTTTTATCTGTTTATCCGCCACTAAACAATAACGTATTACAATGAGAGCATTAATACAAACCTGAAATTAGGCATTGTTTTCAGACCTGCTGTTATAGAAAAATGATCTACATCCTGATTCTGATTAGTTAGAATCGAATATTCAATAGCACCGTGGTATAAAGGTTTGTAATCTGTTATGTCCACTCTAATTTATTTGATTTCTTTTAACCACGAGTTCTTTAGTTCTTCACACCTTACTTTAGTAATAGAATAAAAACTGATTTCACACACACACACACACACACACACACACATATATAGGAATTCCTGCAATTAACACCACAATTGTCACTTTTTTCCATGTGACAGAAATAATCTTCTTTCAGACATTGTTGAAAGATTAAAATGCACTAAAATATCCACATGCATATTTTATTCCACATTAAAATGCACTGTAAATTACTTTATTCGTAATGATATTCATTATATCTAATTCAGCAAGTAGGACAACAGCCTGGTTTTAATATAAAATATCAGCCACCTCCAATCTCCCTAGGACACTCATCACTTACTGGTGAGTTCTGTTTCTCTGGCAATTTAAGTGCTGTAATATATGGGTCACAGCGTAACATATATCGCTTCTCTACAGCCGGTGTTGTATTTTACCCTCAGTATGTTACCAATTGGCTTTTTTTTTCAGCTTTTCCTCCCAGTCTACACCACAAAGTGGAACTGCGTTAACTGATTTTTACCGAGTCCTCCATCATATCCACACATTCCAGGAGGCACTGCAAAGTAATTTGTTCTAAATGAACATGTGGTGGTGCGACAGCGCAGGCAGAGGCCTTGCAGGGTATGTGCTGACCTCCTGAGTTTGTCTCAGCCTCCACACGGGTCTCAGCCATCTCACTTCCTGGTCGATTGGTCACGCTGTTTTAGCCCTAGTGCTGAAATGTTTTGTGGGGGTGAAAAAGAGGGTGTTTTGGGTATGTGCAGACCTGCGTTCCTGCTATTGTAAAGGAGTTACATAAAGAAATTGTGCCAAAGTTCTGAAGGCGATTAGAGGGAAACAGGATGTGGGATTGAAACAACAGGGTGAATGGAGAGATTTAGGCTGTGCAAAGAATAGGAAAAATTCCAACGATTGCTAAATTGGTCCTCATGAAAAAAAGGCGGGGGGGGGGGGGGGGGGGCGGTTTGTGCAAATCCGCAGATCTAGGTGGGAGGAACAAAATTAGAAACCGGGGCTTTATTCACACTTCTACAATTGGAAATCCAGTACAGTGAACAATGAACATTCCTGCTGTCATCATTAACCCTTTGTGAAAGGATCCTGATGATGTTTTCAAAATTGCGACGGCTGAGAAACTAGCAGGTTTGTCCCACAGTTAATCACTTCCCATGATAGTAATACGCCGATGGTGCGATGAGCCTTTGTACAGGAGAATGAACAAGATGCACTAGCATGCTAATACACTGTAGCATTGTGCTCCATAAATCCATCATGGATCTCACTAAAATGAGCAGATAGGAATCCACGCAGTGCTCGAGAAAAGGAGGCGACATTATTTCTCCCGCTATGCTGTCACACTTTCTTTATGAAGTGCGGAAAGAGTGTGTGGGGCATAGATGAATTAGACGAGGGGATTAGCGGAAGAGGCATGGGAGCAGCTAGCATGGCAGCATGGCAGGTGCTGGCTGAACAGCCATGTCGAAGCTGTACCCACACATACACACACACACACACGTACACACACATAGAGGAGAGGCCTAGACTTTATCATCCATCTCAGCTACAGTTACGTGAGATGTGAGATAAACATGCATACATACTGTGAGGAACAAAATCCACCCCTATCCACACACACACACACACACACACACACACACACACACACACAGCCAGGGTCAGCAGGTGTATTTATCAGTCTACACTGATTTGTTCGGTGTTGTAACAGACAGTTCTTTTACTGCACACCGAGGTGATAACACTGTTCAGGTTTACAGAGCCTGACCTCCTCGCTTCAGTGAGCGCTCATGCACTATTAAGAGTGAGAGGTTCAGCTAAAGAATGTACTCAATTATTGACTTTCTTTAACAAGAAATATTGTGGAAAAAACTTTCTATGAAGCCCATATTCATAACTTATTATAACTATGATTCATGGTAAGCATTATACAGTAAAATGCCTGATTCATAACTGTAAAAAAAAAAAAACTTAATTTTTTTATTTAATAATTATAAAAACATAAATATAGAATCATCACTGAGTTCAAGTAAAGTGAATGATATATAAGGAATAAAACGCGACAGAACATGCTGGAATAGGAAATTAATCAACGATACAGTGAACCTTAGTTACTGTTGCCACCCTGAAGTGTTCCAATATCAGCATGTCCCAAAATGCGTATTCCTTTTACACCACAGCGATTTGCAATAAAATGTTTTGTTTTTTTGAAAATAAATGACATGTAACTATTTATAGGCACAGTTAATATTGGTTTATGTCAACAAGCCAAGTTAGTTTCTGTTATCACTTAGTGTTATAGCATCTATAAGCAGTTGTTCTATCACCAGCCTCATTTTCCCCTCTTTCTAACACGCAAGACAAAAAAAAGACAAAAAAAAAGTTGGTCATATATTTGTTACTGAGACATCTTGAAGTGTAAATCTCTTTTCCCAGAAAACTTTCCCATGCATGTTTTTCTCTTATTAACTTTAAGAGTGGGAAAGGTGGGGACATTAGTGATAAACTTCCTTCACAGACACTCCACAACATTAAATGTAACTATAAACAGATACAAAGTAAATGTACACAGTAGTGTAAGATGAATAAAACAATTCGGGACATTCTGTTGTAGGAAAAGAATCAACTTTGGGGTGCTTACTGTATCTTCGCTTCTCATCAGCCCTGTTGATTATTTTCCCATAAAAGCATTTCCTGAAGTCTTTTATTCCTTCCTTCCTTCCTTCCTTCCTTTTCGTTATAGAGTCCCAATGTAGAGATATTCTGTCTCAGGTGCATACTATTCAATGTCTGTGATCATGTGACCTAAATCAAAATGCTCATGAAACAACACAACCTACTGTATGATTAAAACTATTGCTTGTCGTTCCATTATATCAACAACACAGACTTTTTCAGATTCAAATCAATATTTTAGTCTCAATTGTGACTGACTGGATTAAATAGGTTAAACTATTATACTGTACACGGTATGTTTGCCATTAATGATAATACTTAAAGAAGTAATTCTGATATGCAGATGGAGCGTTTCTTCTGTTAGCTGATGCAAATGCTCATGGAGGACACGGTTTTATGTGAGAATCTTTGGAGAGTAGATGTTAGACACGGCAGATACAGTATCCAGAAACCTTCAAGCATGCTGCAGGAGAACAAGCTCCTCTAAAAACTCCAAATGACTGCAGAACCCAGCAGTACCTTCCCTAAGACAACTTCCCTCTTAACAAACGACAACATTTACAGCATGAGCACCAGATTCATCTCGAAATTTATGAATGACTCATGAAATTTCCTCTTTAATGGGCGTATACTTTATTCGAGAGCTTGTTGAAAACGCTCGAGTGGAGTGTTTTGCATTCCATTTCCAACGCCCTGATAGGCCTTTATACTGTTAACTGGACGGGACATGGGAAAAAAAAAAGAATGGTGTGATCGTCAATAAGACTAAAGAATGAAAGATCAGAGTCAAAGAGAGACAGAGAGAGAGAGAGAGAGAGAGAGATACTCAACAAGCTTTCAGTTAATGCCATCGATTTGACTGCTGCCTCGTATGGAAAATCCCCCAAGTTCTCCAAGCCACAGTGTCTATTTCAGTCTGGAGCTGAAAATAGACTATTGGACCATGTTATCATGAATCTAGAGATGGAAATGAAACTTAAATACTTCGCAGTAACTGCTCCATTCACATCTACTTCCTACATTTGTTTTTGAAGAAAAGCAAAAGGTGATGTTCATTCATAGCTTACTTTTCTTTTCTTGTTTTGTTGATATGATATAGGACAGTATAGACTTTGCTAGCAATATATACAGTAAAGTTACATTTTATGGACTAAAGCCACTCCTAAGAAAGGGAAAGGAAAAAAAAGGCCAGATTTATCTAATTTTAGTATTTTACAAACATGGTATTTTTTGTAGTTTAGTTTAAGGAACTATATCGATCCATTTCTGCTGCTTTTGAATATAATAACTCATTATCTATTAAATGGCAAAATAGTAAATGGTGCACTTATATAGCGCTTTTATCCAAAGCGCTTTACACTGTGTCTCATTCACCCATTCACACACACACACACACCAATGGTAGCAGAGCTCCCATGCAAGGTGCTAACTTGCCATCGGGAGCAACTTGGGGTTCAGTGTCTTGCCCAAGGACACTTCGGCATGTGGAGTCATTCAGGCCGGGAATCGAACCGCCAACCCTACGATTAGTGGACAACCCACTCTACCACCTGAGCCATAGCCAACCCTATTATATAGTCTTATTACTGCAAATAATCAGAAAAAATACTATATAATCTGCTTTCATTGTTTAGAATAAATGACAGAGTGATATTCAATAAGTTAATGTATTGTTTTCATGCTGCTATAAATGAAAATGTATCTTACATAGCCTGGTCTGCATGCTTAATGTCCAAGCGTGAAATGTAATGTGACGTACTTTCAACTGAACTGTCCATTCACACCACATATTTGAACTTTCCTGATATAATCAAGCATCTTAGTTATAGAAACTTGGAATGCTTGGATGCTTCGAACGAAGATCTATTTTCAGACAAACAGCAGCCATGTTTATTTAGTGTATCTATGTTACATTTGTTTGTCACATTTTAGTAGTAGTTGTCAGATTCGTTTGTTTTAATTAAAGATAAATCATTTGGTAAAATGTCCCATGAGTCCACCATCATCGGGTTAATGTATATTTTTATATATATATATTTTTGATATATCTGAGCAAAAATGAACAAACCCAAGTAATTGGACTGTCAAGAATTTACTGTATATATTGAGAAAAACGGTGGACATATTGACCAAGTTCCATAGATAGAGGCTTTTGTTTTGCCGTTTAATTAATTTATTTTTCTCCTATGATGCTGGACTCATAGGACAACCTGTACTATGCATTTGTCTTGTAGTAGTGATGGTGTAACATCAGTGGACATAATAGAATACATATACTATATTACATCAGTGCAAATACGAACAATGCAAACACTACAATAATACAACAGTGTATCCGCACAAATAAGACAAGAAAAACAAAGACAGTGTAAAAAAATCACTAAGTAAATGCAAATATGTGTGTAAGATGTAAATACAAAGACAACCGCAGAGTCATACTGAAAAGTAATATATGTGAAATATGGATGTGTAAAGCACAGAGCTAAGTAAATGTACTAGTATATACTGGGTATTGCATAGCCATATTTCTAAAGAAATTTCCAATTTGTAACACGATAACACTATAAATGTTTCCTCCTCACAAGCTTATTATAAAGGATTTGGCCTTGTTTGCAGATTTGTTCGCCCCCGGTTATGCAACAGAAAAGCTTATTGTTATAGAGGCAATTCCCTTTATAATAATGACTTCACTGGGGTGCATATCAGATTTATTCCACTCTATGGCAGCAGTCAGGAGCAGTAACTCTATACAGGTAGACTACTTTATAAGCCTCGGGAGGAAAGAGGAAAGTGAGGGGAGAGAGAGAGAGCGAGAGAGAGTGAGAGAGAGAGAACGAGAGAGAGAGAGAGAGAGAGAGAGAGAGGAGACAGAGGATGTGGAAGTTTTAATGAAGCCTCCCGACTGTCATCAGGACTCTGATAAAATCTACACACTCTAATCTGTGTTTCTCACAGGAGCTAGTAGGCCTAATCACAGGAAAATAGGATATACTAAAGGTAGTAAATATAAGGACACTCAAAGAAACACTTTCCATCACGGCAGGAGAAATTGAATAAAGAAATAGCAAACCCCTTAAGGGCCAGGTAAAACAATGCCAAGTCAGGGAGAGAAACAAATAAAATGTAACTTGTGATGAATTTTTTGAAGCTTGAAGGGTTTCAGAGAAACAATGTGACTCTCCCTCTTCCCTCGTCCTCCTTTAATTTCCAGACAAAGCCTGCAAGATAATGTGCTTCGTTTCTCACCTTTCTTTTTCACACAGTAATGTCACAAACGGGTCATACTTATCTATATTTTTTTCCTCCAGCATTAAACGGATAACACATATGAATTAGTGTTTGTGTTTTCCCTGCTGCTGTATTTGTCTGAAGGCTAATTGAGGGCTTGAACTGTCATCTGTTTTGTTTTTCATTTCACTTTGAAAACAGAGCACTGGATACTCAAAACCTTATTGAGTTTTAAATTATGGAGAACACGTATGATCAAAGTATTGATATGTATATTTTTTTGTTGTACAAAACACATTTTTTTATAGACAAATTGGTTGCAGTGTGAAGTGTGTGGAGAATGTCGCAAGTGTGTAAACAATGTCAGAACACAGGAAGGCTTAATACACGGCAGTCCATAAAACAGAACTGAGGAAAAGGACCCAGGGCCAAAACAAGAAAGTACAAAAAACATTAAAAAAAAAAAAGAAAAAAAGAACACAGGACTCAGGAAACAAGACTCAGGCTTACTGTAACTGATTGCTTGATAAGACTTTGCAGTGGGACATAAACAGAAGAAACAAAAGACAACCCATTCATAATTAATCATAGAATAGGTGAACACAATCAGGCAATAAACCACTGTAGCACAAGCAGGCCCGGCCCGTGGGTTTGTAAGTCGCTATGCGAGATCATAACCATTTGCCCCTCTACGCACAAACATACATTTAACCACTGCATGTAACATGACTGAATTCTTTTTTCTTTTTTTTTTTTTTTTTTAAAAAAGTAAGCACTAGTTAGCTTGCCCTTTCACAAATGTCTCATTCTTCTTAAAGAAGGAACAGCCAAGATATCTAGCTAATGCAAGCTAACAAAAACTCAACTGAGCATAGAGTATTAACTAAGCTAACAATATCAACTGAGTATAGAGTATAAACTATAAACTATAACACAAACCACCACTACCATCTGTGTAGGATATGTATATATTTGATTTTGTTGTATACGTTTGTATGTTTTGAATTGAAGGTGATAGTCTTATAGAAGGTGATGGTCAAAATTCAAAATGCTGCATAATTTGTTACTGTTAGAGTAAAACCATACTACTAGTTCATTGTGCTCAATAGGTGCTTCTATTGTGAGTAAGAAGTAGTAAGTAGAATTTACATTTTGTTGTACAAATATTTCACTGTGTCTGTTAACATGTAAAACTCGTTCATTCATTGGTTAGAATGGATGAATTTCCAAGTGCACTCAGAAATCACAAAAATCACCCGAGGCCTGGAAATTATTTAGGCAGGGCTAAGCAAATGACAAAGTAAAGGCTTCTGTGGATCATACCAAGAGTTTATTTATTTATTTTTTTGTCCATCGGTTCAAATATGCAGAACCCGTCACATTTCTGCAGTGCTACAGTTCTGTGTTTTGGCTCAGTTTAGCACCTCGTATGTACAAAAAAAAATTAAAAATGCTGCAACCCAAAATACATGACATTTTTGGTTCATTTCCTGCAGTTGAGTCATTTCAGGGTCAATTCACTTTCTCACTGCAATTGAACCGTACTAGAGTTAACTTGAAAGTGGACCGAGACCACTTTGCTCAGATGGTGCCAGAGCGTCCCCCCCACACACCTGAAGGTGATTGTTTCACAAAGGAACCACACAGGGACAAAACACACCAGGGTTCCATTTAAATGGCACGGACACTGCATATGTGAAAGCACCGTTGTAGACCAAATTAAAAATGCATTTCTTGTAGGTTAAAAGCATGACCTGCTTACTTTCACTATTGATGGGATGGGAGACAGAGAGACTTTAACCATCACAATAATCCAGGCTTTCACCTTCATCCACCTCTTATCAGTTCCTGAAGATGGACACTGCTCTGAGACGCTGCTCTGACTTACTGCTATAAGATTAAGTATTTAAAGGCTGACCTCTTCTCCTAATGCACACAGACCTGAAATACACTCCAGCTCTGTTTATCCACACACGCGCACACTCACACTCACACACACCCACTGACACGAGCACTTTGTTGAGACAGACATAACTTTATTCAGGACTGTAATTGAATACAGGCTTGCAGTGTTTGATGTAGCTCCAGCTCAGGCTCTTTCCTCTGGAGGCTTGGTGTACTTGGCTCTGTTTCAGAAGGAGTATTTTGTGTTTTATTGCCCTCCCGGTCACAATAAACAATAAGCCTCAGCCTTCAGATCAGGCCTGGCCTCAGTCCAATCAGCAAAACACTTTCTGAGCATATGCTTCAGTCTGCTGCATGCACTGCAAAGCTTTCCTTATTAGTTACTGTAAATATTCTGGGAAAATATACATTTTGCTTAAAAGCAAACCAAAACCAAAGCAAATAGAGCATAAAAATTCATCCTTTATGAAATATATAAAGAACACTTGAACTTGAAAGTCAATTTGAAATTTGGTTTCATATTTTAATGGAAGAACCCTGTACAGTACATTTGTATGTGTGTGTGTGTGTGTGTGTGTGTGTGTGTGTGTGTGTGTGTGTTTATTTCATGCTTGGAAACACCTGACACAACTCATCAGCCCATTATCATGTCCTTATTGAGGATGAAAGACGAATGTTAAAGCAGGGAAACCACTAACAGGTGCAGTACAATAGGGTCAGTGTGAACAGGATTGGTCTTAAATCGCTCCATAACTTCTTCACTATTTACTGTATGTGCGGTGGCGGCCTGGGAAACCCTTCACATAGTCACATTTGGACTTTTTCTATAATACAGTGCCTAATTGGGATTACTGTATGACATGAATCAATAGAAAACAAGCCATGATATTGAAATGTCAGAGCTTGATCAATTTCTCCAAGAAGAAAGGGCAAAAATATTAGAATCCATATGTGCAAAGCTGACATATTTAATTTGATGAAACTTTATGTCAGATATAGTATATAAAAATATACACTACATGTCCACAGGTTTGTGGACACCTGACCATCACACCTATATGTGATTGTTAAACACCCCTTTGCTGTTATATATAAATATCTTCTGGGAAGGCTTTCCACTAGGTTTTGGAGTGTGTGTGTTAATTCAGCTACAAGAGCATTACTGATGGTGTGTGAGGAGGTCTGAGGTGCAGTCGGTGTTCCAGTTCATCACAAAGGTGCTCAATGGGGTTGAGGTCAGGACTCTGTGGAGGACACTTGAGTTCTTCCACTCTAACCTTGGCAAACCATGTCTTTATAGATCTCGCTTTCTACACAGGGGCATCGTCATGCTGGAACAGGTTTGGACCTCTTAGTTCCAGTGAAGGGAAACTGTAATGCTATAGTATACAAAAGACATTAATGTAATTGCGTGCTTGCAACTTTGTGACAACAGTTTGGGGAAGAACCACTTATGGGTGTAACGGCAGGGTGTCCACAAACTTTTGGCCATATAATATATATTACACATTCAAATATTTGACATTTTGTGTAAATTCAATGCTAAGAAGAATATAGACTGTATTCAGCAATAAAGGCAGGGGTGGAAATGCACTCTTATTACAATACTTGATTATAGGGTTCACTGTAACAATGCTTATTTGAGTAAAATTAAATCCTAATACTTTTACTTGAGTTTTTAAAAAATAAAATTGATAATAATTCATTTAACATCAAAAGACTGTAATCCATTTAAAAAGCAAATGCAAATTGTATATAACTACATTTTGAAACCGAATCAACACAAAGCAGTTTCCTGTCAAATGTTAACACTTCTAAATGCATTAGTCATCAGTAGCAATGTCTGACACAGGCTACAGAGCAGAGCATCCATGGCTCATTTTTTATCAGATATCAGTTTTAAATACTTCAGAGAAAACAGCGTTATAGTGATCTACAAATTAGCCAAAAGCCAAAACCTGTGGATATTTCGGCATTTCACAGCTCAACATCCAGCCTGTGTGTACAAGTATATGTAAGCCATTAGCTTGCTGAATGAGCTAGACTAGCTAGCCAGATCTGTTGATGTTTTACTGTATGAAAGCTCAGTATTAAACTTAAGATATTACTTAGATGTTTAGTAGGGATTTGTGTTAATTATATCTAAGTGCTGCTACAGACCATAGGAAACACTTAAGATCATGTTAAAGTCCTGTGAAGTGCGTTGAAACATACAGTGTTTTTCGATGGGTTGATGTAATTTCCACTGAAACAGGAAGTCAGGGCAGGACACATCAAGTGGCTCCTCCCCACTTTTATATAGCCAATAAAGTTTATATTACCTCACAGCCCAGGCTAAGCCATACTGGTCAGTTAGCTCAATGGATTTTTATAATGTTGGGGGGCGGGACATTTTAGATTATAGAGAGAATTTGATTAGACAGAAAATCTGATGTGAAGCTGAAGTGCAGAATGATGTCATCAAAACTGTTGATCCGTATTGGTGGGAGAAAGAGACCGTACATTTTGAATGCATGTGTCTTTTAAATGTGAATTTTGTTATTGTTTTGGAGCACACTAGCTTATAGATAACCCTAAGGCTGACGTATTCATACTAAAAGCCACAAAACTACAATTTTGTTTTCATGTGGATTTAAAGGTAGATCTTTACTAGCTAGCTAACCATGTAGCTAGAAACACGCTAGCTAATGAACCTAGCATGCAACTGACAGGAAGTCACATGGTACATTGGTATAATGTACTAAATGATACTGGCTTATTGCACACTACAGTGCATACAGTGCAAATGGTATGTAGTATACAGTGTGAACTAGTGCACTATGTAGTATACAGTATGCATTTCTGCCATTTTAAACACATTTCTATTGCAAGATTCCAAACCAGATGTTTCAGGCAGATTTAGTCTAAGTTTAATCTGCATTTCATGTTAACTTTTACAACGAATCATAAAGATGGATGAAAAAACATTAAAGACTAACAGTATATGTCTAAAATCTGTTTAAAATCTACACAAATAATCACCTTATGAAATTAAGAAGAAACAAAACTGAAATCTGTTTGTGAGTGCCAGTAAATTGACATTAAACTAAATATAAGGCTCTTTTTGTACAAATAAATCCTTAAAAACAAGACCACATATATACAGTAATATATTCGAATGCAACCATTACGCTACAACAAAAACAAAAACGCACGGGATTATGCCAATGCTGTGAATACGTAATACTATCCACATGAATAATTTTATAAGTTTTCCTCATGGAAATTCTCCAGTGTCCCACTTTTCCAGGAAACTCGAGCTAATTTATTTATTGTTTTCCTTGAATATTTAATGATTGTTTTCCACATTATTCCGATAAACAATTCAGATGTTAATTAATGTGATCAGATGTGTGTGACGCCTTGCTGAAAATAAAACCTGCTCATCCAGAGCTCATCTCCTGTGGCAGGTGGAGTCCCAAAAAAACCCCATGTGCCTTTTGTCTGTCACCTTCTCCCCTCGTGACTGATAGGAAAAGCAGGCTTTTGATTCAGTGCATCACAATAGGACTAGGTGTGCACACTCAACTAGGCTTTAGAAAATAATGAGTATAATCCGTTGAATATTTTGCATCAGAGTAGGCTAATTCTACACTCTGAGTGAGCTTTGCACGAACAGAAAGTCAGCAGTGTGAAATATCAGAGGGCCGTTGTTCATTTTCTATAACAGTAGTTCCAATTCAGCTCTAACTGGTGTTGTGGACATCCGACGACATTAAATGCAACTCTAAAAAGTATGATGCGTCATTCACTAATAATGAAAAAATTGTTAGCATTGGCAAATCGCTGTTCTATAACATGAATAAAACATTTTGCGGCATTCATTTATAGGAAAATAACCAACGTTAGGGTGGTAGCAGTAACACTAATACATGCCAGGCCACATCACACCACCGTATCATTGATTGTTTTCCTATAAAAGCACTCCCTGTCTTGTTTTATTCCTTTCACAGCAGCTGTAGGAATGTTTGAAAATGGACCTTCATTTCACTGAAGCTAGTTAGAAAGTAATCAACAACTGCGCTCATGATTCCTGTAATAACACCCGCGCTGTTGCATGTCCGCTCACATGTTTTTCACCTGTTATTTTCATCACTCCATTGTTAACTTTTCGACCTGTGCTTCACACTCGCTCGGCGCTCATCCCAGTGTTCCTGTCTCCATGACAACACTATCTCTTTGGTGCAAAAATAAATAAATAAATAGATAAATAAATAAATAAATAAAAATAACAGCTTTGTTTTTTCAAATAATAAAGAGGAGAAAATAAAGGAATAAGAATATTAACCCTAGCTGACATTTTCTTTTAGGCTCCCTGTGCGCGAGTTCCCATTTCCAAAGAGATCCAAAGACCCAGACGCAGACAGAAAGCCCAGAAATAGCTCTGTTCTGTTTTTTTCCCCCTTGGTGCTGCTGAAGCATGTCTCCTAATCATACCACTGTGTTCTCAGCTCCTGACATATGGCGCTTTCATCCCTGTGTCGCTGCATTCTCTTACTCGGCTAGTAATCTCATTGTTGTGATTCGTCCCCCTTTGCTTCTCTGTCTCTTCTAGAAAGAGAGACTGACTTAAACCCTGTGTAATTAGTGACTATGATGAATTACAGTAAATGTGTTCTCATGGGGCCGGAGTAGAAGTCACACTTAAAAGAAGTCGGCTTTCCACCGTCCTAAATGAGCTGTTTCTGCTGACAGAGTCAACAGGCATTCTGGGACTTTCTGCCTTCTGCTTAGTGTTCGTAAAAATGCCTTGCAATTACAGTAAAGTGCTGTTGTGTGTAAATTAAGATATCATATCTAATTAAACCTCCCAAAAGGGACTTGTTCTGTCTCCTGACTGGCACACGGCAGCTTCTCAAAGCTAACTGCAGTAAATCTGCTGTAGACATGAGGTTACATAAGGACTTTTTCATAAAGCCACAAAAGTACCAAAACTTTTGACTCAGCTCAGCCACCAGTCCAGTCCCATAGGTTTCCCGCCAAAATTTTGCCATATTGCGATTGTAGAAAATAACGCAAAATCGAGACACAGTATTTGGAGGAGCTTGGAATTTTTCAATATGATCACAGATTTTCGCAGATTTGGGCCAAGACACGTCATGTGACGTCATCACAACGCACAAGCATCAGAAAGCCCTCTTCGATTCACATGTCGCAAATGAGTACAGCTAAAGGGCCTCGTTTACCAACACACATCACTGCGAAAGAGCGTGCAAAACTATTTCATGCAACTGCAATTTCACCAATTCATTGCTGATACTTTTATCAACAATGGGTTGACATTAACATAATTCACATCATGATGATATGATTTGTCATTATATATTTTTATCTATTTAATCCCCCATGCTGGTCAATTTTCTCTCTAATTTGGGCTTGTCCAGTTCCCACCCACCAGACAACTCTCCCCTATAATAAAGGGTGAACTCCAACATACGCTTTCTCTGAGGACACATGACACCAACCTCTGCATCTTTTCAAACTGCTGCTCATGCGGTGTCACAGAGCGATGTAACACACTCGCTAGAAAGTGCAATCAACCGTCTTCAACCGAGCTCACAAGATGCCCACAAGTGGCTCGTGTCCCTGACAGGGGAGAGAAAGCATGGCCAAATTTTGCTCTCTTGGACTTCCAATAAAAAGAAAAATTGTCTGGCTGTGACATAATCAGAATTCGATATGATGAACACTTTTCTGTTGCGCCACATGGGAGCCTGCTGTTATGTAATTTAATGACAAATTATAGGAAAGTTTATACAGTATAAAGTTTAAAAACCCATCATACGTGAACCTTTTTATTAGAAATTTAATTTAAATCTGATTTAAGGTGGTTAACTATTATAAAAAATCAATAATAATCCAAGCATTTATTTATTTTTTTAAAATAATGTGATTCAACAAAAGTGTCATTGCGTTTTAAAATGCTCATACATGCTTACTGTCATCATTGTGATAATTCCAGTCTTCTCTAACGCTAGTGAACCCAAATTTTCTGGGTTCGTTTCTGGTTTTTGAATGTGCAGAAGAAATACACAGAAAGTACCAGATTAGAGTTACTCTGAGAGAGATCCAGATATCTAGATATCTGCAGAAGAAATAAGGAGGATAAAACTCAGATTTCCAGGTGAATTGCAGGTCAACAATTTGTCTAAAAAAAGTTTGATAAATTGTTTAATTTTGATATATTTTGATCCATAATGTTTTGTATATGATATGTTTACGTGACATACAGCTAAAAGTAAGAGATGTATATATCTGGAGAGGAGATAAAGAGAATAAAGATACAGTATGAGAGATATGATGCTAAGAAAGCTCACATCTTAACTCTGTCTTTCCTCTAAAAAACTTCTGATACAGAATTTTTGCTAACAAGGCTTAAAACCAAATCTTTTTCCCACAGTTGAAAAAATAATGAGGGGAGGGAGCAGAGAGCGTGACTGTATGTTAGCTAATACAGCTGAATAATAAAAAAAAAGAACTTAATGCAATCCCATGGTGAAATGAGAGATAAAGCCCTTTTTAATTACTAGCAATCTCTCAGGTATTGTCGCACAGTCAAATGAAAGTCAGAGGACAGAGTATCGGGCGGATTTAACGTAATAGATTATGTACTAAATGTTTATTTCTGGCATCCTTTTCTCTGTTGATGAGATCTGTTGACATTTCACTCCCCTGCGTCTGCACTACTGACCAGCTAATTCCATTAAATCATACTTTAAAGTGTTGTGAGGGGGAAAGGAAGCCTTTTGAGAAAAAGTATTAATGAGGAAGTCAAAGGAAGAACGAAAGAGTTCATATGAGCTATAAAGTAATACTATAAGCTGAATTTCTTCCTCTTCATACCTTCTCATTCAGTCGTATAAGTAAGGAATAAAACTTGACCGAGAATCCGGTTATAGGAAAATAGTCAGAGTTTTACTGTTACCACTCAAACGTTGATTCCATATTTCTCTTATTCATAGCAATCCATAGCAATTTGTCAACAAGTGCAGTTTTCAATCTAATGATGAACATGTCATACTTTTTGAATCATTTATAGCTACATTTAATGCTGAAGAACATCCATGAAACAAGTTCGTTCCTGTTATCACTTACAAAATGACATCTATAAACTGTCATGATCTGGACGTAATGGTGGTTAGGACAGAGGCAAGTGCAGATACGAGCTTGTAATAACGAAAGGCAGGCAGACAAATCCAAATCATGAGACAATAGTGTAGTCAAAAACGGGCAATGGGTCAGGCGATCTGCAAACAGGCATGAACGAGGCAAGGCAACAATCGAGAACGAGAAACCAGAAACAAGATCAAAGAACATGAATCAAAACGAGGAACAGGGTACAAACGCTTGGTATGGTGATAACACTCAATACTTCGCAAAGAGTGAACGCCTCAGAAGTCCTTTAAACTGTGGTGTGATTGTGTGTGAGATTGGATGCAAGTGTACGTGATTATAATGAATGAGTGTTTCTGGGAATTGCAGTCCATGGCGGCCATGTTTGTAGGCCGCAGTGCAGGATGGGAAATGTAATCACTGGTTTGCTGTGATATGACATAAACAACCATTCCCACCGGCTTGTCATGTTACAGAGAAACCAGTCCTCCGTCCTCGTTCCATAAATGTTCCTTATGGAAAAGATTTTACATGTTTCTTTCTGCACTTTTTTCTTTTCTTGCGTTTATTATTGATCTTTGAGCATGTCTGGCATACGACTTCCGATGAATGAGTTGTTACTATAGAAACAATAACATGCTAACAAGACCAAGCATATTAATATAAGTCTGCAATCTGAATGATAGAAAAGGAATAAACCTTCAGACCAATCAGATTAGAGCATTCAACAGCGCTGTGGTAAAATGGCGGCTAATGCAGGTGTAGCATGTCTATAGCTTTGATGTCTGAGTGTATGAATGTCTCATTGTGCATGTATTTCAGCACAGCTATATATCTTCCACAGCTGTATGGCTTATCAGAAAGAGATCAGATTCTTTGAAGAAAGAAAGAAAAGAAAAAAGCACCTAGACATCTCTTAACTGGAGTGGTGAAATTTAACCTTGTCTTGCTGAGTATTTCTAATTCTTCTTTGTGTTTGATAATTCATGCAGTTTTATAAATCATCCCTTTGTTATGTGAGGAGACTGTTATGGAGGCTCTTCAGGTGGCTGCACAGGTGTTTAACTAGGCTGGATAAGAAAATTGACTTTCCCTTAATCACTCCCTTAAGAAGAACACAGTCATTTAGGTTATGAGAGAAAGAGCTCCAGTAAATGGACATTATTTTGCATACCAAAGCTAGGATTAGTCGAGCTCTTGGTATTTCTGCAGGCAGACTGTAAGCCTGGTTGTGGATGTGTAATGGAATTTATAGTGGGACGTCTCTATTCAATATCCTCATTAGGACCGGCTCTTTTGTACACAAAATGCAATGTCTTGAGCCCTACGTGCTTGAGTAAACAAAAGAAAAAAAAAACATTGGCACAATAATCACAATGTGTCAAGGACGAGTAGGTGTATAAAGTGACTGACTCAGTCTATTGATCATGGGGAGAGAGGCCGTATGGTGAGGGGCTGGCCGCAGGTGGCTGAGTGATGAGAACACACAGCCCGGCTCACCTGTGCCCGGCGAGAAAACCAGTACCATGCCATCTGACTGATGAGGACACTCATGCATGTGGACAGTTGGCCCACGTACAGAGTAACAGGGAGGGAAGCTGGCTCTTCATCAAGCCTTGCCTCCACTGGGGATGTGTCAGCAGAGAGCGAGGGTGGGAGAGAGTGAAGAGAAAAGAGAGATGAGGATGGAGAGACCTCTTATCTAACTCTGTGATGTATAATGCACTTGCTCCGCTCCTCTGTGTAGGATAGAGAGAATTGTAGATGGAGCGCATGGAAAGCATTCATTACAAAGAGATCCTTCAGGGAAATATCGATCACAAAAAAAGTGTCGCATTAGCCGGCTGAAAAACATGGCTGAAAAGAACTGTGCTGGCTTAATTGTCTTAATTAAAGCAAGGATTTGTTTAAGGGCATTCAGGGCAGCAAAATGGATGACAGACATTCAAGGTTTGGTCTATTTAAAAGTTACATGTGTTTTACCTTCTAGCTAAAAACATGAAATATAGAACATAGTTTTTTGGACTCCTCAAAGACATGGCAACTCTGCAACAATGAGAACCTATGTACTCCTATGTACAAAGCTAGAACACACACACACACTTTTCACAGAAGCTCATTCTGTAATATTTGAAGTCCATAGTGGTGCACAGCGGGTCAATACCCAAGTGTTATTGGTCACAATTCACTAGTTCTAAGGTTCTGCTGACCAGAGCTGGCCCATGGGCTTATGGGATCACAGGGACCACAGGTGAGATCATCAAAATGGATCCCTTCTAATAATTTCAGCCAGCACAATACAGTGGTGCTTGAAAGTTTGTGAACACTTTAGAATTTTCTATATATCTGCATAAATATGACCTAAAACATCATCACATTTTCACACAAGTCCTAAACGTAGATAAAGAGAACCCAATTAAACAAATGAGACAAAAATATTATACTTGGTCATTTACTTATTAACGATAACGATCCAATATTACATATCTGTGAGTGGCAAAATTACGGGTATCATGGCATGAACAAAGGCGATTTCTGAGAACCTCATCATGACTGATGCTCATCAGGGTGGAAAAGGTTAAACAAAACATCTCTAAAGAGTTTGGACTCCATCAATCCACAGTCATACAGATTGTGTACAAATTGAGGAAATTCGTGACCACTGTTACCCTCCCCAGGAGTGATCGACCAACAAAGATCACTCCAAGAGCAAGATGTGTACCAGTCTGCAAGATCACAAAATTAACCCAGGGTAACTTCTAAGCAACTAAAGGCCTCTCTCAAATTGGCTAATGTTAATGTTCATGAATCCACCATCAGGAGAACACTGAACAACAATGGTGTGCATGGTAGGGTTGCAAGGAGAAAGCTACTGCTCTCCAAAAAGAACATTGCTGCTCTTCTGCAGTTTGCTAAAGACCATGTGGACAAGCCAGAAGGCTATTGGAAAAATGTTTTGAGGATGGATGAGACCAAAGTAGAAGTTTTTGGTTTAAACATATGTTTGGTGAAAGGAAACCACTGCATTCCAGCATAAGAACCTTGACCTATTTGTGAAATATGGTGGTAGTAGTATCATGGTTTGGGCCTGCTTTGCTGCATCTGGGCCAGTAACTTTTAATGTTGTGGAACATCTATGAATCAAGTTATTTCTTGTTATCACTTACATTATAAGATCTATAAACTGTTGTATTTTCACCAACCTATCATTTATCAGTCGCTAGAAGACAAAAAAATGCAGCTTGTTACAGAGAAAAAGCCACAAAGCCCTCTATTATGTAAAAAAAAATGTCCTGTGCTGTTAAAGTTACAGCTACCTCTTATTATATACAAACCACTGACACTGGAGACTCCTTCCAAAAATGCTAAAGAAACATCTGTTCAGAAATCTCCAGCATATCAGAAATTATACACATTGTAAAATTGTGTATGTGCAGCATCTGCTATGTGTAGGTGTTTACTATACAAACAATGTATGTGTGTATTAGAATGAGCTTATTAATAAAACCTGCAATTTGCCTCGTTGCAATTTGCACTAATATAGAAAATGTATCAAGTCGTTAACTTTGTTAAGTTACATTACATATTGTATATCATGCTATCAGTCGTGAAACCATACTTGACTAGCTAAAATTTGCTAGTGTTAGCATACTTGAACAGCAGCACTCTGTTTATATTTGCAAGACAAAAAAAAATCTAAACATGCAACTTAATGGAAGAGTCATAGTCACATAAGTACGTATAATAAGATAAATTCCATTTTTTGACGTCTGGGAAAAGAGTTAACGTGCAGAAAATCCATGTTAATCCACCGTTTAACCTTTTAGTATGTGCTAGCTTCTTCAGTTAATCCACTTTGACTCAGTTACTCCACATTGTGAACATTTTAGCAACATGGGGGTAATAGCAATGTACAGTGTAATGGACTGGCTGGCCTTGCTAGAGTAGCTACACACACACACACACACACACACACACACACACACACACACCCACACACACACCCTTGAAAGGAATTGTACAGAGGACAAATAAGTGTTGGGGATAATTGACCTGTTTTTTGGAATGTGTAATTAATTCTCAGACTTGCCGAGACTTAACCTTGCTCATCACACAGGAGAGCTGGATAAATCATCAGCCCTAAAGGTTCCAGACTGATGCAAATAGGACTGGCTGTGTGTCTCTGTTTAGCACCAAAGGGTACCAGGGTACTTTCAGTCTTTCACCACAGTGCCTTTTTGGTTCGACATATCTGATAAACAGATAAAGGTTGTAGTAATTGGCCATCTACATCAATGCACACTTTCATTCAGTGCCATGAATGAGGGCCTGGAAATTAATTTGCCTCATGCAGGCCATGCCTATACAAGCTGAAGCCACCACATATTTGCTCCCATTGCTGAAATAAGGGTTATTAAATCACCCTCTGGGGTTTGAATGGAGCGACACACACACTCACACTTTTACACACAAATCCCATGCTCTGAATAAAACATTAGGCGACCCTCTCACCAGGACACTGTGTATAGAAAAGAGCACAATGCTTTTCATTATGGCTGCGTCCAATGTGTCGCCATGCCACCTGGATCTTTCACCTCTCTGCTCTTCCTCCTTCCCCTCCTTCACCTCCTCCTCCTCCTCCTCCTCCTTCTCCTTCTACTCATGCTAGCTGTCTCAGAGGAGTTAACAGCTCCAGGCTGTTGGTGGCGACCTCTTATTGCCTGCAGGAACCACACACACACACACACACATAGTAGCAGGCAGCAATCACAACTCTGTCCTCTGGAGCTCCATCTGCAATAGAACATCGACCCTTAAGGGACACTTTGAGGAGGAATGGAGTGTGTATACTATGATGGAGAATGTCTGTATTTCTTTAGAAGAAAATGCTTGAATTGGGATGCAGCATTGACAGTCCAAGAAGCTACGTTATGCAGTTTTGTGTTTCTGGGACATCTGCAGGTATGGTCAAACAGGAAACCCAAAAAATGTAGGTCAAACCTAGAATTAACTGGGTGGATGAACACTTACTGACATTGACATAGAAGCTACTATACTAAGTAATGAATAAAACACAACAATATGTATATGTATATGCTGATATAGGAAAACATTGTTCAAGTATCAAGTTCACGTTTCCAGCATACAGAGTATACAAACCCCCCCCCCCCCCAAAAAAAAACAAAACCAAAAAACAGTGAAGGTCATGCTACAGTAGTGCTCTTATACAGTTAACACAAAGTGCATATGATAAACGTGCAACTAATGAGATGATGGTGTGATGGCACAAGTAAGAGGGCCGTTACCAGCCTAAAGCTGATTATTTTCCAATAATAAATTCCCAAATGGTTTTATTCCTCTTAAACCACAGCAATTTGCAATTTTATTAAACAGCTCATCATATATATATATTTTTTTTTATCCATTTATAGATATAGAATGTCTGTGAAACAGATTGATAAACAGACTGAGAAACCAGAAAGCACAATACTCCTCCCATGGAAAAGTTATAGCTTTACCTTTGAGTCTTACAAAGCACTGGAGACTCCTTCCATAAACTGCAAATAAACATCTCCTTACAGAAAGCTTCACCATATTACCAATTGGACATTTGTCTTTGTCAAACACCACCACATTGTCTATGTGATTTGCATTGCAGCTGGCAATAAGATGTTTTAAAATGAAAAATTTCGTCACAAACACAGGACGTGAGGCAGCATTACACCTGGAAAGGGATGCCAGTCTATCACAGGACACCATGTAAATACACATTCACCCATAGGGGCAATTTAGAGTAGCCAGTCCACCTAATGGCATGCTTTTGAACCCAGAGGAAACCAGCATGAAGAACATGCACTGAAACTCATATTTTAAAAATGACAAAGTGTCAGTTTTATAGCATTGCAAACTGATTCGTTTGTCAAAAGTGACACTGTCGTGAACATGCATGTTGGATTTTAGCCCTGACAGAATGCACTTATGGTTTGGAAGGTGCTGTCACACATAACTAATCATGCAATAGTGAACAAAAACTAAAGAGCCCATTCCACTGATGTCAGCGGTGTGATGGAGGGTAAATTGAGCACAAATAAGATTGGCACTAATCTAGGCTGAGGCTCGTCAGCACAGCAGCTCCTCACACGGGTGAGTGGGGTGGTACATAATGGAAGCGGGTGAGAAGGAGGGGGTAATTGCCAGGAAAAAAAGGACGTGTGCTTGGATGGATGGAGAATGAAAATATCCCTCGTACATTCACACATACTGTACATACATATTACACACCACATGTACACTGATTTTCCATTTACCCAGTAGCATTGGGGGAGCGTGAAACACATTTCAGTGGCTGATTGATGGGAAGCTGTTGATTAGCAGAGCCTCCATGACATCAATTAAGCATTACTGCTTGCCAGTTACAAAGATGATGAACCAGCCGGGGTCAGGTAGTGCCCTGGTATTGTGTGTGTGTGTGTGTGTTCCCAACCTTCTCAACCAAACCTTTTGTGCATGACTACCTAACCCAGAGTTTCCCCCACCCGACTGGTATTCCTAGATCAGTTAAAACAAATAAAAGGTTAGTGCCAGTTTTGTGATGGCTCTGTAAGGTTCCGAGTAAACTAAATCATTGATGAACAGATGAGCCCAAGCTCCATCGCCCTCCATCACCCTTCATCACCACCCTCCTCTCAGCCTCCCTGCACATATGACTGACATTAAATGGGTCACGCTTGACAACCTTTGCAGCAATCAAAGACAAACCAATTCCCTTTCCTTTTTTCCCCATCGTCTCACCCCACATTTATTTCTATTCATTTGCATTTCTTCACGGTCTGTTGTTCAAATTTCCCCCACTTTTTTTTTTTTTTTTTTTTTAAAGATAATGCCATCTCTGCTGTTCTCTCCCTCCTGTGACTCCTGTCCAGCATGCAGCACAGCTCCTGACGTCCTGATTAACGAGGATATATGGTTCCATTAAAGCAGAGCTGATGAAAATGATTATTTAATCATTTTATTAAGCAGCACTAACAGGAATAGTGTGATAGATGGTTGAGAGGGCCTAGGCCACCGGATTAGGTTAATTGGGGGCTCAAGGACTGTGGTTCACCTTGACTGGACTCCAGAACAAGCAGGTCACAGGCAGGATGAGACAGCACAATGATATACACGTGTGTGTGCAACGTGACAAAGTGTTTGAATCATTTAAATACTTCAGGTTTGTTTGTAAACGGTAAGAATGTTGTTTATAGTGCACAATCAAAGTACCATAATGAAACCTGCCAATCAAATCAAACCATGATAACCCTAAGTGAATTTATTAAGCTAAAACAGCCAAAACAGAGGTTGTAATTCATCTTATACCATAGTGCTGGTGAATTCCCTAATCTGATTGGTCAGAAGGTGCTGATTAATTTTCTATAACAGTAGCTCTAACAATAGTTTAAAGGCAAGTCACAGGTTTATATCAATGCATTCATTCTTATTATAGTTTTGTAGTAATAACTTACACACTTAACATAAATGCATCAAAAACCACATGGGATTTTTGATATAGTGAAGTGTTCTTGAGGAGATGTTTATTTAACATTTATGGGGGTAGTACCCAGTGCCTGTGCTTTGTAAATTAAAGAAGAAGAAGTCTTTATTTGTCACATATACAGGGTCCAGTGTGTCTCAGAGATGCACTGGTATTCGATTACTCAAACCACCTTTGGATGTGGTCTGGGATGCATATTTCCACATAATATTTGTAGTCTGAATGCAAAAAGTGTCTTGAGGGGGCAGTGGGGGTTCAGGGGTTAAGACTCTGGGTTACTGAACAGAAGGGTGTGGGTTCAAGCCCCAGTACCACCAAGATGCCACCTTGGGCCCTTGAGCAAGGCCCTTAACCCTAGCTGCTCTAGGGGTGCTGTATCATGGCTGACCCTGCTCTCTGACCCTAAACTTCCTAACAAGCTGGGGTATGCAAAAAAAGAAAAAAGAAAAAAGAAAAAAAGAATCTCTCTGTGCTGTAATGTCCATGTGACAAATAAAGGCTTCTTTTTTTCTGACATGGGAAAGTCTTAAGATCTACGGAGGAGTTTGTGATTTCTTGGTAACATGTCAAGCTGGATTTTTAGTCTTATTAACTTTAAGAGCGATAGAGAAAAAGAGGCTGGTGATGAAACAGCTGTTTATAGCTGCTATACTGTAATCCGATTGAAAGTGGACAGGTGTACAGGTGTGAACAAGGTCCAAAATACATGGAAAAGGATGCATAGTACCACATAATATTTGTAGTGTGAATGCAAACGTGTTTTGCTGCTTCATGAACAGCAAAGAAGGACCGTGTAATGGACTGCATCATTGCCCTAGTGAGGACATAATCATTGTGAGACTGTTTGGAAATCGCACTGACTGGTAGAGTACTCCACCGCTAGGCTAATGAATAAAGGCTATGCTATACAGCTGAGACAAAAGCAGCTGGTTTTTGTACTGGTTTTTTTTTTTGTATCATCTCCAATTTGAAGTTTCATTAGCAGACCACGTGAAACAGCCCGTACTTGTACATACAGTAAGATAGTAGTTGTGGAACAATTCTGACTGAAAACAAATGCATGATGTAATAAAAAGACTGATGTATAAATGTGTAACACCTGTACTCCTGCAGAAATCATGTATGAAATCCGACCACAAGCGGTCACTGGTGACGCATTCAAAATACTATGTGTAAACGGCTGTGTTTCGGCTGTCCACTTGTGATTGGAACACTCGAGACTGAGGTTAATATCAGGTATGAACAGGGTCTAAGTGATAGCTGGAGCCAAATTATTTCACAGATGTTCCACAACATTTTACAGTAACAATGAACAGACAAAAAGAACAGTAAAACATGCAGTGAATTGTAATCGTTGGCAAATTGCTGCAATATTCGAGGAATAAAACACTTATAGGATGTGCTCTTATAGGAAAACACACCATCAATGATGATTTTCCCCTAATAACCTGCCCAGTCATGTTTTATTCCTCACATATTTGCTACTGGTGGAGGTTCCAGAACAAACAGCTTCTATACCTGCTGCTCAGAAATGGGGATTTGTCATAGGACATGTCTCTTATCTTTCCTTCTCTCCTGCTTGTCAAACTCAGTGAACTCTCCCTCAGTCAGTGAGTTCAATAAACCCCTCAAGTTATGTTACTCTTTTGAAAGATCTTGCATGTCTACCTTGCTTAATTCGCAAGAAAACAGTGCGTTCAGAGCATTGGAGTCCTGTTGCATGAATACGCTCAACTGAATATACTGTGTGTGTGTGTGTGTGTGTGTGTGTGTATATATATATATATATATATATATATATATATGTGTGTGTGTGTGTGTGTGTGTGTGTGTGTGTGTGTGTGTGAGAGAGAGAGAGAGAGAGACATGTATGATCACAGCTCTACAACAGACTTCTTTTTCTTATACAGTTGAGGTCACAAGTTTATATACGCCTTGCAGACTCCGCAAAATGTTAATAATTAAAAAATAAATAAAAGGGATCATAAAAATTGCATTTTGTTTTTATTTCATGCTGTCCTGAATAAGCTATTTCACATAACAGATGTTTACATATAGACCACAAGACATAATGCTAACTGAATTTACACAAATGAACCAGTTCAAGAGTTTACATACGCTCGATTATTAATGCTGTGTGTCGCTACCTGGATGATCAATTACATGATGTGTTTATGTTTTGTGATAGTTGTTCCCTTGTTTGTCCTGAGCAGTTAAACTGCCCAGTGTTCTTCAGAAAAATCCTCCAGGTTCTGCACATTCTTTGCTTTTCCAGAATATTCTGCATATTTGACCCCTTTCCAACAGCGGCTATATGATGTTGAGATCCGTCTTTTCACACTGAGGACAACTGAGGTACTCGTTGTCCCTCTTAATGCAACATGATGCATTAAGAGCCAGGGGGTGTAAACTTTTAAACAGGATAATAGATAAAAGTTTACACCTCCCCTGGCTCTTAATATATCATGTTGCCTTCTTGAGCATCAGTGAATGTTTGCACGTTTTGTAATAGTTGTGTACGAGTCCCTCAGTTGTCTTCAGTGTGAAAAGACGGATCTCAACATCAGACAGCATATATAATCACACGCATATTATTTAAACTTATGACCTCAGCTGTAAAAACAAAAAAACACGAATGAATGCCACGTTATTTTCAGGAAATACAACCAAAGTGTTAATTCTGTAAATATAAACTGAATTTTTAATCTTTGAGCATTGTAAGAAGGGACTCCTTGCAAAAGAATCGTGTCCTGTTACTGATTTACTTTTCTGCCTATGTCCTTTTCTTTTGTTCATTTTTCTCCTCCTTCCTTGTTTTTTTTTTTTTTTTTTTTTTGTAAAAATGAATTTACATTCCATGTGCAGACAGACCCCCCACCCACGCCCCCCCACACCTTCCTCGACATTGCCTGTTTTCATATTCTCTCTCTTTGTCATCAGTGCTGCGAATCCTATTGTTGCATTGTGCCTCAGATGATAACAGACATGCCACGGTGAGTGATCCATCGATGGTCCATCCTCCACAAACAGTGGCTACCTTTGCTTTTATTAAATTTAATGAATACAGTAATCCTGATAACTATCAGTAAATGGGCGTCCATTTTTCAAACACATCTCTCCATTTTTTCCATTTGCTCCCTTTATTTTCTAGCAGCCATTCGGGATGGGGCAGAAGTAAAAGGAAACAAGGGGGCAGGAAGGCCAAAGAGGACCTTCCAACAGTAATGAAAAACGGGAAAGGAACCGGGGAAAATCTCCCCCTGATAAAGTGCCTTCACCTTAGTGAGAAGCATTGTAATGTGGCCGTGTAGCGGAGAACATGAATGGAATTAGAGGGGTAATCACATCCTATTCTCTCCTTTTAGTCGCTTCAGAAGGACACCTGGTCTGGGCCTTTGTTCAGTGGCATGGCGAGACAGAGTGGTTAGGGTTGGGGTGTGTGTATGATAGATAGGCTGTAGAGAATAGAAAGAGGATCAGATGGGGTGTTCTATAGTGCTGTTTGGTGAAGAAATGGCATGTGTTGTATTTGGCAGCACTGCAAATGGAGCTCAGGGAGCAGAGAGGGTTGGGTTACACCTTAGGAATGAGCTCTGTGTGTGTGGGCATGTGTACGTGTGCATGAAACATTAGAGAACATTACAAATGCACTTAAGATGATCTTAAGGTGACTTCAGTCTTCATAACTTTGCCTGTCAGTTTATCAACCTGACATTATCATATCACATATCGATCTCTTATCGTTCTTAAGATTCATTTTTTCATCTGAAAAACAATACATCCATGATGAACAAGGTTTCCAAACGTGACTTTATTTACGGTTTGTCTTGTTAATGGTAAACAAAAAGAAAAGAAAACAGGCTAGAGAAAGACAGAGACTCTATACTTTAAAAGTCATCTTCTGATAAAACAAAACACTGTTTTCCACATTCCAGTTCAATAAAAACAATAAAACAGCATCCAACCTGCAGCGAGGGCAATTTTCCCAGAGACGTCTGCATGTTTTCATTTGCCGCCGGCCTAATGGCCTCCACTCTGTGGGCGTGTATGTCGGTTATGGATGAAACGTCGACAGTGTAGAACAGAGATAATGGCAGCGTTTACAGTGACATCAAGAACATAAAAAGAACACACGAAGAGTAAATTGGACGAGTGCAAGATCCAGGAGCTGAACCCTCAGAGGAGTATGCTATTTCATGTGTGTGGCTCAGCAGCAAATTGTGTGAAAACAAAAGAAATGCATCAAGTATTTGGCTTAAAAGTATGTCTGCATAACAAACATACCTGCGGTTTATCTTAGTGTCCAGGTGGTTTTCACATGTTCGTTGTAATGGTTAAATAAATAAATAAATAAATAAATAAATTAAATACATACATATATGCATACATACACACACACTTCTACTACTACTACTACTTCTACTACTACTACTACTTCTACTACTACTATTACTACTACTACTAATAATAATAATTATAAACAATTGCACAGACCTCTCAGCTTTATTTTTATAAATTCATAATTATTCATCCATAATTACATTATTTCAGAATCAAATTATTCAATTATTTTGGTCATTATTTAAATGTGTTAATAATATTGTGGCTGTTTATTGGGGCTATAGTGCTTTTTATTGACATACACATTTGATTGTCATTATATTCCATTCCATCAGCTTGTTTATAGACACATTTTAGAGTGATTGAGTTTTTTTTTTAAAATTGTTATTATATCATATATACACAGTCTTCACAGTCCAAACAAATAACTCTGATTTGTGATTCATTTAATAATAATAATAAGAAGAAGAAGAAGAAGAAGAGGAAGAAGAATAACTGAAGAGGCTTCATTACATGCCAAAGCCACAATGCAATTATTATATTCCACACATCAAGCATCTGGTCCTGGAGGATAAGCTAAATCATAATCACAGAGATGATTTGTGTCCTTTGAGCAGTATGTGTGTTTTATTTTAATTACTGTACACATTGTCAGTGATGTGGCATTGTATACTAATGAAAACCAATGACTGCTTTCCTTGCCTCTCGAAATTAAAGCGCATTACACAGTTACATAAACAGAAACACAGGATTTCCTGTTTGCTTACAGAAGGCAAACCCCTGTTCAACACTGGCTTTGTTTTTTAGATTCAGAGTGTGCATGAGTGTGCATGAGTGTGTGAGTGTGTGTGTGTGTGTGTGTGTGTGTGTGTGTGTGTGTTGTGATAACAGGACATTCTAGGCAATCAAGATTGATGAGTGGAATCACAGATTTGCACCCTTGAAATCAAAAGCTCCGGTTTCTGCTCAGCAAGCACTCAGGATGGAGATTACATTTAGACAAACAGGTCAAATCATCCCTCCCCCACCCCCCCGAACCTTCTTTCACACAAAATGACAATAATAGGAAATCGGATAGGTTTCAGTGTAGCTCTAGGTCTACTTCAAGTGCTATGGATCTACAATGGATCTACAAACAATCATATGCTAATGGTTTGTATAAACCCTCCTGATCAGCATTGGAAGGGGAAATAAATCAGTTTATGATGTCTAATCATATGCTGAGAGATCGTCGTGTTGGTTTTGAGTGGTGCATTTTACAGTTCCTGCATTCTCCACCGCCCTATAGGAGTGAGAAATCAAATGAAAGTAGGCGCAGCATGATTTTTTCTTCCTATACATAAACACAAAGGGATATTTAGAGTTGATTTGTTTCTCTATGTGTTGCTTGGATTCTGTCATTTATTATGTAAGGATGTCATTGCTGCAATGAGACGTGAATGTAAGTAATCATCGAAAAAGTGGAAGAACTTTTAGGCCTCAGGATAGATCCTCCATGAACGGGATACCGAGACAGGCAAGTAAAAGAAAGACAAAACCGTGAAAATATTGGAGTACGTCAGATTATTATAAGTAGTAGAGCGCATAAAATTAAAGAGAAGAGCCAGAGATGACTGTTGATGTCTGTCCAGTCTTAATAATAAGTAAGGAATAAAACACGTTGAGTCGTGCTGTTAAAGCCCGAAGCAGAGTGGAGTTACTGTTTCCACCCAAAGTTGATTATTTATTTATTATAGCAAGGTAAATGGTCTGCACTTATATTACGCTTTTATCCAAAGCGCTTTACACTGTGTCTCATTCACCCATTCACTCACACACCAATGATAGCAGAGCTGCCACGCAAGGCACTAACTTGCCATCGGGAGCAACTTGAGGTTCAGTGTCTTGCCCAAGGGCACTTCGGCATGCAGAGTCACGTGGGCCGGGAATCGAACCGCCAACCCTACAATTAGTGGACAACCCGCTCTACCAACTGAACCACAGCCACCCCATGCATGTCCCACAGCATTTCCTGAAGTGTTTTATTCCTCTTATACCAAAGACATTTTTCAACAATTACATTTATTTATTTATTTTTAATTTTTGAAGAATGACACATTGTACTAAGTATGTTTAATGTTGTGGAACATCCATGACACACATTAGTTGCTGTTATCACTTATTGTTATAGCAGATATAAACAGTCATGCCCTCACCAGACTCTTTTTTTCCCCTTCTCTTGAAATAAATAACACCAAAATAAAATGCAGCTTGTCATGTTATGGAGAAATGGGGAAAAAGTTAAGTCCCCTCTCCTGAAAACTTTCCCATCATGGAACTCTTACGACGCATTACACTGGAGGCTCCTTACGTAAATGTTGAATAAATGTGTAAAAACAATTTTACAGTAGATTTTCATCACATTTTTTTTTTTTACATCCGTTTATTAGATTAGGTCCGTGTGAACGAGCTGTTACTATAGAAACGATAACATATTAGAGCAAGCGCATTAATATAAACCTACAATTTCAATTACAGCCAGCATTACTGTTAGAACTGCTGGTATAGAAAATGACAGTGCTATAATACTTCGTTTACAACAGTGCAGTGTGAGCTCTCTCCACCTGGGGTTCAGTTTCATACATCACTACATCACCTTAGCATTGCATAAGCACAGCCTTTAAACCGAGTAGCTTTAGTGATGTAGGAACATTGGCTGGTGGAGGCTTCAGGCTTGTTATCAGAGCGTGATCCTGCTGTGTGTTGCTGCTGGGCCACAGCAAGGCCTCACACTGCACCCACAGCATTAATTAGGTCTGCTGCTGCTCTGTTTCTCAGGCTCCGGTTAATAAAATGACGGAAACCCAGGTTTATTTTTGCATTCATCGATTTTCTATCCGTTTTCATTTCCCTTCGTGCACATGCACACACTTTCATTCCCCCTCTCTCTTCCTCCCTCTCTCCACTCCTCTGACATTTGCAGCAGTAGCTCCAGGAGCAGGTTTTTGTTTTCATTTCTGCGGTGTGAGAAGGCACCAGTGTCCTGGCAGCTGCCTCCTAATTAATCTGAGTAATCAAGGGCTGCTGCCCGGTTACGTGTGGTGAAGCGCTGCACGGGTGCCAACACTTGTTGTACACATTCAATACAGGAGGGTGTATGTGTGTGTGTGTGTGTGTGTGTGTGTGTGTATGTGTGTGTGTGTGTTTACATTTTGTGATCTTGATATTTAAGACCTTATTACTGCTACACTTCAAAATAATTGACACTTTACAGCCCATGTTCTGTGTATTTATTGTCCTGTGTATCTGTTGTTCTGTTCTGTAAAGTTATTGTCCTGCACTCGTCTCGTGTATTTGCACTACAGTGCATCTGGAAAGTATTCACAGCGCTTCACTTTTCCCACATTTTGTTATGTTACAGCCTTATTCCAAAATGGATTAAATTCATCCAAACAAACTTCTTTCATGTTGTCATTATGGGGTATTGTTTGTAGAATTTTGAGGAAAATAATGAATTGAATCCATTTTGGAATAAGGCTGTAACATAACAAAATGTGGAAAAAGTGAAGCGCTTTAAAGCGAATACTTTCCGGATGCACCGTATGTAGTCTTGCGTACTGTTCTGTGTTACACCATGGTCCTGGAGAAATGACATTTCGTTCCAGTGTATACAAGCTATATACTTTGACTTTGAGTTGACTTGACTTGACTATTTCTGGGTTAAGAATGAATTGCAGATGTAATCATATAATTCAAACATCACAGTTTGATTGAGGACTGTATGTGAAGGTGTCTGGTGTGTACTTGTGTGTGTGTGTGTATGTGCTTGCATGTTGATATTTGTGCACTGAGATTGTGTATGACAATAAAGGAAAGCACACAGCATGCAGCTGTTGGCATTTCAGTAGAAAGCCGATGCAGGAATGTATACATGAGGTGCATAAGTTATGTGGACAGCAGGGTGCTGCATTCGTTGCTATGGTGAACTGTTTGAGCTGCCTTTGCTTCCTTTTGAACTGTACACACTTGCTTAGGCAGAGTTACAAGATTTTGTACACTTAGACTAAATGGCATGAGATGGTCAAAAATATCTGCCTTATTCTGCAGGTACATTTGCCTAGGGTTAGGGGTTCGATTCCTGCCTCAGCCCTGTGTGTGTGGAGTTTACATGTTCTCCCTGTGCTTCTGGGGTTTCCTCTGTATACTTAGGTTTCCTCACCAAGTCCAAAAACATGTGGTGTAGGCTGATTGGCATTCCAAATTGTCCGTAGTGTGTGAATGTGCCCTGTAATGAGTTGGCACCCCGGCTGAGGTGTCCCCCACCTAGTACCCAGAGTCCCCTGGGATAGGCTCGAGGCTCCCCGTGACCCGTGTTGGATAAGCGGTACAAAAAGGATGGATGTGCCTTACACGACAACATGTCATATTATATAAAATATACTAATAGTGTATATTTGCTGTTGTAGGAAAATAATCAACAACAGAGTGGTGAGATGTAGACAGAAGCAAAGTGAAGTTACTCTTATAACCTTGAAGTTGATTATTTTCCAATAGCAGTGAGTCCTGAAGTGTTTTTTATTCCTTTTAAACAACAGCACTGATTATAATTATTAATCCATTAAAGAATGTCATACATACTTTAAAATGCTTATAGTTAAAGTTATAATACAAGTTATGTCCTGTGGTCATTCACGTTATATGTTTACTTTACCTATAAACACTCGTTCCCTCACCAGCACCAGCATCTCTGTCTTGAATTTAGAAAGACAAAAATAAAGAAACTAAAAACCCCACAGCTTTTTGTTACCAAGAAATCGTCTGTCCTGAAGACTTTCCTGTGGCGAAAAACTCACCGACTGTTACAAAGCTCTCACACTGGAGACTCCTTCCATCAATGTTCTATAAACGTCTCCTTACAGACTTTTATTATTACATCTGTTTATTATTAACAATTGATTATCTGGAGCGTCTGCCGTACAAATCCCTGTGAATGAGCTGCTACTAAAGGAACAGTTACCTTCAAAACACGCTGTTGGTCTGCATGAAATTGGAACGGTTCAGCTAATTGCACTTAAGTACAATATGTGTACAAGAATTTTAACCTGCTGTTATATTTTCTGTCTTGTGTGAAAGTTGAACTTACTGTAGCTAGAAGTTCACAGTGGCTTCGTGAGCCAGCTCATACCCAGCTTGCTAGCAAATAGTATTATGAATAATAAAGCCCAATGATAATGTCAAGTTTACCACTTACTGTACACCCAGTAACATTAGTCATGCTTTTTGCAACACATTGGATAGAAACGAGTCAGTCGACACATTGCTATGACTCCAGTGATGGATCCCTGATGGGTCAGTAGGTGTGAAAGCTGCTGCATTGTTCATGAGCTGTTCACAAACAGAAGGCACTGTTAAAAAGTCTTTGGAGTAAATGTAAATGAATCACCAAATTAATCACAGTCTCTTAAAATTGGCCAGAGCAGAAGATAGGAGGTGTTTACACTCATTAATTTGGTCCAATCTCTTATTTACCTTACAGTACAAGCATGTGTTAGTTGACTGTGAGATCAGTGTTAAAATCACACACTCAATGCTTACCTGCATTTTAAACATCTCCGATACCTCCGGTGAGAATGTGGTGTTTGAGAACTTTTCACTGCTCTCATCAAGGACTTCCTTCCTATTTACACAGTGTTCAGACCTCACCATGGCAACTCCACACACACACTGGAGATATTTAGTCATGTATGGTTATAAATGAATGACACAGGATGACTTGAGGAGACGGTTATCATATTCATCCACTAATTGTAGGAAATTTTGACTCCAAGATATGAGGTTTCAGAGAGAGAGAGAGAGAGAGAGAGAGAGAGAGAGAGAGAGAGAGAAGAGAAGAGAAGAGAAGCCAGCATTGAGAAGCCAAGAAGCCAATACAGAACTAAACGGGTAAACAAATGCATGCCAAATTTATAATTACTGTTTGTGAGAATTCACCTGTGCTCTATGTTGTTTGTGTGTGTGTGTCTCTGTGTGTGTGTGTGTGTGTGTGTGTGTGTGTAACTGGACAGCACACTCTAGTTGGTTAGGTAAACCATTAAATACACATGAACTTACTCAGTAAAGCTGGACAGCCCACTGGCACAAACCATATACCTATTTAATATGTATTTAAAAAATTAAATAAATCTAAGTTTAATTCTTGGTCACAATCATCACAACAGGAGCATGTTGGCGCAGTGGGTAACATTGCCACCTCACAGCGTCCCGAGCTCAGATTACTGTCTGTGGAATTTTTCATGTGCTACCCATGTCCACATGAGTTTCCTTCGGGTTCTCCGGTTGTACTGTGTGGTGTGTGTGTACCGTATGTATCGGTGTGTGATTCAAAGAGTGCCTTTCTCTCCATAAAAAAGTGAGAAATAGTCATTTTATAGCCATATTAGCACCTAATTATACCTTAAACCAACATCACAAGTTTTTGAGACTCTATAGTTTTAATAGCAGGCTCCCTGTATGAATATTTATAGTAACATCTGTTCAGCCTCAGGTAGACATCTGTACAAGTGGCAGCCAATACTCCATCAGATGATACCCATAAATGTATAATCGCTCTCCTAGCTTTAATTCAAAGTAGCCTGGCTGTGACACACACTCACAATCACTGGCAGCTTCAGGCTATTTTCTCAATCTGCACATACAGTATATTATGGATGTTTTTCATGGTTCCTTCGGTCTTATTACCCTATCATGAAAATGAGTAAAAACAAGACCCACTTTATGCCACAGAGGTCCATTTACAGGAATATCATCTGACAGCAGCTTTCTTTTTCTTCTCTGTGGTTTTGCTTGAGAAACCACACACACACACACACACACACACACACAGGAGGAATGTTTCAGGGCCTGATGTCTGATTTCTGGTCATATTAGAGACAACAGTGTGTATACGTATATGTGTATGCATGGTTATGTTTGATTGGACACATGCCAGTTCCTAGACGTACAGGCTCATTTCTTCCAAAAATCAGACAAACGAGTTTCTGGGGCTTTCCCATAGATTTTCTTTGTTCTTTTTACCGTGGGAGACTTGCAAAGGCATCTCAGATTTCATAAAGGCATATTTCATATCCTACGTTGTTTTTTTAGGCACTTCCATGGCTCAATGTTTTGGCATTAATAATACATAATATTTTAGATCATACACGTCCAGAAGGGGATTGCCAACTGAAAATTAAGCCTTGGGTGCCTTAACTGATTGCAAATTACAAAAAAAAAACAAAACCCAAAAACAAAACTGGCACAAGCTTTAGCTGCTAGAACTCATATGAGCATGTGTTGTAGGGCTCAAGTGGTACATCAGGTTTTTGCAGCCATAATTAACTTTTGTGAGGAGCGAGCCAAGCACTCTCACAGACCCCTGGCATCCCAAAACCAGCAGATCTACATAAGAAGCCAATTCCAAGACTCAGCCTCGGTTGCTTGTAAACTGTGTAGGCAGTCTGGCGTATCAAGTTCTGGATGTTGGCTAAAAGAACAAGATGCACTGTCATTTCCAGAAATCCGTCAATGTGCTTACTGCCAAGATTTTTTTGCATTTTAAATTAGAATATGTGATGTATTATACATATTAGAAAGTCAACATAACTAAAAAAAACAAACAAAAAAAAACCCACAACATTGTCTGGCTCAGGTACAAAGGGGATGAAACTAAAATCAAATAGGTTTCCAGGATGTTTTTGTACAGAGCACTTAAGGTGACATAATGGTTATTTTTAATACAGTATGGCCACTAGATAATATTCCGAGGTCACAGACTAAGGGCCAGAGTTGATTTCGGTGCACACAGTGAAGATTTAATACTGAAATTGTACACATGGGCATTCAGACCTCAGATGTAACTACAGACCTAAGCACTATTCAGAGAGTTGTGAGAGATTTGAGTGTACAAAAACAGAAAACGGAGGTTGCACCAATTATCTTGCACAATATGAGTACGAGTAAGGACCGATATTCAGTCTAGCACCACTGTCTGACAGTTTAACATAACCACGGTATGTCATGCTAAAATGTATGTTTGGGGAAATCCATCCATCCATCCATCTTCTACCGCTTACTCCTTTTCAGGGTCGGGGGTTCGATTCCCTCCGTGGCCATGTGTGTGCGGAGTTTGCATGTTCTCCCCGTGCTGCGGGGGTTTCCTCCGGGTACTCCTGTTTCCTCCCCCAGTTCAAAGACATGCATGGTAGGCTGATTGGCATGTCCAAAGTGTCCGTAGTGTATGAATGGGTGTGTGAGTGTGTATGTGAATGTGCCCTGCGATGAATGGGCACCCTGTCCAGGGTGTACCCCGCCTTGTACCCCATGTTCCCTGGGATAGGCTCCAGGTTCCCCCTGAAAAGGATAAGCGGTATAGAAGATGGGTGGATGGATGGAAGTTTACATCTAATTATCTCATGACCACAAATTATTATATAGTGGCCTCAATAGTCATTGCCCTGTCATGGCCTTGAATTGTGCAACCTGTGACTTAATATGTTTACAGGAACATGCTTAATACGTGGCCTCACGTTAATTATTTGGTGGGAAAGGCTTCACTTTGAGAATTCCCTTAAGGTGTTCCAGACTAAAGGTATATATCTATTTTGTGATGCCAGTGTGGCATTATGAGTCACTGCAAGATTGAAGTGTAGTATTATCAGCAATCTTTGGTTCCTGTAGCCACAATGATCAAATTCAATTGATTTCTCTGTCGTACTCATTTTTAAAATACAATCGTTGCCAAGGGTTAAGTACTGTACTTCGTGGCCATAAAACAGGTCGTGAGAACCTTAACTAGTGGTTGTAATATGCTCATTTGTGGCCATGCCTTATTAAAAAAATAAGCACCATGTCATCTTAGTGGCTCCATAGATTTGTCCCCTGTACACAGAGTTTTACAGTCAATATGGAGACCTCAGTATTCAGCTGCACAAGCATTGTGTGCTGTGTATTAAACTATATTTTTACAGATCATAGAACGTCGGCCTGAGCCTAATAAAAACTTCACCTTTTACATTCTTAATCATAGTGAAAGGGAACTGACATGCTTTTATCCCATCTTTATACAAGGAATTGTCACAGAAAAGTTGACATGTCTGGCATTTTAGAGGAAAAGGAAGGACATGAGGAGAAGAAGGGCCATAAGCCTGTCCATGACATTAGCCAAACAAACACTGTCCTCCCTCCTTGCTTTCTTGTTATAACGTGGTGCTGAAAGTGTGTGTGTGTGTGTGTGTGTGTGTGAGATGGGTTGCATTATCATTTAGGGAGCCGTGTGATTTATGTCAAAACTGCGCCTGGCTGTAACTGTGGCTTCTCCTCGCTCGCTATAATGCAATTTCTCCAGAACTAGAGCCAGACTGAGATAGGGAGAAAAAAAAACCCAGCGCAAGGTAATCTCCTCGCCATATGGACAGACTGATAGATGCTAAGTGGCTCACACAAACCTTTCTGGTGAATATAATTGTAATTTACGACGCACAAGCATCCAACTCTTCATAGGACATGTCCCTTTTTCCTTGCAACAGAAGAGCACATTATAGCATATCACGTTTCCCAACCATTCCTTCCCTAATCAAATCTCCTGGGCTGCTTCGACCCTGAACTTCCATGACATGCCTGACCAATTGAAGGCTTTAATGATTTTAATTGAGCTTAGAAGTGGGTTCCAGCCAGACCATGGGGCCTCTCTAATGAAAGTTTATGTGACGTGCTGAAAGCATTTGCCAATTAGAGGATTCAGTGAGGCTTCTTATTCAGAGCATGTAGGTAGGAAACAATGAAGGAACATCTGCTCCTCACTTGTAAAAACACTCTGATGATGCTATAAATAATCAGTTATTGTGTAAGCACCTGTGGATTCATGCTTCCGCATGGTGGCAACTTGTTACATCGATAAATGACAAATACAAAGCCTACTGAAGCAGGTGCTGTAGGCATTAGGATTACAACTGATGCAAACTGTGTAAAACATCACACAAAAATATTACATTCAAATTATATACAGGTTATACCAGCCAGCAGTATGTGTGAAATTCTGACATATGGGCATTTTTTAAAAATTTTATTTAGGGGACACCTCAACTTTATGAAACCATAAATAAATTTCTCCAAAACAAGATGGAAATGTTTTCATTTATTATTATAAATTAAAAGATCCTGCAAAGATCATGCTTGGAATCAGGGTGGCATTTTCAAAATGTCTATATTTCTAAAAGCTCACTAGCTAAGTGTGATTTCCTCACACAGTGAACAGCACTCTTTGAGAGTGTTGGATAGTTACAAATTGCTGGATTGTTACAAATCTCCACATGTAAAGACACCTATGCAGAAATGATGCATCACAAACTGTCCATTTAATGTGGACATAATGTAATTTCCTTTCACATTTTCACATTAAATTCTATAATTAAAAAATAAAAGCTTGTAGTCTGCCCTAGAGTACAGCTGCACCGCCCTTCATTGTGCCCAAAACTGCTGTTTGTGAAATAACTTCTGTTTGTAACAGAAATCATTTATTAATACATTTTCATTAAAGGTGTAAGAACTTCAATCAGATCTTGTTTATGTTTAATATTAAAGAGCATACATTTGTCCCAATTAGAAACAGGAATTATTAGAAAGAATATGAGGAGTGGAGGCTTCACATAAAGTACTACAGGTGTACAACATCAGCATCCTGCTGTTCCTACTGTTGTGTTTTATTTGAACAGGCATGTGCGAAATAATGCCACATGATGACACATTTATTCATAATTTCCCTGTTTTAGTGTCAAAGACATCCCCAGTATGTGCACTGGCAAACAATTATTTACTAATATTGAACAGAAAATATTTTGGTCAATATCTAATGTGTATTAAAATAATAATAATAATAATAAAAAGCCAGTTCTCACAACCTACAGTGAGATACATTTCAAATTGTTATTCCCTTTAAAAAATTTTTTTTTAATAATGGAAACCGAGCTGCTGTGCCAAGAATGATCCACCAGCCAAATAAGTTGTGGTCAAATCTGGACCCTTGGATGGTTCTTCAGTTGTTCAGCTGGGTGAACCTGTAAAAGTTCCATGTAGAACCCTTTACAAAGCTAAGGACTTTACACAAAGAACCCGTTCATGAATAATGTAGGTGTATCTGATAATGACCAAACAAACTATGTGTATTTCTTCCAACATACGAAAAAACTTTTTAATTGCCTCAATTACTAGTAATCTATTAAATCTTATAATCCAAACATTTTAAAAATCCTTTAAAAAGTATTTTAAAATGCGGTTATTTTAGAATTTGCTCATTTTCATAATGCACCTCTAGCTCTAACATGAAATTGCTGCAAGAAGCCACTAAATTCATCAGTTTCTAAGTGTTAATTAACACCTTAAAATGTTGGAGACCAGAATCCATTTGCTGTGTTTTATTTTCAAGAACTGCTAAAGTAATATTAGAAACAATCAACTTTTATCTGTCTACTTAAGAAACAACAACAGATAGAAAAAAACCCATATATATATATATGAGTACCACTAGCTTATAAATACTCTGACAAATAAAGCCTAATAAGAACTAATGACAAGAAACAGGTGAGATAGATGAGTAACCATGGTAACAAATGAACTCTAGTGACTGGGACCTTTGGTGGACAATGAGAAGCCATCAGGTTCGTAACCAGTGTGACTACATGAACATGACATATAGCAGATTAAATTTCACTTAATTGCACTTAGATAAGATAATTATCTTATATTATTTTATATCTTATATTAATTATATAAGATAATGTTGCATAAAGATAAGATAATTATAAACAATAGATTCTCTTGTGAACCTTTCAACCCACATAGCCACGTGACCATTAAATATGTGGCATAGGCCAAGACTGAATTCAATATAGTACAGTTTCCCAACCCTGGTCCTGGACCACCCCATGTCCTCACATTTTTCTCCTGACACACCTGATGACATTAATTAGTAAATTCAAAGCACTTCCTGTGTTGCATTGAGCATGTCATAGCAGGGACAACACTAAAATGTGCAGGAGGGGTATTCCAGGACAACTGTGAACCTGTGCAGTAGAAATAATCTGTAAAATGAAAATGCAACAAGTTCTAAAACTGAACATGTGTATGGGCCAATTAACCTGTATTGCTCAGGCTGTAATTATGTTTTGGGGGAAATATTGTCACCTACTGTATATGAGCAGAGCTGGAACACCAAACGTTGTGCACAGATAATGCAGGAAGAACATACACTGTGCCGTATGTTTTATATAATATGTACGATGACATCTGGAATATAGTCCAGCTCTTTTCGGTACTCAGCCCTACTTTTCCCAACACCCTAGACTAAATTAGCATTTATTAGCAGTGTATGTATGCCAAGTGCCAGCCTACTAACCCCTTATCCCAGCCAACTCGTATCAGCAGGAGACTGGAATTTGCTCAGCTGCGAAACACTACTGTTAGTCAGTAGGACACTACTGATAGTCAGTCAAAATAGCTTTTCTATTGCTCATAATTGGGCATTTCAAAGAGAGGTAGAGTCACAGACTGGCAATTAGCCCTGATTTACACAGCACAGACTAGGCTCTCACATGGTGTCCCAAGGTCAACTAACGAGGACATGAAATGTGTTATTTTAGGCCAAAGATAAATTACTTTGTTTTTGTAACAGACTTGTTAATTTATCATTTATTTAGCTGTTCATAAAGTATGCAGTTAGATGCAAAGCCATGCTTTCAGTCATACTTTCATCAAGGTCTGGACATTTCATTTGAAAAGCAAATGGGCTAAATGGAACATTAGAGTATGAAAAAGTTAACACTCTCAAACACCTGAACAGACTGATACTGTGGCTTTAGTGGCATTTCATTTTGCTGCCTTGTGCCTGTGCACACTCTTCATTGTGTATATATCTGCCTGTCTAGAACATCTGAAAAAAGACATACAGTAAGTAGATACTAAAGATGGCTGGTTTGTTTCCAGCAGTCTAACATGCTTGACAAAAACCAGTCTCCACTGGTTTTTTCCACCGTCGCCACTGGCTTGGTCAATAGGGATTAATCCACACATTTAAAATCTATATCCTGTGTTTATATATATATATATATGTCCATTGGAAAAAAAAAAATGCTATACAAATAAAATTGAATTGAATTCAATTGAAAAACCAAATTACACACTTTTATAAATATTATACTAACCCTAACCCCATATATATATATATACTGAGGCGCTCAGTCTAATATGTTATTTTGTCTATAACTTGTAATTCACAGGTCTTGCATGGTAGATGTGCCACATAATTGAAGACTAATAAAAAAGAAGAATTGCATAATTATTTGTAAACAATGCATAATTGTTGTGAATTATGGTGAAGTTTTCTGACATGGAAACAGTGGACCTTGTGCTTTGTGGTTTCTTAGTAACCTCACAAGCTGCACTTTATGAACACTATCTTGCTAATGTCAAGAGAGACAAGAATAGTGGTGAGGGAATAACAGTTTATAGCTGATATTATGTAAGCAGTACCAGGAACTAAGTTGTTTTGTGGACATTCCACAACAGTACTGTAACTATAAATGGATACAATTATTGATTGTTAATTAATTTTTTTTTTTAAAAAAGTGTTGTCAAATTGTTGTTGTATAAGAGGAATTAAAAAAACAAACCTTTAGGGTGTGCCAGGATGCTTCACACTACCACATCATAGATTATTTTCCTATAACAACATGTTTTGTTGTGTTTTATTCAATACGTATAGTACAACGGTGCTCCTTAAGGTCTATTTACATACCTCAATTGAGTTTTAAAGATACATTTCCCCAAAAGTTACATTTTTCCAGTTTTAGGTACAGTACATAATGCGCCCTTCAGAGTAACACCTCATTGATAAGCACTAGTGTTGTTACTAGCTTTGTTTCCAAGAGTTATTAAATTTGGATTTGGTGGTTGAAAAAGATTGTCTGGATTAGGTAACACAATAACAATATCTGTTTTATTAACAGTTGTATGAATGCCAAGTAATTGAGCAACACGTAGAACACAGCTCCTATTTTAAACTCTAGATATATCCTTTCACTTTGGAAATGCAGCCAAATGTGGTTGCCAGAACAGGGGATAATACCTTTTAGAGAACAGACTCATAGAGGTTTTAAATTACTACAAACTACTCTTGCAGTCAGAGCATTCAGTGATCTGTGTCCTCCGATTCACAAATAGACACCAGAAGCCCCTACGGGTTCCTCAGTGCATGAAATAAGGTCATGCTCCATTTTGTCTGGAAGCTAGTTTTCCATGTAAGCACCTGCACCTGTCTCAGTGCTCTCTCCTTCCTCCACAGCCTTTTCCTCATTCTCAATCTTAGAATCATACACACTTTTCAGCCCCGAAGCTCTATTACTTCCTGCTTTTTCAACGTGTAGCATATATTATGTGTCACTTCACTTCAGAGCCAATTCTAACAGTCTGCCTGCAAAACAGTATATTCTCAGACCTCCCTGTGGTAGCCAACGCGATCCCCCCTACCTCCCTTCGCCAGATGGTTTCGGCCACGTTCACGGTCGGCCGTAATTAAGAGAGTGGAGCAGTGTGTGAATATAGGACAGGAGCAGGGTCCGGTTGCTCAGCATCAAGTCTGGGACGTGAAGCAGGAAAGCAAACCATAGCAAGCAGAACTCCAAAATGCGAAGCTTTCCCTCATGTACTCATCTGACATAGCAGTCTTTAGAGAGGTCAAAGGCTATTTTGTGTAAATGGAAAAGAATGTGGAAATAACGGAGAAAAAGGTGTCCAAGGCAAATGATTTGCACAGCAGACCTCATGAATTTTCAGACTTTTGCTCTGAAAGTCGTGCCAAATATGTGTTAGGAATCATTTTGGCCAGAAAGCTGCAATTCTGCAGGTGCTAAGCATGACTCAACGTGAAATACTTGCAATGTTAGCCTGAGAAGGCTTCAACAGCTTGTATCATGCATCACTAATATGAGTATGTTATTACAGGCACTAACGTCCCCTTCTTCCCGTTACCTCATTTGCAGAATAAATCCTTTCATTCATGGTGGCATGTCTGCTAAACAGCTTTAGCTGAGGATAGCAAATCTGTGGGACAGCATTCAAAGAATCATATACTGTATATGAACGCTATAAATGTCAAAATAAACAGATGCAAAAAACAGTGAAACAAAGAGTACTCAGTGGTACTCAGTTCTCCAGCAGCTACACTCATTGGCCATTTTATCACTCAGGTGAAATTTGTAGATATTTCAGTTACTGACTGTAGCTCATCTGTTGCTATCTGCACTTTGTCAGACCCCTGAGCACTGCTGACCAGATATTATTTGGATGGTGGAGCATTCTCATTACAGCAGTGACATCGAAACTGTAGAGTGTATCAGCCGTGACAAGATTTTTAAACCTCAGTGTCACTGCTGGGTTGAGAATAATCAATCCAAAATATCCAGCCAACAGCCGTGATGTGTCAGAAACTGCCACTGAAATGGCCTAGAGCAGTGGTTCCCAAACTTTTTCAGGGCAAGGCCCCCAAATGTCATTAACATTTGACGGAGGTCCCCATTTTGCAAGATGTCTTTAAAACACATTAAAAATACAGACTTCTGAATATACCCCCCCTTTTTTTTTATTAATAATTACATCTTACATCTTTACATTACATTTTTAATTGATTGCGTGTGTGTCTGAGAGTGAGAACGAGAAAACATACATTTATTTATTTTTCACACCAAATTGTTGAGGCCCCCCGGGCGCCCCCTGGCCCCCACTTTGAAAACCACTGGCCTAGAGGGTGATTAACACAAACATTATTATTAGTATCTAATAAAGTCCCCAACAAGGCAACTGTCCCAGCATCACACAATGCAAATTATTTCTAGAATTTCAACCGTAAAATACTGTATTGAACTAGTATCAAAATTTTACAGTTTAATACACTGGTTTTCTGGGTAAATAATTATAATACTGGTTATATTGTATCAGAGGGCCTTACTGTATAGCTACATTAACATTGCAGTGAATATATTGTAATAATACAGTAAAACAAACAGTATTGTTAACTTTACTGTAGAAGCAGGCACTAAAGCATTTACACGAAGCACAGAATTGGTAATATTTTCCATTTTCCATTTTCACTACTTTATCTTAAGTTTAAAAAAAAAAAAAAGCATAATGAAGCATAGCTTAAATCATTTAGAAGAAATCAAGGTACGTGTAAAACGTTTAAACTGGAGGTAATCCTGATATTTTAAATGGATTCACAGGGGCTATTTTTCATTTCCTGTGCTATTCAGAACTGTGACCCACTGATTTTGTCCCTGATCTTCTTATTGTTCATTTTTACAGTTTCTTAGTATTTAATTTGATGTCTTATATTTTATTCTTATGTAAAACGAAGTAAAATGATTGCTTTTATATCGGATTCTTTAGGATCCTGACTCATTCAGATCGATTTAAGATGTATATATTTAGTCCTAGATGAGAGCTAAATCAACAACTTTCAATCTGCAGTGGTGTTTTTTTTTTTAATTTTATATTCATTCATTAATTCATCATTGTCCTGGTCAGGGTGGTGTTGGATCTGAGGCTATTCCAGGAACACTGGACGAGAGGCAGGAGTACACCCTGGATGGGATGCCAAATGGTGATTTAGAATCACTAATCAACATATTGGCATGGTTTTAGGAACTTGGAGGAACATGAGGACATGTGGAGAACATTTAAATCTTCACACAGACAGTAAGGCCTGGCACACAGTTGGCATTTCAATTAATCCCAAAGGTTTTTGGTGGGGTTGAGGTCAAGGATCTGTGCAGGACACTCGAGTTCTTCCACTTCAACTTTGACAAACCATGTCTTCATAGAGCTCGCTTTGTGCACAGGGGCATCGCCATGCTGGAACAGGTTTAGGTCTCTTAGTTCCAGTGCAGGAAAATCCTAATAGTACAATTGCGTGCTTCAATCTTTGTGGCAACAGTTTGGGGAAGGACCACATGTGAGTGTGATATATGATAAATAAACATTACAGAAAGAAAGGTGTAAATAGTAATTACTCTAACTACCAGCTGCCAAGTAAGTTCATACATTTTAAACAGCACACACCTTCAAAATGTACCCATATTTTAAGTATACCTGATATATTTATGTTTTCCCCTCTGCAATAATCTCATTTTTTACACGCACGTAATTTTTGTGTCTGTTGATTTGAAATCTTGTTTTATAATTTCATAGACGATAAATAGTACTCAGGCAGAGACCCACTTTGGATGAAGAAAAAGCCCTCCAAGCATCTGCGTCCTCAGCTGGTTGTTTGCAGGCTCAATTAGTCTTGGTGGTAATGCAAGAGCGAGCCTCTCTGCAGACACTGGGCCAGTTTTAATGTGCCTCTGATTGTATGCTTGGAGAGGCCACTCACGGAGAAACACAGATGACACACAACCGTGATTCCAATCTTTGATTAGTTTTGTGTTTTTCTCTCATTTCTGTGTTGTCCTATGCTCCCTAATCATTGTTCTGCCTGCCTGCCTGTCCATGTCAGGTAATTGGCTGTGATCTTGAACATACTTCACCGAAAGTCTAATTATCCTATCCAAGCTTTGGATGGAACTCAAGATTATAAAGGCTTTCATGGATTTTCCTCTGGGTCTGGACTACTTTTTGATTAAGGTTGAGAAAGAAATTAAATAGGAGTGGCCGTATAGATCAATATTGAGTCATGTCTTTGGAGGGGGAAAAAAAATCCTAATAGTCTGTGTATTATATTTTCTGTTTTGTATTTGCGATTTATATTAAGTGTTTACTTTTAGAAAGCAGCCATGTGAAAGCAGTATCCACGTCCAGTTGGAGCGATTTGATAACTTTGGATTCAGCAGGACAGCACACCTGCAGCCATGGACCTACTGGGTCCGCGTCAGACCGCCGTGAGCGAGACATCTGTTTCATAGAGATAATGATGCTGGATGTACCACCAAACTCTGAGATGGGCAATCTCTCATTGCCAGACCCACAAAGAAAATCACTACTGGATTTAGGTGTCTTGGAGTGACCGCTTCCCTCATAAGCACTTATTGTTGCCATATAGGCCAAACTTGTTTGAGTGCGTGTGAATGTGTGTGTGTGTGTTTCCTCTGAACGTGTTTGAGGATTAGTCATAGGTTGTGCTCGTTCTATGAAACTTCAAGGGATTAAGGTTGAACAGGATGGAGCCTCCAGAACAGAAGTCACACTGCGCTGAATACAAAAACAAAAATGTCTTAAAGGCAGTCACACAATGTTCACATACATTCCTTCGTGTAATTTGTGTTATTCACTGCCTTTGCAACACAGAGCATTTTGCATGTCTCCGGCATGCTTCAGGTTTTTTTTGTAGGCAAACATCATACCATGTAAAAAGGCTATTAACGTGAAAAAATTTTTATCATATGAGAAATCACATGTGAAAAATAAAACCACATTATCTACATGGGAAGACTTAACATGTGAGTAGAAGACGTGAATGAAAAATATATACAAATCACATGTGAAATGAAATGAAATGTGTAACGGCTAACAGAAAGTTCAGCATATTGGCTACAGTAATAAACTGTTATTTATATGTGGACCTGGAAAAAGACAGTTTTGCACTCTATGTATTTAAAGATACAGTACACTACATGACCAAAAGTTTCTGAACACCTGAACATCAAACCCATATCTGCTTACTGAGCATCCCATTCCAGATTTATTCCCCCTTTGCTGTTATAATGACTCCACTCTTCTGGGAAGGCTTCCCACTAAATTTTGGAAGGTGGCTGTGGGGATTTGGTCAGGCACTGATGTTGGGTGAGGAGGCCTGGGGTGCAATCAGTGTTCCAGTTCATCCCAAAGGTATTGAGATGAGGTGGGGTTGAGGTCAAATTAAATGAAATGTGTAAAAATCGCACGTGAAAATAAATGTAATGTACGTAAATGAAATGTAAAAATGCTGTAAAAAAAAAAAAGTATATGAAACATGTAAAGATGACATCGTGTAAAAATAGCATGTTAAAATATAAACAATTACACTACATGTGATCTATGTGTGATAAATAACATATCAAGTGTCTACAACCCACGTGTAAATTTCATATGTGATGTTTGTGACTTTTTTAAGGGTCATTTATACATCTAGGCTGTAAATTCATGATCATTTTGACAGCATATGAAGACAACATCAGCGCCAGGAGGAAATGCTTGGTGTCTGTACTGCGATTCTATTTGTGCTGATGCTGCAATATTATATGATGATGTCAATAACAAAAGCTTAACTGTTATAGTCTAAGTGAAACTCTCTCTCTCTCTCTCTCTCTCACACACACACACACACACACACACACACACACACACACATCGTTTTTAAAATGAAGTGTTCCTGTGACTCTTGTCATGCCTTAAGTGGAGTCGATTCCTCATAAAGCTAGGGGAGTGAGACAGATATCCGAGTCCAAAAGGGAGAGATATAAAAATACACTGTCTGGAGCCTAACCAAAGCTTTTATATCTTCAGCCTAGTTTTATTTCACGTTTCACAATGCTCAACATGCCATTGTTACTGCATCACACTTTACATTCAGCATTGAATTACCAGGCATGGTGAAATAGATTGTAATAGCGTGAGTGTAATGGCAGTGAAGATTAGCCTACTGTATGTGCTGAGGCAGGTGTGGCTGTGTGATCTCTCTGATCTTCATGAGACATACAGGGAAAATCTCGTGGATTTAAGTCAGATTTCCTGTTTGAGGCCCTGCACTTTTTCTCTGAGAGACACAAACTGAGCATTGTTGCAGGTGTGGACCTGGAAACAATCGGACCCAAGAAGAAGGGAAGACCAGGCTGAAGAGAGAGAGAGAGAGAGAGAGAGAGAGAGAGAGAGAGAGAGGGCACAGAACAGGTGCTGAACTTTCCTGCCCTCAGAAAGAATTCAGTGGGATTGGAGGTGTATTTCTGGATTTCCTGAGTAAAAAAAATCTTGACACGGACACTGGCCAAATCATCTGACTGTGTTCTCTTCCTTTTGAGACTCCAAAGATTATTAGAAATGCTTTATATTCGCTTCTTTTAGCTAACAGGCCACGAACTTCAACACTGAACTCTGGTCTCTGAGTAAAATTTGGAACCCGACAGTCTCACTTATGAAATTATGTATTTTAAATTGTTAATGCGGGTGTTCATTATTTAGTTAACAATTAATTAACTTGTTCACATGACATGAGTTATTTATCATTTTTTGTCGGTCTGTCTGTTTGTCTGTATGTCTATCTATCTTTATGTACTGTATATTGGTCTGTCTGTCTATTGGCCGGTCTGTTTGTTTGTCTGTCACTCTGACAGTTTGCTTGTATGTCTGTGGATCTGTTTGTATGTCTGCCTGTCTGTCTGTCACTAACATTGCTAAACACTTGATTAGCTTATTTGTATTTCTCTTGGTTTATGTAGAAGTGTGCTTAGAAGACACTGAAAGCTGACAAAATATAAAATTTACACAAACAGGACAGCACGTTTGCATCACACCTCCAGGGTTGTGGGTTCAATTCCTGCCTCCGCCCTGTGTGCACCGAGTTTGCATGTTCTCTCTGTGCTTTGGGGGTTTCCTCCAGGTACTCTGTTTTTTCTTCCTCCAGTCCATAGACATACTTTGTAGCCTGATTAACATTTACAAATTGTCCATAGTGTGTAAATGTGTGTGTGAGTGTCCAGGGTGTCCCCCACCTTGTGCCCCGAGTTCCCTAGGATAGGCTCCTGGCTGGCCGGCAACCCTGTGTAGGATAAGCAGTACAAAAAATGGATGGATGGATGGATGGATGGACAATACATATGTCTACCTTAGGTAAGTTTACCCTGTGGTATTAAATGTGTTCATGTGTATCGTCAAGAGATCGCAAGCCATCCGTGGTCTGGACCAAGGGAATAAATTTGGCTGTGCTGTCTGGGTGGGAAGGATGGCATACTTTCTCTCCCTGTTAATCACTGCAACATGAGCCAATCGTGGGCATCTGTGAGCTCAAGCATATGGAAGAGGGCAGATAGCGCTTTCCTCAGAGGGTGTTACAATGCCCTGTGATGCAGCAGGAGCAGCAGTTCAAAAAGATGCTGTTGACTGGTTTTATGTTGCTCAGAGGACGCACTTTAACCTCTCCAGTTGGTATCTGTCACATGATCAGGGACAGTTAGTTGGTGCATATGCAGCATATGTAGATCAAATCATGATTTTACCTTTACATACAGGAAGACTATATAAGTGAATTTTTTTTTTTTAGCTCTTTCTAGCTTTCCCCCAAACAGTTCACTGCAGCGAAAGTAAACCAGCAAATCATGGCACAGGAGGTCTCAGGAGTGCATTTATTTAATTCGTGTTAATTTTCTGACCACTGATTTGTTGTTAAGACTATTAAAAACTTAATATTTTGACAATCTGGGCGTGGTCAATTTTTTTTTGCCCACCCAGGAGTGTAGTTTTATCGATTGTTTGTTTGTTTGTTTATTGATCCTGTGATATGAATAGAGCAGTGCCACTGTAACCTTAAGCTATGTGCTGTTTTAAGGTTGGTCCTGGCTTAGCAAGTAATAAATCTAGTTTCTTTCTATAAACCTTTCTTTATTTAAGAGATCCTGATCCAGTATTACAGCCCTAGAAAGGCCAATAAACAATGTACCAAAGTCCATTTGATCAAGGCTTAAAATGAGGTCTTTTACAATCACAGAGACTGTATTTGAAGTGCTATAAGTACAGTAGATATGAAACAAGATACAAATTTTGCTAGCTCCTTGCCATTTAAAAAAAAAAAAAAAAGTAACATTTTACTTTTAAAAGAATTAGCTTCAGTTCGGGTTCCCGAATTTTAGCAGCACAAATTCTGAAAGGCTTAAGCTTTTTCAGAGCCTTTTAGCATGAAGCATAAGTGCAAATCCCCACCCACCCACACCCCCACTTTTTCCGGCTTCTACCTGTGAGCTATGGGGGAGAAATGGCGAAGGATTTTTGTGCACAGCAAGGTTAGATGGTTTGTGGAAATAATTGGCCCAATTTGGACTCAACACTGGAATTGTGAAAGTAGCGGATCTACTTTGGGGACTTTGTGTCTCAGGGTAATTTGGCTTTAAAAATAGCTCTTCAGTTAATGGGATATTTTGGGGGAAAACATTCTATGCATTTTAATTGTTTTGAATTAGTAATCCAAAGTGTCACTCCAAAACCATTTAATGCACCTTATCGGATCTGTACTGTGGAACATAAAGTATTAATTAGTCGAATTGCCGTAGCAGTAATGTCCTGTACCACAATGGGACCCATAAGGCTTTCTTTGTAGCTCTAAACTCATAAATAACTGGGCAATGTACCAGCATGGAAAATGTACAAAAAGTGGTACCTTGGTGTATTTCAAACTTTATGAACCTAGTACGAGCGAAGTAGGGGAGGGAGAAAATGGGCCATAAATGGGCCAAGTGCATTCTGAACAAATTGGAAATATTGGGCAAATTATCCCACACCTATAATCAGTCAGCAGTCGCTGGTCTCTGGAGTTAGCAGGTGGATAGCTCGTTACGCTCTCACCTTCCCGCTGCCCTTCACATTGAGCTCATTTTACCTCTCCAACACAAGAGCAGCTTTTTGCCTCTTCACTCTCACATACAAGGCTGTATTTAATACCTTCTACTGTATAAATGAGGAGTGAAATATTATTTTATTCACAGAGTTGAGTTATGCGTGTGTAGCATGGAGTAAACACCAACATTTACAGAATACATACAGCACACACATTCGAATTTCATCACAATGATTTAGTATCTCATGAAATTGTGCACAATTAACTATCGACACATGATATGTAAAAAAAGAAAGAGAAAAAAGGCATTAACAGGATGTATGGGTCAAGTGCTATGTAATCTGCTGAATAATGAGGAAAGAAGCCATATTGTTAACTTAAACCAAATTTGCAGTCATTAATGTGATGAATACAATCAGGAATATTCATGAAGCAATATACTAGCAATATGTTAGACTATATATTAGACTCCAATTCTCAATTTTCATTTTTATGCTGTATCTTGCTTTTTTAATTGTATTCCATTTCACAATAACAACAACAATAACAGCAACAACAACAACAACAAACATGATCTGCATCTATCCCCAATTTTTTTAGGGGGCTTAAAGGTGAATGCTTGTGTTTAAAGGCCTTGATCATGTACACCTGGCATATTCAAAGGTAAGACCTACTGTACATGCAGGTCATTTTAATAATCTGAATGGTGCACCCAGGAAATTGACTTAAGCAGCTGTGGAACCTGTTTTTCTGAATACAAGTAACTTTCCCCATGTAAATATTGCCATAATTATTGGACCCTGAATATTTCCCATTGTGAATGGATCCGGCAATAAAGAAACACAACGATTTAATCGTGCTGAAAAATAAAAACACACAGCAAAATGTGTCATCACCTTAAGTACGGTTGCATCCTGTAGAATAAACAAAGCATTCTCATGATTCAAAAGGAACATTCCTGGATGACGTACTTACATTTTATAACCTTTGTGGTTAAATATGTCTGGTATATTTCCTTTCCTCTTCAGCATCTGTAGACAAGGAACTCGGACTAACTTTGTCTTTATTGTCTCCCTCATGACCCCATATACAACCTTTTCCTGTGTTTGTATCTATCCAGGAAGCTCTAATAAACTGGATTCAGGTGGCAGAAGGACTCATATACTCAGCGTGAGGAAGTAAAATAATGCAAGAGCATACATTTCTCTCATGTATACATGGATGACACTCTTATCTACTGAATATGTCAGAGTGAGGTGTAAAAATCTTCATTAAACAGCTCAAACATATCATATTGTATATGAGGTTTCTTTGTAAACATAAATATGCAATATTCAAATAATAATCTAGCTTTTCAACATAATCACTAGGCACTGGATCTGTACTGAATGTGTGACTACTGTATGGATGACAGTTTTGACACACTGAGAAAGCAACAGATATTCTGTTCAGGTGAAATAAACTTGAAATGACTGGGATTTCTTGTACATAACATGAATAAATATGCGACTACATATCACAAAAATTCAGAACACCAGCAATTACACGTTAACAATAATGATCTTAGAATGAGACCTTGAAAGAAAGTGTTACTGAAACTGGTCGTGTGTAGTTTTATCTGACATGGTTCAGTTACCAATGTTTACAAGTTTCTTCCCCCTAAAAAGCAGTCCCGTTGCTGAACGGATAAATCATACAGCTTTAGAGCTTGATTTATAAACAATTTTTACTAAAGGAATCACGAAGCACAAACAAATAACCTTAGAAATCTGTTGTGAAGGAGTTTTGAGTAAGCAGGTTTTTCCATTTATTTCTCAGTACAGGAAATGTGTAGTGATGTCGTGTATGATACAGAGAGGAGGGGAAAAAAAACACGGTGTAATTTTCTGTTATGTAATATCTGTCTAAATAAGGAAATCTGCAACATCTCCTGATTATCTGATAAGATTGGAGACTGGGTTTATGAATCAAAACATCTATTATAATATACACTAGTATATCCTCGCACCTCCAGAGACGGGGGTATGATTCCCTCATCTGCCCTGTATGTACGGAGTTTGCACGTTCTCCTCATGCTTTGGGGGTTTCCTCCGGGTACTCTGGTTTCCTCCCATAATCCAAAGACATACGTTGTCGACTGTAGACTGATTGACATTTTCAAATTGTCTGCAGTGTGTGACTGGGTGTGCGACAGTGCCCTGAAATGGATTCGCACTCCATCCATGGTGTCCCCTGCCTCGTCCAGTCTCCCCCATGGCCCAGTGTAGGATTAGTGGTACAGAAAAAGGATGGATGGATGGATGGAAGGAAAACATGACAGTTACATGACGTGACGGTTATTGTGAAATAGTAAATGAAGGAGCAGGATGATATGTTCCAACATGAAGCAGAGTTTTTGTCTCCACCAGGGGCGTAACCTGGCCTGGGCATTGGGTGCTGTAACCCTGAAGATTTTTTTTTAGCCCCAAATAATTCTCCACTTGGAGCGGTTTGTCACTACATAACTGAACGTCAGTAAAAGAAGATGGCGGTGTTGTAATTTTATATCTTCAGTGAACGGAGGTGAGACCAATCAGACCGGGTTTTCAGGAAAATACGTGGAAATACTCGTGTCTTATTGGCTGAAAGCTCTCAATTCTGCCAAACGCTAGCTCACAGTCAGTGTGAGGAAAAATAGATATACGCTGATTTAAAAAACAAAACAAAAAAAAAGCAGTAAATGGGTTGAAACTGAAACAGTAACGTCCTGTGATGCCGAGCAGGAAAACAAGGTGTGTAAATATCTATATGAGTTCCAGTTTACGTGAACATGATATGAGTAGAGCATAAGGAAAGACAAATGTACTTTGCATGGCACTGTAGCAGCTAAACTCATACAATGATAGCTTAGCTGTGCCTCCCCTTCTCTAGAGACACCAAACTAGCCTAGTTAGAAAACTAAGTTACCTCAGCTACCATTAAACAAAACTTAGGCTACTAGCTGAGGTGGAAAAAATGAAGAATCTGGGCTCAGCCCCGGATGTTTACCAGCCCAGCTAACGCCCCTGGTCTCCATGCGACAGTTTATTATTTTCCTATAACAGCATGTCCTAAAGTGTTTTATTCCACTTACACTACAACAATTTGGTCTTGCCAACAGTAACAAATTTTATTCATGAATGAAAAACTTTTCAGCCATTTATAGTTACATTTAATGTTGTGTGTTATCACTTACATTAAAACAGTTATAAACAGTCAGAACTCTTGTCAAGTTGAGGTTGTAGAACATTAATCAACACCTTCAACAGTGCTGTGGTATAATATTTAACAACTCCTTGTTCCTTTATTAAAAAAAAAAAATAAAATTGCTTCCTGTTTTCACCTTTTAATGCCCTTCTTTTCCAAACAGTCTTATATCTTATTGCATCTCTGTAGCAATAACGCTCCCCATGGTGTGTGGATGCATTAGATTTTGATATACAATTCCTTAAAATATCTATAAAATAGTTTATTTCCTTTTAAAATTAAATATTTTTTAAGAGAATACTTTCTTAATAGTGCATGAGGTTTTCATCTTCCCATCTTAAAACAGCTACTGTATGTCCACTGGATTTACACCACTGCACCTTCTATCATCACCTTTCTCTCTCTTCTCATCTTCTTGTCTCACCTTACTCCTCTGTTCCTCTCTCGCAATGATCATCATGCAGCTCAGCTTTCCTCCAGCTCGAGCAGCCGAAACTCTCCTTGTTCATTTGCGGGCACCGTTCTGGGGGATTGTCAGAAGTCATTAGCTGTGTGTCTGTAGAGGTAGAAGGGCTGCGGGGAGCTACAGCCCCGTGTTGCGTGTCATGGCTGTCTGCTCCAGTCCTCACTACTGCTAATAAAACCAGACAGCGCTCGGGAAACCTGTGCCAACACGGCCCGAATCAATTGACCGTGGCAAGGTCAGCATGCTACCAGAGAGGTCCAGAGAAGTGCTGAGGAGAAGCTAGGTGTGAGTGGAGGTGGCACAGCTAACGTGGAGTCATGACTAATTTTCTAATTCAGCTGTGCTGCTGTCAAACAATGATTATGGGAGAGTGTGTCCCAATTAGTCTTCAGGTTTCTAGTGTCAATGTGTCAGCAGTCAACTGGGTACTTTTGCCATTATTACTGAACCCAGTCTCCCTCATCTAATCTCACACATCATGGACACATCAATAAATTATCTCAGGGAAATGAACACCTGTAAAATGTTGGGTGTTGATGGTCAAAAGCCAAACGGTCATACATAAATACAGAATAAAACACAACGGGGCATGTTGTTTGAAGAAAATAATCAATGGCAGATATTGCGTGACATGCAACGTGAAGGTACTGTTACCACCCTGAAGTTGATTAGTTTCCACTAACAACATATTCTATGTGTTTTATTCTTCTTATTCACTCAATCAAGTCGTTTCCTGTTTTCATTTCTGTGATAGAGACTATAAACATGTTTTTCCTTCACCAGGCTCTTATCCCTCTCTCTTAAATTTGATAAGACACAAAATGCAGCTTGTCCTGTTACACAGAAACTTCAAAAGCACCCACACTGCAAAAAAACAACATCCTAGCAACTGAAAATATCTTGAATATAGTCAAATGGATTACCATTTCCTAAGATTACAGTACACCAAATAGGATTATTAAACTTATTTTGAGATTGTTTTATTATTATTATTATTATTATTATTATTATTACTCACTTTAAGATTGAAATAGTCTTGTTCTGGTAACACTACAATAACAGTACATGAATAATCATGCATAATTGCACCTAAATTCATACTTACTTAAATATGAGCTAATGATGAGTTAAGACATGTACTAATTATAAACTGATGAAGCGCTAACCCTGACTAAGGCGTGAGTCTTGTGAATTTGTGCGTGAATTATAACGACCACTTTAAATCCGTTAGTACACGTTTGTTAGTTAATGTATTAAAGAGGTCCTATTATGCAAAATTCAATTTTACATGGTGTTTGAACATAAGTGTGTGTTGGCAGTGTGTGTACACAACCACCCTACAATGGTAAAAATCCACCCACTCCTTTTTTTTATATTCGCCATGAATCATAAACCGTGTCGCAATATGAGTCGTTTTCGTTTTCTCTCCAACATGATGTCACACTGGAACAGGCCCCGCCCAGGACTGGTGACGGACTCTGCCCTATTAGCATAGCTCCTCCCATGAGTGAACTGCACAGAGTTTGCCATGTTCTCCACGCTGGAGCAGCTACAGCAATAAGAAGAATGCTTAAGCTTCGTAAGTGTTGTAAGTGTTAATTGTTGGCATGTACTCCTGGCATTAGAGTTACTGAAGACACAATGGAGAAGCTTTATTTTTGAAGGAAATGTTCCCCAAAAAATAGCCAAAGTTGTATATGTTTGTATGGATTATTTTACACCAGACTGCTTTGTGAACGAGGGTCAATAGGAAGCAGTATTTGCTGAAAAGTTGATTCTCAAGCATGGATCTGTACTAATAAGACGTAAGTATCGCACTTTATATTTTGTGAATGTTTTCAAATTGCCTTTCAGAACGAGCTTGTTAGCAGATTCCACGGTTAATACGGCTAAAGTTATCGTTGTCTCTGATTGTATTCACTGAGACCAGAACTATGTCGTCATTTTTTTTTAACCCGAAAATGCTTACTGTCTGTATAATTCATATCAGCACCTTTATTATGCACAATACAGTAAAGTAAGGTGATTGTCGTTTTGAAAACTGTGTACATTTTGTGCAAATCAAGCAGTCACCAGACTGCTTTGTGAATAAGCTTGTTAGCAGATTCCACGGCTAATGCGGCTAAAGTTACCATTGTCTTTCATTGTATTCTTGGAGTAACCATTCAGAAACGTCCTGGTTCATTCTAACAGTTATTAGTTCTGCTGGAGCCTCTCCTTCATCAGTGTCCGACTCTGGTTCATCCATATAGGCCTGAAAACTGGTATTTACGATGTCACTCATATTAGTTCTCCTGATTTGTTGTTGCTGTAGTATACGAAGCACGAGCTGTAAAGGCACAGCCTTCCACAGAACGGGGGCGGGGAGTAGCAACTCATTTGCATCTAAAGAGTCAGACGAAAACAGCGTGTTTTTTCCTCCCCCCAAAAAGGGGCATTTACAGCATGGTATAATAAATGACCCGTGGGGTATTTTGAGCTGAAACTTCACAGATACATTCTGGGGACACCTGAGACTTATATTACATCTTGTAAAAAGGGTCATAATAGGTCTCCTTTAAATAGGGGTAAACTAAATCAAACATGCTCTATTAGAAAGAATATGAATTAAATGTGCATAATATCAAATTGTTAATATAATTTGCCATATGCAGCTGCGTACACAAACATTATTGGATGGCGCTGGATTACTTCCATAACTTACATTGATCCTCCTTATCGAACTTAGAAAGACACACTAATGATAAAAAAATAATAATTTAATCTCAACCCGTTTTCCATCTTTGTCTTCAAATTGCAGTGTAGTACTAGTACATGCTCTGGGTGACTAGGGCCCGGGGCACTGCTCCTTCACCCACAAGGGTGAAATTAGGGTTGAGATGAAACTTTTTGTGCTTATTATTAGTGTGTCTTTCTATGTTTGATAAGGAGGATCAATGTAAGTTATGGAAGTAATCCAGTGCCATCCAATGATGTTTGTGTACACACAATTTGAAATTGTGCAAGATTCATTCATATTCTTTCTTATAGAGCATGTTTGATTTAGTTTACACCTACATGGTTATACTTTAACTAACAAACATGCATGAATTCATAAGACTCATAGGTAAGGTTAGCTCTTCATTAGTTCATGATTAGTACATGCCATAACTCAGCATTAGTTCATGTTTAAGTAAGAATTAATTCAGGTATTAGTGTATGATTATTCATGTTCTGTTATTGTAAAGTGTTACCCTTGTTCTATTGGCAGATACCTTTTCTAATTTTAAGTATTGATTCCTTGAAAGAAGCAAATTTATTTGCCAATAGAATAAGAAAATTTAAAGCAAGGTTACATCAGTGCACCTGTCACGTAATAGAGGCTGAGACGGAAGCAAGTGCAGGTTAATTAGTTTAATCCAGTAAGTTCGAAGGATCAGGCAGAAATCAAGGTACATAAGCAGGCAAGGGTCAATCGATCGGGCAAACAGTCCAAACTAGGCAAGGCCTTAAACGAGAACAAGGTCAAAACCAGAATAAACCAAAATGGAGACAGAAGACAACTGAGCGAATACTTCACAAAGAGTGAAAGCATAGAAAGTCCTTTTAAACTGTGGTTGTGAGTGTGCTGTGAATTGGATGCAGGTGTGCGTGATTAGAATGAAGTTCTGGTAATCGCTGTCCATGGCGGCCATGTTTGTAGGCCGCAGTGCAGGATGGGAAATGTAGTCACTTGTTTGCTGTGATATGACAGCACCATGAAGACCTTCTCATGGTACAGCTTTACCTCTGATTATCACAAAGTGCTGACACTGGAGACTCCTTCCAATAATGCCACATAAACATCTTCTCACAGGAAACGTCGCCATATCAACACATTTTAAAAATAATTTATGTGGCACATCTATCATACAAATCTCTGTGTAAATTATTACTATAGGATCTATAACATATTAGAAAAAGTGCTTTAATATTAATTTTGCAGCCTGAACTGCTATCAGAGCTGTTGTTCTATAAAATTAATCACAACCTTCTGACTAGTCGGATTAGAGAGTGCATGGTATAAAAGAATGATATAATAAATATTAATATATACAGTAACAATGAACAGTGCAGCATATAAGTATGTTTTCATTTTATTCTTCAAAATATGAACCGTATAACCATTACTTTTGTAATAAAACCCCTTTTCCTATTGGTTACAAATAAGAAAAACCAGTCTGTTTATCCACTTCCTGCAGGAATTGTTCCACTATTGCAGTAGTGGTGAATGAATAGAGCCGGCTGAATAGCACACGTTTATCATTACCCTGTCATCCAATTCTAACACCTGTATTGTGTGGCATATACTGTGTCAAGATCATTGTCTGGATTAAATTAAGTGAATGATTTTATGTTGGAGTCATTAATATTCCTCACTTCTTCCCCGACGGCCGCCCAGTAGACAGCTATTCATACAGTGACATTTAGCTGTGTGTGTGTGTGTGTGTCTGGAAGAACGATAACCAGAATAAAAGAGCTTCTTTTGTATACATACGGTATATGTGCATGTGTGAGACACAGAGAAGGAGAGAAAGAGCCACAGAGAAGGAGGGAATGTCTGTGATATGTGTGTGGAGGGCAAATTTTGATTTCCCTTTTCTCTCCTTCCATCCTCATGTCTCATTCTCTGGCTGACATTTTCTCAGATCGGGTCCGCATCTGTCTGTCAGAGTGGTAAAGAGAGAAAAGCAGGCGGCCGCTGCTTGCTTTGGCCCACTCGCCTTTGTTTTCTCAGGCGAAGCCGCAAAAACGGTCTGGAATAAACGCGCCAAAGCAAACTCAAGTTCTTCCCTGAGTCTTGCAGCTTTGTCTCGTCTCTCTGAAAGACTAGTAAATAAAAAGATAGCAATGGTGTTTGCTGAACTCCAAAAAAAACATGAAGTTAATGAGGTTTGATGTAATCATTTGTCAGCCACCCACAGTGATGATAGAAAACTGATACGATTTGATACTGATACGATTTTCATTCTCATAGCAGCAGCTTGTATCTTATCCCCCCCTCCCATCCCTCCAACCCGCCTGAGAAGATGACAACAACAATCCTTGGTCCATTGTTTGGACTGACAGCTGAAGAAAGGCTGTCTTGCTCGAGAGGATCGCAGGCGGTTAGAAGTATCTGTGCCACTCCTAAAGAGGTGCTTGATTATTTTGACAGTTTAGTTTCCAAAAGTCATTCATGCAAATTAGCAGTGCCATAGCCAACAAGATGGAGATCCACCTGCTAACCATATGTCCATATCAACAAGTATTTACTCTGAAACATGTGTCTATGTGCCTTCTCTCCATGGGTTGGAATGGATAAGGCAGCCATAAGGATGACTCTAGCTGAATATAATTTCCAGTTAGCTCTTCTTTTTTTTTTTTTTGGCATAGTGCTGCACCTGCTTCAAAAGTGAGAAGGAGCAAAGAGGTTGCTCACTGATGCTCTTTTTTGATAAACCACATAGAACCTGGAAGAAAGAACAGGCATGAAGATTGAAAAAAAAAGGCGAAAAAGAGAAGTAAAGGAATCGGAGGTTCTGTGAAACAGTCGGCACGTTGTACTTCCGAATCATGAAGTGTCACAGAAGTAAGGAAGAGACAGCATACTTTAGAAAGTAGCTGAGAAAAAAAATGTCAACAAAATAATGGTAATTATAGACAGGAGAAGAAAATGGTGAGTAAAGGAGTAAGGAAGTGATTTTATTTTATGTGGAAAAGAAAAGTGTAATAACATGAGGTGAGAAAAAGTGACAGAGAGAGAATGATGAGAAAAAAAATAAGAGGTTGAGACAAACATATAGGAGTTAGACATAAAGAAAAAGAGGAAAGAAAGAGAAACAGCAGAGAGAGAGAGAGAGAGAGAGAGAGAGAGAGAGAGAGAGAGAGAGAGAGAGAGCAGGTTGCCATTATGGGATCCCTCCTGAAGTGGCAGAGAGAAGAGCAGCTGTGGCAACAGAATAAATTTCAATACTGATCCGCTTTAATAAATAACTCAGTGAATCAGAACACCTGGCCCCTGCACTCCTGCATGACTCCACATGAATGTCAGACTCCGATGAGCTGATTACATGCCTGAGAGAGAGAGAGAGAGAGAGAGAGAGAGAGAGAGAGAGAGAGAGAGAGAGAGAGAGAGAGAGAGAGAGAGAGAGAGAGAGAGAGAGAGAGAGAGAGAGAGAGAGAGAGAGAGAGAAGGAAGCAATCCCATTCAGCATTGTGAGTTTAGACTGTCTATTTGCCAGACTGCAATTGGTCATCATATCAGCAAAGGAAATGAGAGAGAATGGCTCCAAAATAGCATCTGTTTCCCGGCTGAGCCACCGGCTAACGCACCCACAGCAACTGAACGTGAAATATTAACTGATCAAATATAGATCAGAGTTTAGATGAATGTATTCAGGTGAATCTGTAAGTAATGCAATATAATAGTGATGTGACCAGCCACAAAAAAAACATAATTTACCCCAAATTCTGTATAAGGCAATCGACACCAGACATAGGCTACATCCACGTTAATCCAGATAGATCTGAAAACTGCATTTTCATTTTAAAACGCTCTCCGTCTACGTACAATGGTGTTTTTAAATATTATCTAAAAATTTCTCATCCACAACGAAACATCTGAAAATGCTTACATCTTTATAGTGAGCATGTGTGAAAACGTGAAAAGCTTTGGCCTGAGTCATTTCCATCATGCGTTTATTTAAAAATGCAATCTGAAGGTTGTACAAAGTGACAATAATATTTAACAATCATTAATATTTTAATATTTAACTATCAAACTGGATAGCAAGCATAATAACCGCAGAACAACATCGTCCACCATCTTGTTTGTTTTGAGAGGAATGGGTCACATGACAAAAAAAAAATAAATACATCACTGTTTTTGAATAGCTTAGTTTTTTTCAGTCCACACTACAATACAAAAATGCCATTTTCAAATTTATCCACTTGGTAGCGTGTTTGAAAATCTCCGGACATAAACGCAGTCGCAGTTTGGACAGAAGGCCAAAACATAGAAAAAAAAAGAGATGTGTTTTCAAATTTATCTAGATTCTTGTGGATGTAGCCTTACAATTTATTTATTTGTTTGTTACCTTTCTCCAGATGTCTATTTGGTGAGATTTATAGGCTAACATAAGACACATGTACAGTGGCGCTTGAAAGTTTGTGAACTCTTTAGAATGTTGTACATGCCTGTATAAATATGACCTAAAACATCATCAGATCTCTTTGGAGATGGTTTCGTAACCTTTTCCCAGCCTGATGAGCATCAACAACTCTTTTTCTGATGTCCTCAGAAATCTCCTTTGTTCGTGCTATGATACACTTCCACAAATGTGTGTTGTGAAGATCAGATCCGTGTTCTTTAAATAAAACAGGGTGCTCACTCGCACCTGATTGTCCATTGCACCATTGATTGAAAACACCTGACTCTAATTTCACCTTCAAATTAAACTGCTAATCCTAAATGTTCACATACTTTTGCCACTCACAGATATGTAATATTGGATTCAATAAACCTCATTAAATAAATGACCAAATATAGTATTTGTGTCTTGTTTGTTTAATTGGGTTCTCTTTATCTATGTTTTAGGTCATATTTATGCAGATAAACAGAAAATTCTACTTTTAACTTTCAAGCACCACTGTAATCCTTAGCTAGTTGTGTGTGATCCACAGGTGCACTCTGCTGTTAACAATATAAAGGGTTGAGATTATACCTGTACACCTCAGATGGCTTGACTATGATTGACTATAGTGTAAGGATCAAAATCCCACCATACAGCAAAGAGGACCATTCCAGGAGCCATTCCAGGGATTTTAGCCTTCCCACTGTTAAGTACTTTTCTACAACACTTTACCGTTTCTAACACATTACCGTTTCTATAGTAACAGCACATTCACAGGATCTAAAACTAGAAATAACTGATTTAAAATGTGCTGTTATTTAACAAAAAAACAACAACACAAAAACACTTGACTGTTGGTTATGGTGATGCTTTCTGTAAAGGAGTGTTTATTTTTGGATTTCTGGAAGGAGTCTCTAGTGCCAGCACTTTGTAACAGTCAGGAAGTTTTCCACCATGATCAAATCTTCAGGAATCAGGAGTTACTAAAATGGCAAGCTGAAAAAAGTGGCCAGTGAGGGAAAATTTTTTATACCTGCTATAGCGTGATAACAGGAGCTAGCATGTTTTGTGGACATTCCACATTATTAAACGTGACTGCAAATGCATGAAAAAGTACGATGTGTCATTCTTTCATTCCTTAATGAATGACAAAATTATTAGCATGGGCGAACAAGGGGAATAAAGCTTTTCAGGACGTTTTGCTATTGGTATTTAACCAACATCTCCATGGTAATATCTCGCCACCACCACATTGTTAATAAGTTTCCTATAACAGCATACTGTCATGTCTTATTCTTTACTTAAAAAGAGCAAATCCGAGGGATGCTAAATAAATCATAACCAGTTGGATATCTGTGTCATATTTTGCACTTCAAAGGATATTTTTGCAACTTACAGGTTTGCTGTTCGCTAGCCCAAACCTGCCTCAGAGTTATGCTCTTAATGCAGTAGCAATTAAAATAAATTCTAATAGAAAAAAAAATAAAGAAATTAGAATTATGTAGGAACCAGTAATGAGCCAAATGCGCACATTTTGAAACGATTGATAAACAAATGTATAAACGCACAGGCATATTAACGAGGGCGGAAAGGCAGCGGAAACAGGATTAATTAACATGAGCAGCAGAAACTGCAGTGAGAGGAATGAGGCTAAACACAAGACTCCTGACTCCCTGAAGAAAGCTAATGACTGCTGCAAGGGTAAAAAAGTTCACAGAAACTAGAACTCAGTGTGTAAAATGTGTGGTGTGGTGTTTGGTGTGTTTCATTTTAATTGCAAGCTTGAATATTTGGGATACAAATGAACTAAAGATCTGTGCAGTTCATAATTATACATGGTCCGATCTAGCCCTCTATCTTTTAGCTTATCACTACATCTCGGTGTGTCTTGTTCTTTCTGTCTCCATTCCATTTCCGGGGGTCCAGACCCTTACAGTGAGGACCACGATTCATTCTGCTTGGAGACAGAAATCTCTGTCATTAAATTAATTATACAAACACAATGAGGTTGACTAATAAGTAATTCAAATTAATATTCTCATTACTTTTTTTTCATAATTGCTTGCACTTTCTGATTATGGTTCACAGGGGTATCGCACAATTGATATGAGATAGAAGCAGATAGTCATGTCCAATTTAGACATAGACTAACTCCACTGGCTTGCTGAATTACATTGGCCTTTGGTGATAATTATGTATGGCCTCTATTAACACTGATATTAATGTAACAGACTATTTTAGTTTCACAGGAAATGCGATGGAATTGCATGCATTGGTTTATATAGCACTATATCTCCAACTGAAACCTGTACGTTGTCTAATACTGATTTAACCTGAAACATCCTGGTTCTCTGGAAATGCTGAGTACTGTGCTTTAATGCTTACTATAGCCGTTGTACACTCAGGGATCACTTAGGAAAGCCTGCTTGTTTATGCAATTATCCAGTAGACAATCATGTGGCAGCAGCACATACAGGTCAAGAGCTTCAGTTCACAGCAAATGTCAGAATCGGGAAAAATGTGAACTGTGGCATGGTTGTTGGTACCAGGTGGGCTGGTCTGGTTATTTCATAAACTGCTTAATGGTTAGCATGTTCGCCTCACACCTCCAGGGTCGGTGGTTCAATTCCCACGATGGATGGATGGATGATCTCCTGGTATTTTCAAACACAAAAGTCTAGAGCAGTGGTCACCAACCCTCTTTCTTTGGATCTGCCTTCCTGCAGGTTTCATCTCCAATCAAAATCTAACACACCAGTTTTAGTTGAACAAGAACTTCTTAAGGCAATGATTAAGTAGTCGGATGGACACGATTATGGTTGGAACTAATGTCTTCAGATAGGTAGATCTCCAGGAACAGGGTTGGTGACCACTGCTCTAGAGTTTATACAGAAGGATGTGCTAAACAAAAAATCATCCAGTGAGTGGCAGTTCAGCTGATGGAAATGGCATGTTGAGGAGAGAGGTCAAAGCAGGATAGTCAGATTGATTTGAGCTGACAGGAAGGCTATGCTAACTCGAATAAGCACTCTTTACAAGCATGGTTAGCAGGAAAGCATCTCAAAACACATCAAAATTTAACGAGGACGTGCTACAACAACAGAAGAACAGGAATGGCTGCAGTGAGCACAGGCTCACAGAAATGGGACAGGTGAATATTTAGTGGAAAAAACTTCCATAATGAACATTAAAACTCACGTAGCCTTTGTTACTAAGCCCATGCAGTGGAAATGCTTGATAGAAATGGCATGACTTCTTTCATGTGACATCATATAAGAGGGTGTGTTAAGCATCAAGCTGGAAGGTGATCCCAACAAACTTGTGGTAGGAAAAATGACTGAGTCTACATACTAACTGCACAGGAACACATCGCTAGTACAAAGCTTTTGGAAATCCTTTGCACCAAGGCTCTCACATCTAGCTAAACTGGCATGGTGCTGTCAATCAATCTCGATAAATTTGCAAACATGAAGCTCAGCACCATCACCAGATGCTCAGTTATTACATTCAGCCACTGAGGTAGGCAAAGCTACCTCAAAAACTATAATCCTGTGTAATTAACAAGCATTATTTAATAATTATCAGGAAAGCTTTGTTTATTTATTTATTTATTTATTTATTTATTTATTTTTACACAAATAGGTCTGTGAAATTAAACAAGTTTGACTGTGAATTTGGTATGGACCCTAATTATAGTTGCATGAAGAGTTTATGTGTAACTACAAAATAAAAGGGAATTCATTTAACGTGGGCCCTTTTTCTGCATGTGTGTGTGGCAAGCAATATGAATGGTTGTGGATGGATATGGAGAAAGAATAAAGGTATTCCCTTTCAAAGTGTGGAGATGAAAGAAAAAAAAAAGTCATTTATTCTGGTATGACAGAGAGATAATATATTTGTGTCTCATCCATTCTCTTTGACTGGGGCAACAGGCAACAGACACAAGAAGAGCGACAACAAACCATTTGTAATGTCATTTATACTATAGCACTTATGAATCTCTGTGTGAGAATGAATGCTTTACACATCCTGTGCTTGACTGCAGTATGAGATGACGAGCGTGTGAGATAAAGCTGCTGAAATGACAGCCTGCAAGTTCAAGTCTGAGGCCTGCCAACTCAGCACCCACATGTGCCATCTCCAAATGGCACACCGTATGTGGCGCTCTGCTCCCTGATGGTCTGATGATGGCAGTAGCAGGGGTCTTTTATCCCACATACAGATCTCTCGGCAAGCAGCCTGTGAGCCGAGCTCCCCGTCACCACACTGTCAGGCAAAAACAGGTGGGTCCCCAAATCCCCAAATCTGCACCCCAGAGAGCCACCAGCACCCTTCCACATGCCTCCTGCTGGAGCTCCGGGCCTGTGGGGAAGCTCCAGATGAATATTAGCTCTGAAACAACGGGTAAGTAGGAATCCAAAGGGAAGAATTGAAGGCAATCTCATGCTAAATTCCTTGAAATTCTTACAAGTTAAATGATTTATAGAGTCCTCAGGAAAGCTGACGTTTTTAAACCTTCCTCTCAGCTAAAACTTTGGTAAGAACATTTGGAGTATTTGTAGTATTGATGGATGTTCTGGCAGATTAGTGGCTATTGGCTCAGTGTATGGACTCAGAAGAGACACATGAGTGTAAGACATAAGTGTCCTAAACGGTCTAAAAGCCAAATTGGTCACATTCTGATGAAACTAGTCAGTCAGATGGCAGATAGTAGAGAGAAGCTGTTCTGTGGTATTGCATAAGCAGCAGGTCAAAAAGTCTCGATGGCGTCACTTGTACAAGAATCAATGTGTTAGTTATTGGCCTCCCTGGTTGGTACATTTACATTGATGACATCTGGCAGACATAATTAACCAAATGGACTTACAGATGTGCTGAAGTCTCCGTCAATAAATACATTCTGATGCTGGTTCTTTAGGTCACAGGGTAAGAATACTATCAGTCTAAAACTCTGTTGGATAGAGTAATCTTGTAAAAAAGCACACAGACAACACAATATTTTTATTTTATTAAAGTGCTAATTTAATTACTTCAGGAAGAGGTAGGTCTTTAGATGCATAACCGCATAACTTCTAGCATTGTCCTCTAGCGCTCCTCAGCTGGTCCCACCATCATTCAGTGCACAAAGAAGGCATGCATCAAGACTCTTCTCTGTTTGGACACCAAGGTGGTGGAATGAAGTTCCCCTAGACGTCCGAACAGCTGAGTCACTGGCAATCTTCCATGTACCCTGAGAGATGGTGGGACCAGATGAGCAGTGCTAGAGGACAAGTGTAGCTCTTATGCAATGGGGCAACTGTGGATGGGCAGTGATAATGACTAAATTGGGAAAATGGGACAAAATGGGGGAAATGGGAGAAAATGGAGTTTTCAGTAGATATCCCCTAAGAAATGAATTAAAACTATTACATTTTAGTGTCTACTATAGTTAACTGTTTGACTTGTTATAAACAAATAGTTTGAATTTTCTAGTTAGAGGCCATCTTGGCCTGTGTAACAGTTATGCACCATGTTTTCATGATTCATGTGTATTTGCCTGTGAAGTTACGCATAAACTACAGTATACAAACAACTAAACTGTAACTATTCACAAACATATTTCAAGTGCAAAGATTTTGCCGAAGATTTGAGATCTTGTATTCAATGTTTCCACGTCTTCAAATGAGGCAGAACTATCCAGTGGGTTGGAACTGGCAGAGACTAAATTGGGGAAAATGCGCTAATAATAGAAGAATAATTAATTAATTAAACTACTAGCTTTTAGTTTCTACTACCATCAACTGAAATACACACACAATTATTTGACTTTTTGAAGTGTGACAGAGCTGTAATTAATCACCCCAAGGTTAGCCTGGAAGTGATATCACATATTTCCTGCATGGAGACAATAAATACCTCCCTTTGTAGCAATGCGGGTGTTGTTTAGTAGTAATGTTAGAACTAATTATTGATTGACTAGAGGGTGAATTCTAATCTTTTAGAACTTTATTTGACTGTATACATTTGGAGTTTTGAACCAGACAGAACTTATTCTCATATATATTCGTCTCCAAATTATGGTATGATTTCATAAGGAGATGTTTATACAGGAGTGGTCTTCTCATGTATTTTAAATCAAAGACATACATCTTCTGTTGTTCTTTTTTTGACCGATAGACCTCAAACCACAACTTATCTCTCAGCTTTCTTTGACCAATACGATTCAGTCATGCCCTGACCTGCAAACTCATGAGCTAGATGGAAGAGTTTGAGTTTGAGGAAATAGCTACTGAAGAGTGTGGAAGCTTACCGTTCACTGGCTCATCAATATTGCATAACAATCTTTAAATAGCATCTATTTATGCTTCATTTTAGCCAGCATAGCTATTTGAGCAAAAACACAAGGCATCAGAGAGGAGTGGGCCAGATTTCGCCAGTGAACAGAGCACATGGATGGCTAATCTGATCTTAAAGTAGGCACTTTGAATTGATTAAAATGAGGCAGAGAAAGCAGCTGTCTCCAAGATGGAGTTCATCGATGATATATTGTATCCGATGAGGCTTTATCCAAATGTATGCACTATTGAATTTAATCTTAACACTTCCATTGTATTCGCTTTTTTCCTAATCTGTAATTCTCTTTTCATCTGGAGTGCTCGTAAAAAGACATGCACAGATTTGCTGTGTAGCCGTGACAAATAGTCAAAGATATGAAAGTTAAGTAATACATATCATATATGTGGAGTTTGGATGTGTACAGACAGACATTTGCATTCTGGGACGTATATATTTTAATTGTCTTTACTGATAATCCATTGATCTGAAGGTCAAATGAGTTTATTGCTATTAAATTCTGTGGTGTGTTATTTTTCTGATTTCATGTGTTCAGAATGCATGTCGTTGTTTCTTTTTATTCTCTCTCTCTCTCTCTCTCTCTCTCTCTCTCTCGGAACAGTGGAAAGCTGTTTTGCATTTTCTCTAATACACAGTGCATAAATGCAGGATTAAATAAACAAATGCTGGAGTAAGCACCGAATGGTATCAGAAAGTGGGCCCCTGGTGCCAGGAGTAATGCTACAGTGGCAGTGGTGAGCCCAGCACATGAAAAGAGAGGGAGGTGATGGGAAAGAGGGGAAAAGAAATGAAATGCTAGCTAATCCCCAAGCGTTATCTTCAAGGTGTTTTGCAAGCTGCTCAGTATGGAACGTTTGAAACCAGGCCAGCATTTCATTAGAGGATGGGGTCTTTCTTTCTCTCTCTCCCTCTCCCTGTTCTCTCTCTCTCTCTCTCTCTCTCTCTCTTGCTTTCTCTCTCATCCTTTTCCTTAAGATTCTTCGAGATTCAGGTACAAACCTGCCAGTTCCTTCAGACAACCTGGACACAACAATCGCTCTAACTCATTACAGTAAAACTGCAAGTAATTACAGCAAAGCTAATGCTAACCAGTGCAGTACAACATTATCCCTGCTGGAGCCTTCACTAAGTCACTGCTAACAATGGAGTGAGTGGAAACAGACTATAAAGACTGTAATTGAATCATCTTGAGACAAAGGATATACTACACACAATGTTACGAAAGCAGACAGTCATCTGATGAGTCGCAATATGCAGGAAGCCTCTGGTTTTATAGTAAATGTCATCTCTTCCTTTCAGTGTTCTCCACGGATGTAGGCTATCGCTGCTTCAAAGTCACTCAGCTAGAGTTATTGCGTAACAGCATGGGCCGCTGTGACCAAGTCTGTGGAGTGTCATCCTGCATCGTGCCTCAGAAAGATCCGGAGGGATGCTGACAGCCTGGATCCTGAGCTCCTGCAGCTTCTCTATCCAAAAAAATAACACACAGAGGGAGATCTGCTCTTCTGATCCAAGCTTCCAGGACTTGTGACTCACGTTCTGCTTTTATGAAAAGCCCAGTGTGGATACCTTAAACTCACATTTGCTTCAGTGGATGCCTTTTTGTACCTGTGAACTGCTGCTGCAAGCATAACGACTGTCCAGTGAAACCTTGGCCCAGTTTCCCCATAGGCATTGAAAATTTAAGATCATCTAAACAGAGAGATAGAGGGTGTTCAGTGCGATGCTCACGCTACCATTTTACAATGAATTTGTGAAACTGAAGCCACTTTGGTAAGCACTTGAGTCAGTGTATCTTGTTTGTATTATGGATATCGTCAAAGAATTGCTGCTGTAATCATGAAATGTGTCCTGTGCTCATCCCAGTACTCGTCTGCCGTTCTGCTCATACTTAACATCCTTTCAACACACTTAGAACTGTTTGTCTTTACTATTCTACATTTGTATACTCCACAGGCGGATGCTTTAAGACTACATCGGAAGCCTGCCCTGCCCAAAAATTATTTTAAAATGCTCCACTTTTGGTGAAATTCAACATGTTAGCGAATCAAATGATCACATATCTAACTGTAATATCATGCTCTTTGTTCATTTAATGCAAACTGTTTTCACTGAACAGTGCAGTCTGCACGTAAATTTCCTTTGAAGCAACCGACAGCTCTGATAGGAATCCATTGATGCACGGTTTCTGTGGTAGTACAACGTGTCTGACATCTCAAACTAAAAAAATAACAACACCAGTCAGGCTCACAGTGTGCTTGGAGCATCAGTAATGGTCAGTAACTCAATCCATAACAGTTATACGGGAGTCCCTAAAGGACTACGTACATCCAGTACCACGTTGGTTGTGCCTTTGTCAGTGGATGTTCATGGATGTTCACTTCTCGGTTGGTCTGCAACACTTCCAGTCGTTTTGAATTTGTTAATAATTTTGGCAACAGTATGGTGTGCAATGTGCTAACCATGTTTCCTGTTAAAGTCCATCGCAACCTCATGACAGCTTCCCGATCCAGCCGTGAGAATGCTTTCAATATGATCTTCTTTTGCCAAAGGCGTTCTTAAAGGCTATCTGAAAAAATATAGAATATAAACGAAGTATGAAACATTTTGGAAGATATTTTTGCTAAAAAAGTGTTGATTATCCCTGTGTATGGAGACTTTTGGGACACTGTAGCATACCTTGTTATTTTATCTTTCTAATCAGTGATATTGTAAATAAATGTTAAGTATAAAGTTACATTTGATTATTTATGTTTGCTTTGTTATTATTATATTATTATTAAGACTTAAACAGAAGTCTAGACCAACAGATGAAACAGGTCAAACAAAGCACACATATATACTGTACTGCAATAACTGATGCCTGTGCTTCCCCTAGTTTAAAACCACTAGCCACCACTGGTATACTGAAATGATTTATACTGTCATTGCACTATCCAGTTTCATCCAGACGAGGAGGAGTTCCCTTTTGAATCTGGTTCCTCTCAAGGTTTCTTCCTCATGTCATCTCAGGGAGATTTCTTTACCACTGTCTCGTCTAGCTTGTTCATTATGTATTTCAAATTTCAATGTATTTCCAGATTTTTGCAAAGCTGCTTTGTGTCAGTGTCTATTGTCAACAGCACTATACCAATAAAATTGAGTTGAATTGAGGCCGTACTGCTTACGCCAGGAGGAATGACCTTTAATTCTTAGTGGCACTCACTGCCTGCCTCATTTATCTCCCATCATTCAACTTAAACTCTTCTTTCCCAAGTTCTGATTTTTATATCACGTTGCGCATTTCTTACTGGAAGCCGTTGCTGAGGAATGATTTGAGCTGGAGCTATTCGCGAAAGCGTGACAGATTCTTGGGGGTATGCATTATTTTGCATGAAGTGCAGCGCTCATGCCGGGTCCATCGAGTTTATCGACTGCTTCCTGGAGCAAGCATACTTCTACACTACAGGATGCAGGAATCTCTTTTCTACTCGGATGATAGCTGGAGTCAATACTCTTAAAGGCAGAGTCATGCTAGTTTTTATATCAATGAAACAAAATGATATGGATTTCAATGGAATTAGTGAATAAACAGGTTTGAGTGGAGGCCTTGCAGTGTGTAAAGTTTATTGAGTAAAACTTCGTGGCAGGTTCATCTTTGACAAAGTCTCATCATCAGCCAACTTTGGCTCTTGAGAAAGATTGCAGGTTGGAGGGCTTTGCTGTTTCTCAGTAACCTATCAAGCTGTATATTTTTGAGAGAAAAAAAGAGAGGCTGGTGAGGGAATGACCATTTATGTATAGCTGCTATAAAGTTAATGATAACAGGAACTAATTGGTCTTGCAGATAGTCAGCAAAATTAACAGTAACTATAAACAGATCCAGGGCTGGGGGCTGGATTCCTGCCTCTGCCCTGTATGCACGGAGTCTGCATGTTTCCTCCCCACTTGAAAAAGACATGTATTGTAGGATGATTGGCATCTCTAAATTGTCCGTAGTGTGTGAGTGTGTGTGCAGTTGTGCCCTGCGATGGGTTGGCACCCCGTCCAGGGGTGCCACGAGTTCCCTTAGGGCTCCAGGCTCCTCGCAACCCTGTGTAGGATAAGTGGTATGGAAAATGGATGTATGGATGTATGGCAGATTGCTGTATTCCATTTCTTACATATTGCCGATGTTAAAATTCAATACAGTTTATTAGAGCTTATTATTTGATTGATCAAATACTTCAACTACTTACAAACGTGATTACAAAAGTAGTGACACTAGCACATCACTAGTTAAACATTGTGTATGGTGTCAGTGTTATGTAGCATCAACTTTCAGTTTTGACAGTTTTACACACAAGGGCTTGATCCTGTGAGAATCTCACGTCAGCTTTTGACAGCACAAAGTATTTTATTTACTGTAGGTCTTTGCAAGGCATCATGGGAGTGTAGGAATATTGTTGATTGAAAGCAATGCAACTATGGTTGATTGAAGCTGTAACTGTGGGAGATCCATCCATCCATCCATTTTCCATACCGCTTATCCTAAACAGGGTCACGAGGGAACCTGGAGCCTATCTCAGGGAACTCGGGACGCAAGGTGGGGAACACCCTTGATGGAGTGCCAACACATCACAGGGCATAATCACACACACATTCACACACTACAGACAATTTGGAAATGTGAATGAGCCTACAATGCATGTTGTTGGACTGGGGGAGGAAACCGGAGTACCCGGAGGAAACCCCCAAAGCACAGGGAGAATATGCAAACTATGCGGACACAGGAATTGAACCCCCAACCCCGGAGGAGCGAGGCTAACATGCTAACCACTAAGCCACATGCGAGATCTCATAGACTAAATATGCTCTATATGATTATGCTTTATCTGAATGTTGCAGTGTATAAAGTATTGGTGATATCCAGTGTTCTGAGTGATGGAGAGTGTACTTAAGAGTGTGAGTGAAACTAGTGTATTGGTGCCAAGAGCCTCACCGGCGTCTCCCACTGTCCGTGTTCAACAGCTCCCAAGGGCCTGCGGAGTGAAGATGCACCTGATTAATGGCAGGAACGTCTCGCCCACACAAGATTAGTCTTTATGTTCCATATTCTCAAACGGTAATGGGAGCAGTCGTTTAGAGGCTCGTACAGGGAGCCATCAGTCAGACGTCCAGATGAGCATGTTGCATGAGCATACTTCTGAAATGCTGTGTGTGGTTGTGTTTGATGGTTTGATGGGAAAAAAAAATCCTGGGTGTAAGATACAGGGATGTCTTCTGTCTCTTTCTTTGTCTCTCTCTAGTGCCTTTAGCCACCACTCACCATCTGCTCCAGCTGACTCTGCTGTTGTTCAGCTAGAGTCTGCCAGCTAACAGCTAACTCACTCTGACACGTGACAACACACACACACCTGATGCATCATAGAGAGAGAGCAACAGACAGCAATAGAGTGAGAGAAAATGAAAAAGGGCCCAGCTAACACCTTCAGGAGTCACTCAGTTCCTTGAGGCTTTTTCTAAATTATGGGAAAGACTAAACTGGGCTTGCTACAGCAGCATATATACTAAACCGGACCAAATAAGATGCTATGTTTCAGGGCTTTTCTTCATCTATTGGTCAAATTCCATGGCCGACAGCCAATTATATCCCGCCTAATGCATGCAGACACATCAGCCGTGCATCCTGGCTTTGTCACGCTGTGCGCCAAGGTGAACACCCCTCGTTCATTCTGCTGTTCTTCAATTGTATTTATGCTCAGCTGGATTAAGACAGGCTCTGGCCGCATACAATTCACAAATCAAACTCCCAGTCTGGGGAAATGAGGCCCTGCATTGAGAAATCACTTCTGTGAAACAATGCGTCCACACATCAAGTTGCATTCCCAGCTCTGTGTGAGAGAGGAGGGGTGTAGATGTGAATAAAAAAAAAATCCAAGTTTATTAGAGAGCGGGATTAGGCCAAGGGGCCAGGGACAGACAAACCAAGGCAGAGGAGATTGGCATCAGGAGAGAGAGAGAAAGGAGATAAGCCCTACTATAGGGGAGAGATAAGACCAAGGCTGATTGGATGGGTGTGGAAGGCAAGCACACAAGCGTGCGAGTGTGTGTGTGTTATGAGAGAGGGGGTGTCTGCATATAAGTTGATGAAATTTGAGCACTGTTAAAGGTCAAGCGGAATGACACATCTGTAGTCTTACAAGACGAAAAAGAAAATGATAGAAGGGCTATGGTAAGTTGTTTAGACTTGACATTCACACACACACATGCCCACATCAGCAAAGGTAATACTGTAGTAAATGCCGAAGGCACAGCGCTGCATCCGTCCTACTCTGTTCAGGAAAAAAACAAAACAAAAAAACATGGTTCTTGGGTGATGGATCTTTATATCACAAGGATAAGACCTTAGGGAGTTGCATCAATAGTTAGATAGGTAATAGTTATAAAGAAAAAACAGGAATTACAGTATTATATTTGTTTTGTGTGCAATCACTCTTTTTCCTTTTTCGTGACACTTTATGTAAATTATTTTATTTATTCTTCAATTTTGTCCACATTGTAATGGAGGGTGATTTGGACAGAGTGAGGCTTACATAGAGAAGAAGGCATTATATAAGGAATAACACACTATGGGGTGTTGTAGGAAAATAATCCAAAACAGTATGGGATTAGATTTGTGCCAAAAGTATTGATCATAACTTTTCAAGAAACAAAGAAAAATATATAATGAGAGTAAAGTGCGCAAACTTTTGAAGCGTAAACGAATTGTTTGAAGGTGTAAATGACAACAGTTTTCAGCCCATTCATAAACCATGAACAAACGAAGCTTAGAAAACTGTTAATAAAAATGGTAAATGGTCTGCACTTATATAGCGCTTTTATCCAAAGCGCTTTACACTGTGTCTCATTCACCCATTCACACACACACACTCACACACCAATGGTAGCAGAGCTGCCATACAAGGTGCTAACTTGCCATCGGGAGCAACTTGGGGTTCAGTGGAACCCAAGGACCCAAGGACCCAAGTACACTTTGGCATGTGGAGTCACATGGGCCGGGAATCGAACCGCCAACCCTACGATTAGTGGACAACCCGCTCTACCACCTGAACCACAGCCACCCCAATAAAATAAAGGAATGTTGTTCATTTGAAAATTATGTTATATTTTTGCCACTGAGGTCATTGTTTTCAGTTTCAGAGTGTTTTTTTTTTCTTTTTCATTGTATATTTTTGAAAAAGTTATGTTGAATACATTTGGTACTAATCTAATCCCATACAACATGGTGTTGTAATACAATACCCACACAAGTGGTTTGTTCCTCTTATACCACAGCAATTATAATTTACTGTATTAATGAAAAAAAGGTCATGCTTTTTCAACTTTTATAGTTTCATTTAACGTTATGGAACGTCACTGGAGACTCCTTCCATAAATGTTAAATGAACACAAAGCTTCACCGTATCAGTGATTATACCTTTTTATTTGTTAAGTGTTGACAGATTTTTAATCTATTTATTATTAGGCTTAGATCATGTGATCAAGTGTCTGCCGTACAAGTTCATATAAGAGTTGTTGCTATAGAAACAATGCCATATTAAAACAAGTGCATTGATATTTCAACCTGCGATTTAAATTGCAGCTAAATGAATGAAAAATACGTTTAGTTCAGCACATAGCATTCAGTCTTGATGTACATCACAAGCGCTTCATTCATTAATAGCTTATTAGCCATATGTTTTAACTCATTGGGTTTGTTGAAGTTCCAACCTCAGTTTATATAAAAGCTTTTTGCGTAATGACTTCATATAATGTAGTGCTGAGTAAAACCGATGACGTGATACGTAAACCTTCTTCTCTGCTCACGCTTCACTCATCTTTCTCCAGTCTCCACATCAAAAAGTGGACAAAACTGAAAATAAAAAATTAAATAGAAAAAATAAAATAAAATAAAACGAGGAGCAGGAAATCTCTCTAGACTTTGTCCAGGTTGCTGTCAGCAACGTAATGATTATGGACTTGAACAACCTAGACTCTCCACATTTACAGTGTCACTGCCAGCACAGCAAGCTACAACTTAGCAGCACATCCAGCCTTGTTATATTGCTATGATTTTATTTTTAACTTGATTGATGTCCTTTGAGTATTCTGCAGCGTTTGGGGCCTACTATTGAAATTTAAAACAGCCGCATCATGCATAAAAGCATATCTGTGTTAGCAATCTAATAACCTGTCTTTGAGTGTCATTTTTCACAATCCGCAGCAAGTTTCCATCTGCATGTCAATAGCTGAATCAGTGCCCTCTTTCCACGTCAAGTGTTGACAGAAATGAATCTTGTTTTGGCAGGAGCGCTTTGAGAAGTGCGCTTCTCTATGTATGTGTCTCTGTCTTTATTAGATGGAAGAAAACCGAGTCCAGTGGTAACGGTCTGCTGTTTGGAGCTTCACCAGTGACCATTTATGATAAAATGAATCTCTCTGTGACAAATACACTCTCTGGGACTGCGTGATGAAGATAGCTTTAAGTTAAACAATGCCAAAATTCAGGCATCCCAGGCCTGGACTCGGTAAAGGAGAAGACAAATAAAATCACGAAATTCCAAATCCAGATTTAGCTGGAAACCATGTTTTTGTTTAGCTATTGACAATCTTACAAGGTTCCTTAAACAATTATCTGTGTGAATGAGCAATCAGTTTATGGAGTTTACTCAAGAAAAGCCAGCTAGTCTTGCACTAAATGGACAGAAGTCCTGCTAAATCCTCCCCGTCTTTCCTGGAACTGGTAATCCTTTAATCAATATAACCAACTGAAATGTAGACGCCAGACATCTAGCAAGATTCCTCGCTCTCATTCACATGGAACAAGAGAAATGTGAAGCAGAGCGTTCACACTGGGGTGGATCCAATCTCTGGAACATACATTACTAGATTTACTGCAAAGCTTAAAGAATTTTGATCCAGCGTGGAAGGACGGAATGAAACCAAACAAACAAATCGATGAATCTGCCTGGAATGATAAGTCGACAAAAAGCCTAAAGATTGGTGATTTTGGTGTGGGACAGACATAGAGCATGTGAGTAATTGGACTGCAGAACGGTGAGGACATTTGTTAAGTGGGGATCAGTGAAAACGGATTCCAATCAAGAGTTTGAAGTCGGGAGGATCAGAGCGCCTTATGGCAGGCTGCGTTGTTGTCACATCCGAGACTGTGTTTACTATCAAGAGTCTGGCATGGAAGAAAGGAGGAGGAGAGAGATTTGACTGCAGAGAGCAAGAGAGAGAGAGAGAGTGAGCGAGAGAGAGAGAGAGAGAGAGAGAGAGAGAGAGAGATTATGTATGGGTATGAGAATGCATGGACGGCAGGAAGCCTGGGCCACAGTCTCAACCACATTAAAGAGTAGCTGCTCTCGGAATATTCTCTTCCCCAGAGAGAGTAATAGAAGCCAGGCTGAGACGGCAAACTGGGCAGTGAGACTACAGAGAAACAGGCTTCCCATGGGGACAGAGTACATGGTGGAAAATAGAGACTCCACATGAAACAAATTTGTGTTCTTCTGAGCAATTATTTGATTTGCTGCTGCATGAGTCATTAACATGAGTTTGTAAGTTTATTTAACGTCTTCTTGTTGTTGAGAGGACTCCTGATATGTGAGGAATAAAACACCTTCAGACATCCTGTTATTGGAAAATAATCGAAGGTAGGCTTGATGTTAGGAAGCCTGATACGAAGCAGAGTTACTGTCACCACCACAAAGTTGATTTATTTTTTTTTATCCCTTGTATAACACAGCAATTGCTTATAAAAATTATTTGTTAAAAAAATAACACATCATACTTTTCATCGATTTAAAGCTACATTAAATATTGATGTTGCCTCACACTTCCAGGGTTGGGGTTTGAATCCCACCTCCACCCAGAATGCACAGAACCTGCATGTTCTCCCTGTGCTTCAGGGGTTTCCTCTGGGTACTCTTGTTACTCCTCCCCAATCCAAACACAGGTATTGTGTAGGCATTTTCAAATTGTACATAGTGTGTGATTGTGTCCTGCAATGGGTTGGCACCCCATCCAGGGTGTCCCCCACCCTGTGCCCCGAGTTCCCTGGGATAGGCTCCAGGCTCCACCGTGACCCTGTGTAGGATAAGCATTCTGGAAAATGGATGGAAGCCATCACTAAACATTTTTGTTTTTTTCTTTCTCCTGAAGTTAACGACAAAACAAGTAGCTTGTAATCTTACGAGAAACTGCTAAACACTCCATCCTGACGACTACACCATGTCAGAAAGCGTAAAGTTGAAGCTGTTTATGGGCAAAATAAACCTCTTCAACATATCAAAGGGCGCACGGTGGCTTAGTGGTTAGCACATTTGCCCTACATCTCCAGAGTCGGGGGTTCGATTCCCACCGTGGCCCTGTGTGTGCGGAGTTTGCATGTTTTCCCAGTGCTGCGGGGGTTTCCTCCGGGTACTCTGGTTTCCTCCCCCAGTCCAAAGACATGCATGGTAGGCTGATTGGCATGTCCAAAAAAAGTGTCCGTAATGTGTGTGCACATTAAAGGAGCCTCCCCTGGTGCACCCTGGGCAACATTCAGTATCATACTGCTGAGCAGCTAATCCTTCCACCACGATGTTTCCGCTGTGTAGTGGAACTTTGACACGAAAAGAAGAAGACCATATCAAAACTTCACCATATCAATGATCACACAAATCTGTTCGTGTGAAGTATCCGTGTTGTTATAGTTGTTACTATAGAAACAATAGCGCATTAATACAAACCTGTAATTTGCCTTGCAGCTGGAACTACTGCCAGTGCTGTGCAGTAATAGAAAATGAATCTGATCTGATTTCTGATCAGCCACAATTGAGAATTCAGCAGTGCTGTGTTATAAATGTACGTTCACTTCTGTTGCTCTTGATGCCCTTTAGAATTATGATGGCTTTCACCGCTGATGCATTTTGAGTAAAAACACCATTATTTGTGTCATGCAATTAGCCTGGAATTTCCTATGTTACCCCAGCCTTGTGTATGTGATGAAGTCGTGCTTTGTTTTGCCCCTCGCCTGTAATTAGCCTAGGCAGGGCCGGCATGTGGCGACTGTAGGCTGGAAGTCCCCTGATTATTGCACCATGAAGTCAAACACATTGCACTGTTCAGACAGCATCATTAAATGGTGTAGAACTATACCACTGCCTGTTAAAAGCACTCTTCCAGTCCATGACCTACTGCCCTGTCAAGCAATTCACCTCTGCTTTCCACCTGCTGCCTTCACAATGAGCCCCTTTTGTTCTCTGGAAAAGTTGTACTGATGATGCATGGTGGTGACATCTAGAATAAATGCATGGTAGATGTGCTGAGTCCATACTGTTCTCATTACAGCATCTCTGTCTCACTGGTATATTCGTATCCTTCATCAACATGGAATTTGCACAGTGTACATGCAAAAAGTGAAACACTGTTGAAATTCAGCATCTGTAGCATACAATATGTGTGATTACCATAGACAGAGATTCTGACACATTAATGGAAGTCTAAAGGCAGTCATTTAATTGTCAGTGCGGCTCATTTATCAAGCTGGAGACAAACGAATTGATTCGTAAATCGTTTTAGGAGCATTTACACAAGAAATGTGGTATTTATGAAAATCTAGTTGGTTGGAAAAAAACAAACATCTGTATTCCACAACAGCTCCAAACACAGAGTTTGTGTCAATTTCTGTTTAAGGAGACTCACTAAAGTCAACCTCGATTCATCAGCTTCAAATCATATACAGTACATGCAAATGATGATGAGTTACAGGAAATGGTTCGATGCCGATGCACTGCAGTGGCTGAGCTGCGTTGCTGGAACGTTTAGCATATGCAGTGTTTAGGAGGCCCTCTTTCACTGTTTAGTCATCATTTTGTGTTTTCAGTTTGTGGATCACAAAATGTAAATCACTTGTGTCATGAACATATTTGGTCATTTACGGCTGATTGGCATTTATCCATATGAATAAGAGTACGAAGAAAATCAGTGTTAGCAAGTGGTGGTGCATTTACATAAACATTTACACATAACGTTACTAAGAGACAAATGAAGCCCAGTAAGTATATATATATCCAGTGTGAATTTTTTTGCAGAACACCTATGTGCAAGGTATTTATAGAATCTGTATTATAGATCATTTTTAAAGAAAGAACTACTTTTTCTGATGGAAACATTTGTTGATATGTAAAGCCATGTTTACGTAAACACAGAAGTGCCTCCGTTTCCACCTGGATTCCAGAAAATATTTAGGGAAACACAAGTAACCGAAATTCATATTTTGCTTTTGGAAAGTTAAATAAAACTACTTAAGATCAACTTAGACTTGCCATGAATGTCTCTCCTCCTACGACCTTTATAGTTCAAGTGTAATGGGTTTAGTTTTGAATTGAATTATATTAGAATTGCCATTAGACTTCCTTTAAAAATACGTTTTGAGTTAACAGATTTCCATCAGTACAGGAAAATGTTTCAAAAACCATGTCTGTGGTAATCACACAAACAGATATAGTTGAAAAAAGCTGGAATATTCCTTTAATGTCACACACTTAAACCTCAATAGAATTGACATTTGCAAATGTACCAGTTCTGATCTTTCAATATAATCTGAGTTTCAATACAACTTCAAAGGGAAAAAAAGAGAGGTTTTCTTTATTATTTAGAGAACAACTGCTAGCAGAGAAGTCGACATGTGGCAACGTTATTATTTGTAATGCTAATTTGCAGTTTCTGTTGCTAACAATAAAGCTGCAATGGCCGCCAGGCTCCGTTCATACAGTAAATGTGTACGTTTGAGTTCGCTATGTGTGTGTAGTCAGTAATGTCACACCATTCTTAAGCTACAATGCTACAGGTTTGTAAACAGACCTGGGATTATATCTGGGAAGACAATGTTTGCATTCAGGATAACAATGGCAAGATGTAGTAAGCAGTAAGGATGAGTACGTGTACAAGTGTACACACATGTACACGCACAAATCAAGACAACATAGAGTCAGCATGTTAATAGAAACCTCTTTATATAATGCTATTACTGAGTGCTGTTGAATGCTATAGATAGAGTCCAATGTATTTAAGTTGTACATGTTAGTATACGTATACATGTGCAGCTCATGATGAGTCTGTTCCTCACTCTGATTGCTCAATATGTGTACTGCAAATATTATTTTATAATATTATAAATTATTTTTCATTATTAGGCTTGGAACAACCTACCCAGCCACTGTAGCCTGACAGCATCAACTTTCATTAGAAAATGCAGTAATTAGCAGCCATTATCAGTGCTTAATAAAAACATCATTATGTTTAAATACGTGTGGCCAGAAAACAAATATTACAAATTAAGCAACCCATGTTATATAAAAGTTATTATGAAGGTCAAATTGTTATATAACAAGGTCGAATTATTATACGGCAAATTAAGTAATCCATCTGAGATAAAATTACTATAAATAAGTACATCTGTGTGTCAGAGAGAGAGAGAGAGAGAGAGTCAGAGAGAGACAGAGAGAGCGCAGTGGATAGAGAGCTGATCAAATTGCCACTAAAATCCTTTCCATCCTGCTGTAACAAGAAGAAACTTTCTATTAGTTTTTGTTACTTTAACTATAAACAATAATCTCTCATCGGTTATTATAATATAGAATAGAATTTATTACACTGTCAAAAAAATATTAGTTCAAGCAACAAAAAATATTTAAAACAGCACAAACACTAACATTTGTGTGGTGGCCTGAGGAAACTTTGACATTTTTTGTTCTATATAGTTCTGAATACTAAGGTCTGATCAGCACAAAATTGAAAAAGGAGAAATCAGAGTGACTGGGTAAAGAGAACTCTAATACCACAGTGAAGCACGGTGGTGGTAGCATCATGTTACTAGGGATAAATTCATAAATTGAAAATGTATATTCTGTAAAAATTTCTGTAAAGCTGCATTGTGACATTGTCAATTGTTAAAATTGCTATACAAATACAAGTGAATTGAAATTGAATTGAATGTTGAGCATTAGCCTAGCCTCTTGGTTGCACCTCTGACTATTACCATTCTTACCTTCCTTCTCTAAGCAATAGATATCTAAGCTATGTCTCTATGCTATGTCATATCTCAATATGACAAAGCATTTTGCTTTTTTTTTTTTGCTAATGCAGTCTTTACCACTGTCACTGACTTTTGTTGGATCAACTCCTCTAGGCGGAGTCCTGGTTGTGACATTTCCATTTTTGTAATAATGAATGATTTAATGATGCTCTGCAAGATTTTCATATATTTCTGTTTAAACACTGATACTTTTCCTCAACTGAACTGAATTGAACTTTTTTTCTCCTCAAACTAGTTTTTATAGCTTCTTGGTCATCATGATGTTTGTTTCTGTATGTTCTATAACTAACTCTGGGCCCTCCTAGGAACAGGTGTATTTAAACACTTACATATTCAACTCCATTCAACTAATTGTGTGTAACTGGTTGTACCAGAACTAATTTAGGAGGCGAAAATGAATACAATCACAACTTTTTTCTCTGTTTTTTGTAAATGTTTATGCAAACTATATCATTTTTTCCCACCCACTTTCACGGACAAAATTCAAGTCCTAAAGAAAGAGATTTGAATACCAGATTATAAAAGTCCAGGGGGTGAATACTTATAAACTACACACACCTCTGTAAATTGATTAGGCTTATGTCCGTTTCGCTACAAAACTATCCAACAACTTGATCAAATTGTGACAAGGTTTTAGACATCTTTAGGCTGATGTATTTACATACCTCTGCATTTGTTAAACTGTCTCCCTTCACAAAACAGCCTTTTCAGGGAAACAGCCAAATGCTCCGAAATAAAAACATTTCCATGGTGTTTGGGTAAAATATATTTACGTTTTACTAAATTATCCATTAAACATGATATTGGCAGGGAAACAAAAAACAGTTTTTGGTTGTTTTCCAGAATTCAGCTACAGCACCATCTGACAGGTCTTCCAAACACTTTGTGGTTTGTTCTTTAAAAAAAAAAAAAGAAAGAAGAAAGAAAAAAAAAAGTTATCTACCAGCTCACTTTGGAGTTATTCAGGTCATTTCATAATGAACAACATATTTTATGGGAATGTCGTATATTTACACACACTTAAGGTAAATGTAGCGTGACAGTAGTTTTGGCATGCAGCACTATTTGTCTACTCTGGCCAGCAATGGCAAAGGAACAAACTTCAGTTACTGTTTGATCAGGGGGTTGTGGGTGTTTCTAACTGTCCTATGGGTAACCTAATAATGTGATTATTGATCATTCTCATATGTGTAATAATAACAAAATATTGGCAATTGACTATGCTAAAACCACAGAGCTCTGCTCAAATTTACCACTGACAGAGTATCGTAGCAAAAGTCGAACTGAGTGTACTGATTTCCTCTTTTTTGTGAAATTACAATCTATTTATCAGGCCTACTCTTGCTGTCATGCGAGAAAGAAATAATTCTTCTCACTGCTGCAGCGTATGATTGCAGGTATTGATGGAGCATGCAGAAGAGGCGGACGTTTCTGAGTTTGTTAATTGGAGGGTTGAATTTTAGGCAAAAGGAGTCAGCTAGACTTAGATCACAATCAGGAGAAAATTATCCCAGGGCAAGCAGATGCTAATACTCAGCACGCTGCTACTGCGACAAGCGCGAGAAGAGAACGAGTGAGAGTTTGTATTGATTAGAACTCCACTTCACCATCAGATCATACAATAGACTAACAAACCCCCAAGTCTGCCCTAAACATCTGCATCCACTCATAACCAGGGGAAAAAAAAAACCCACAGACTCAAAAATCACCCTCATCTTTTGTGCAATCAGACCCAAGCTGACAAACGTCCTGTTGTTGGTTAAGGAGCTTTGGACTTTCAGAAACTTTTCTCCTGTTGAACTTGCATGGAATGACGTTATTGATTTATTTCTATTTTTAGCACGGCATGCAGAGGAAACACATTGCTCAGATGAGCTTTATCAAATGACCCATAGTCATACCAGGGCACTGAGGAAACCACAGACACTTTTCTGTCATTTCTGCTCCAGTTATTCAATTCAAACGGCTTTGTGATTTTAAGAGAAAGTGGCGTGCATTGATTGATGTTCAGGAGCTCACTTTGGTTTTCTTAACTTATAATGCTCCAGATAACCTCCAGAGTTTCCTGACTTTGAAACCTCACATTCATAACTTTGATATTTATGAAATACGTGCAAGATGAAGGTGTTCTATGAAACATTTAAAAAGAAAATTTCTTCAACAGCTAGTCAATAATAATAATAATAATAATAATAATAAAATAATAATGATGTAGAGCTCTACATTTCCACTAATACAGTTAATGCTTAAACATGAATGGTTATTTTATGGCTATTAATATGATCATTTGAAGTGGTTATGTTTTGTCCAACACTCACATACCACTTTTAACTTGCACCATAGACTCATAAAACACATCTGTTCGGAATTTGACACGGGGAGAATAAGCACATACTTCTCTGTCCAATCATCTTTAAACGTTTTAAAGTTTTCATCATCTTTTTTTTTTTTTTTTTTTAAACAAGCCATGTCGTCGTTTCACTAACCAGACCAGAGAGGGTAAATGAAAGGAAAAAAATTCCATGTTAATACATGTTTGTTGGTAAAGTGTGTTTAGCAGCTGTACAACAGTATTTTTTTTTCCATGTACTCAGTCCGGTCTGCTGAAAAAGCTTGGCTGGATCTGTATCTGGCCCATGATGCACAAGTTGACAGTGCGTAATGTAGAGCATAAGTGTTTAAACATGTTGTTCAAGCCCATAATTGGTCCGTTTCCCATTCTCCGTTCCCTTTACATGCACCTAAGAGGCCTGTGTCAGTGAAAACTGACTCCTCCATCAGCATTATCTCTAAATTCTGCCTTGCACTCTCATGGGTTTCCATCCCTTTTCCTAGTCTGTATCTAACACACAGACAGAAACACAACATAATGGGAAGATTGACCTGATGTCTGAGCCGATACTCTGAGAGCTTTCAAAAATCAACACAAAAAGGCAAAACATGTGATCTTAAAAAAAAACAAAACAAAAAAAACATCATTTATCTTACAAAGAAAGAAAGAAGAAAGTCTGATGAAGATCTACATCACTCCTTAGATCTCTGCTCTCTGTAAGCCCTCATGTTTTCTCTAACACTTGGTATTACAGGCAAATGAGGGTAGTGATGAGTTCTCATTTTGATTATAAGATGCAAGATAACGCAGACAAACACACATAACTCGGAGCCAGTGTTCCATCACACTCAATGCCGTCATGGTATTTGAGTAGCGTGCTGGCTGGTACAGGCACTCAGTTGTGGTTTTGTTCATTTGCACATCCTGAACATGATTCCTCTCTGGTGCTACAGCGCGCTGCACAGAGGATGAGATCTAATGTTGTGTTATTTTGTGAACTTCAATGAGCAGCCCAAGGGAAGTCATTATGGAGGATCTTTCTCTTGCCACCCTATCAATCTGTAATTAAAATATGCAATTCAAACTTTGGCCTATTTTCTGAAATTAGTTCCACTGGAAACTTTTTGTTTGGAGTTTGCACAGCTGTAATGTAATGTTTACTGAAAGATATACTGTAAGTAAAAGTGGTTACCACGTTTGCCTCACACCTCCAGGGTTAGGGGTTTGATTCCCGCCTCCAGCCTTGGTGCATGGAATTTATATGTTCTCCCCATTCTTTTGGGGTTTCCTCCAGGTACTCCAGTGTCCTCCACCTTGTGCCCTCAGATCCAAGGGATAGGCTCTAGGCTCGCCTGTGTAGAATAAGTGGTATGGAAACTGGATGGATGGATGGATGGATGATGCAATTGGTCACATGACCAGAGCCATTTACTTCCAGAATGCATCTCAGAAATGTCTACATCTAAACACTATAGAAGGAAGTAGACAAGCAAAACATCTCATATTAGAGTACAAATACACTATTTCTGTGTCTATATAATCTTTAAACGGTCTATTATTGAAGAAGAAGAAGAAGAAGAAGAAGAAGAAGGTGAAGCCTTGATTTTGTCGCACATACATTACAGCACAGTGAAATTCTTTTCTTCACATATCCCAGCTTGCTATGAAGCTGGGGTCAGAGTGCAGGATCAGCCATGACACATCACCCCTGGAGCAGAGAGGGTTAAGGGCCTTGCTCAAGGGCCCAAGAGTGGCAGCTTGGTGGTGCTGGGGCTTAACCCCCTGACCTTCTGATCAGGATATTGATATAGGATTTTACCACCATATTTATATCATCCTCACAAAAAATGAAGAACGTTTACCTTGTGAACGGTCATAATTGTAATCACTGGGATCACACACGGTTTACTGTAAATACCTGATTGGCTGTTAATCCTCACACACTTTCAGTAACGACTCTATCCTACTTAGGATCACATTGGATCCGGAGGCGAGAATACACACTGAATGGATGCCAGTTCATCGTAGAGCACTTAGGGGCAATTTAGTGTAGCCAATCCACCTACCTGCATGTTTTGGGAGGTGCGAGGAACTTGAAGAACCCAGAGGAAATCCACATGGACACAAGGAGAACACATGGAAACTTCACACAGACAGTAACCTGAGCTCAACACTACCTGCTGCTTTGTTGCTTTATTATTTTTATTATCTTTACTTCACTATTATGAATTAAAATACAAGTTACTGTACGGCTTTAAACATAAAACTCTTAAAATCTCTTATGGTACTTAACCCATTGAAAAAGGGATTCAATGGGTTAAGTACTAAGAAAATATATTTCAGTAAAAGCCAAGGTACTGATCGTGATGGACAGGTAAATAAGGCTCATAGACCATTCTTGTTAAATAGGTAGGAATAGGCAGAGGTTTGTGTGTGTGTGTGTGTGTGTGTGTGTGTGTGTCAGGAAGACATGTCAGGAATGGAGCAGCCCCTGGGTGTGTAGGATTCCTGAATGCTTTTGTGGGAAGCTGCAGCTGCAGGAGGAGGCCATGTTTACAGTCCAGTGAATTAGCATTAGAACATTTGTGAGAGGACTGACCTGTAAAACCTGGAGGAATTCAACTGCTTTCACACACACATAATTGAGAGATACAAAGAGCACAGGCAGAGAGAGAAAGAAAGGGGAAATAAGGGGGGAAATGAAGAGGAAAAATGGCAGGAGGTCAGTTTCTGAGAGCGAGAGAGAGAGAGAGAGAGAGAGAGAGAGAGACCACCAAGCAACATGCAAGAAATATTTACCTGCATACAGCTGCAAGGGTAGTTTGTCAAAGCAAATGTGTACGTTTGTGATAATGTGCACTTTGAGTCTTTCATCTGGGGAGAAGAAACCACAGAAGCCAGGCCCAGCAGGCTCCCTCAGCCTTATGGAAAGAAAAAAAAAAGAGGTCGAAGCAACAAAGGAACAAGGGAGCTTTCTCTTTTCTCAGCGGTGAGAAGCCAAACACCCTGTCGTCTCTCGTTTGACACCACATATAGCTCCTGTTAATTACAAATATGGCCGCTGTCTTTGGATAGCATTGTTGTGTCAGGAAGACAGCCAGGCGCTCTCATTAGCATTCTCCTGCAGCATTCATGAATTCATTTAGGGAAACAGGTGGAGCCTCGTCCTCCCGCACTCACTGAGAGATAACGGACCTGTCTTGAGTCGTTACTTTGCCAGACGCTGTTTAATTTGGCCATCGCTGGCTTCAGTGTGCCCTTGCAGTCTGGCACGTCTTGTGATGTTGAAAGTACCTGCGTGAAGTGTTAGCAAATAGGGAACTTGATTTAGTGAAGTCACTTTTATTCAGCAGTCAGTGCTGGTATGTCTGTGGTCAAATTTATTTTATATATAGCAGATTTGTTTTTTTAAATAGCTGAACACAATGCTGTACAGAGGTCTAAAGTCTAAAGATTATTCAGGTCTTAAAAGGGCAATCAATAAAACAAGATGACTTTAAAAGACCTTAAAAACCCTTTACTTCTAAAGTAATTTCTAGTCAGGCAATATATACATGACAGAATTTAAATTCTTATATTACAAATAGATGAATGGATCATGATCAATACACAGGAAAAAAAGTTTAGGATTCAGAAAATGACAAACTGCTTTTGAGATCATATTAATGGAATCGAATACAAATGAAGACAAAGAAAGATGTCATTCATAATAATCACAAGAGTAAATAATTAAAGATCATTTCTGAGGTGATTCAAAAACTATGAGAGAAAAAAATCTTCCACTATATTTATTGCTATCTACAATGTCACAAAGAAGTGTTACAAAATATAATGTTCCAGATGTAGTTTTAGATCTCATATTAACAAGCCAGAGGTGATGGGGGAAACAGAAAAACTCCATGGGGAAGAAACCTTGAGAGGAACCAGACACCAAAGGAAACCTATCCTATTCTAAGTGATGAGTGATAGTGGGATTATACATCATTACAGTATACAGGTGTAGAAGTGTAGAGACAAACAGTACTAAGCATGTTGAAAGGATTTTGCAGATGTGCAGATTATGAATAAGAGTTCTGGGATGAACACAGGGCCATCTTTATGACTACAGCAGCAGTTTTTAGGTACAGGTCAACAGTATCCAGGTAAGAATATCCTTCATAGAAGTATATAGTCTATAGAAATGGGATCTATTGACCGTGCTATTTATAATATTGTTTGTTAGAACTTTTTCTTCTTAATATAAATAAAAGGTCAAAACCTAAACAGCCAAAGCCAGTTCAGAAACTCAGCACAAGCAATGTCTGGCCTTCACTGAACTGAAAGGTTTATAACTATTGCATAAGTCTTCTATCAAATTTCTGTTACAAAAAATGCAGCTCTCAAAGCCAAAGTCCAAACCAGAAAATAAAGTTCTTAAATTTTCAACTACAATTGTGCCCTGCGATGAGCTGGCATCTTGTCCAGGGTGTACCCTGCCTTGTGTGCCCCATGCCTCCTGGGATAGGCTCCAAGTTCCCTGTTACCCTGAAGGATAAGCAGTATAGAAGATGGATGGATGGATGGATGTTCTACTACATTTCTGAAATTCAGGGTCCGCACAAAAGAAATCTCCACCAATCTGAAAACAAGAAGGATTAATCTCACCAACGTTATCCTGAATGCAAACATTGTCTTCCCAGATATAATCCCAGTATATTTACGGTGCATCCAAGTTTCCACAGATTGTTGCATCTGTTGTTCAGTTTCCATTTATGTAGCCTTAAGAAACTTGAGTACATAATGGGTGAAAGAGTAACCTAGCTCCATAGCAAGAACTGTCTATTTTTTTTACTTTCTTTCTTGGCTTTTTATTTCTTTCTTTACAGCCACCTAAATCAATCCCCTTTCTTTCCCCACAAACCATGCTGGTTAGGCCACACCCTTATAAGGCTCATCCAATGAAAAAATAAGAAAAGAAAACATGTGACTGGATCTCTACAGGCAGGGTTGCGCCAGAGTTATATTTTTTGTCAGTTGGGCTATATATATATACAGTGAGGGAAAAAAGTATTTGATCCCCTGCTGATTTTGTATGTTTACCCACTGACAAAGAAATGATCAGTCTATAACTTTAATGGTAGATTTATTTGAACAGTGAGAGACAGAATAACAACAAAAAAATCCAGAAAAACGCACATCAAAAATGTTATAAATTGATTTGCATTTTAATGAGGGAAATAAGTATTTGACCCCTCTGCAAAACATGACTTAGTACTTGGTTTAAAAACCCTTGTTGGCAATCACAGAGGTCAGACGTTTCTTGTAGTTGGCCACCAGGTTTGCACACATCTCAGGAGGGATTTTGTCCCACTCCTCTTTGCAGATCTTCTCCAAATCATTAAGGTTTCGAGGCTGACGTTTGGCAACTCGAACCTTCAGCTCTCTCCACAGATTTTCTATGGGATTAAGGTCTGGAGACTGCCTAGGTCACTCCAGGACCTTAATGTGCTTCTTCTTGAGCCACTCCTTTGTTGCCTTGGCCATGTGTTTTGGGTCATTGTCATGCTGGAATATCCATCCACGACCCATTTTCAATGCCCTGTCTGAGGGAAGGAGGTTTTCACCCAAGATTTGACGGTACATGGCCCCGTCCATCGTCCCTTTGATGCGGTGAAGTTGTCCTGTCCCCTTAGCAGAAAAAAAACCCCAAAGCATAATGTTTCCACCTCCATGTTTGACGGTGGGGATGGTGTTCCAGGGGTCATAGGCAGCATTCCTCCTTCTCCAAACACGGCGAGTTGAGTTGATGCCAAAGAGCTCCATTTTGGTCTCATCTGACCTCAACGCTTTCACCCAGTTGTCCTCAGAATCATTCAGATGTTCATTGGCAAACTTCAGACGGGGATGTATATGTGTTTTCTTGAGCAGCGGACCTTGCGCGCGCTGCAGGATTTCAGTCCTTCACGGCGTAGTGTGTTACCAATTGTTTTCTTGGTGACTATGGTCCCAGCTGCCTTGAGATCATTGACAAGATCCTCCCGTGTAGTTCTGGGCTGATTCCTCACTGTTCTCATGATCAATGCAACTCCACGAGGTGAGATCTTGCATGGAGCCCCAGGCCGAGGGAGATTGACAGTTCTTTTGTGCTTCTTCCATTTGCGAATAATCGCACCAACTGTTGTCCCCTTCTCACCAAGCTGCTTGGCAATGGTCTTGTAGCCCATTCCAGACTTGTGTAGGTCTACAATCTTGTCCCTGACATCCTTGGAGAGCTCTTTGGTCTTGGCCATGGTGGAGAGTTTGGAATATGACTGATTGATTGCTTCTGTGGACAGGTGTCTTTTATACAGGTAACAAACTGATATTAGGAGCACTCCCTTTAAGAGTGTGCTCCTAATCTCAGCTCGTTACCTGTATAAAAGACACCTGGGAGCCAGAAATCTTTCTGATTGAGAGGGGGTCAAATACTTTTTTCCCTCATTAAAATGCAAATTAATTTATAAAATTTTTGACATGCATTTTTCTGGATTTTTTTGTTGTTATTCTGTCTCTCACTGTTCAAATACAACTACCATTAAAATTATAGACTGATCATTTCTTTGTCAGTGGGCAAACGTACAAAATCAGCAGGGGATCAAATACTTTTTTCCCTCACTGTATATATATATATATATATATATATATATATATATATATATATATATATATATATATATATATATATATATACGTGAAAGCACTGTATTTATAATATATAGAACTATACATCCATCCAATTTTCTGAACTGCTTATCCTACACAGGATCACAGGGAGCCTGGAGCCTATCCTTAAGGGTGCCAACCCTTGACAGGGCACAATCACACACACACACACACACACACACACACACACACACACACACTATGGTCAATTTGTAAACGCCAATCAGCCTACAATGCATGCCTTTGGACTGGGGGAGGAAACAGGAGTAAACCCCTGAAGCACAGGGAGAACATGGAAACTCCATGTACATAGGGCAGAGGCAGGATTTTAAGCCTGGAGGTGTGCTATCCACTAAGACTACACAGAACCATTTCTGTTGTAAGACATATTGTATAGATTGGTAAAGGGGAAGAGGGATTATGGAGTGATAATGGCCGTACTAGGCGATGACAGAAAGGCATATTGCAGACACTGCAAGTCAAAAATTTGTGCATAACTTGGTGAATTTATTTCTGCATTCAAATAATGAGAAAACAAAGAAAAAATAAGTCTTTTCCCCCTGAACATTTTGGGCAGTTTTGAGTTTCTTTTGCGTACATTTTGAGATATTGATCAACCAGAGTCTAAAGATAGCCACATGCTAATGCACTACAAATTCTTATAGATACAGTAAGTAATACACTGATTACCAAAGACTTCCCAAACACACAAAAGCATAATCAGCACAAAGATCATCGTAAAATGGTAGAGCAGACATCCCAGTGAAATCTCTCTCTCTCTCTCTCTCTCTCTCTCTCTCTCTCTCTCCCCATTAAGATGATTTTAACAATGATTGGGTTCCAGTGTGTGTTTGAAGACAGCAAGAGGCCCCTAATGCTCATCATCCTCATGTCTTGAACTTTAGCAGGTCAAGCCAAGACAAAGCTTCCTGGTACCATAATATGTAGAAACATTTCCATATGCATGAAAATATTAGCTATAATATTTATCTGTTCGGTATTCTGCTTAATACCTTTAGCTTTTAACTCAATATATTGCAAAACAAAAACCTCTACTTTCTACTACATTTTCAAAAGTCACATCACTACATTTCTCTATAACCATGCATTTGTGATTCATGTCTTTTTAGCGTCAAACAGCTTCAAGCAGCTGATCTTTGTTGAAATTCCTAACAAATCTCCATTTTAACAGATGTGAATGACAAGAATGACACCTAATACCACTCACTGAAATCTATCTGCTGCTACAGACACTTTGTATTGATCAAGGCAGTGTGTACTGTGACAGCTAGCGATTAGCATTTAGCTAGTCTGTATGGTCAGAGTGATTACTATGCTAGTTAATATTTGAGAGATTAGGAATAAAGCTGTAGCTAATGTTTTCCCACATTTCTGGTTCCTTGGAGAAGGGGGCACTAATTTACCATCAGTAACTAAAATCAGACAGAATATTTATCTTTTGTAAGTTTGTAGTTTTGTAGTTTAACTTGAGGGAAGAATCTGAAGCTGTACTTCAACTTTTTCTAGAGTATTTCATTATATGTCAATTTAAACTGAGTAAAGAGCTTGGTTATGTTCTACCTATGAGATGACTGCACCAGGAATGAGGAACTGGGGTACAATGGGCTTTCAGCATGGCCTTCAGCATGACACACACATCCAGAGCTCTTACATAATGAGAGCAGCAGGGTCAGACCATGCTGTGTAAACCCACTAACCACAGAAACTTCATCCCTCACTTGCGGTCTCAGTTTACTGTCACGGTAAGACTTGATGAAGAGTGTGGCTGAGGCAACAGAATAAAATACAGCCTCAGATGACTGCTACTGAGGACTCGACTGTGAGGAGAGCAAAATAGAGAACAAAACAGAAAGAGAGAAAATAATAGTTAATATGAGAAAAAAAGAGAAGAAGAAGTACTTCTAGAGTCAATTCATCTCATAGAGCATTTAGAAAGCATTAAAACATGGAATCTGCATGAATCCAGGTGAGTAAATATACCACTGAAATGTTGTTTAAGGGGTTATATTATCTGTAAGTTATATTAAGTCAAGTCAATAATCAGGGGTGGTTAAACTATCTAAATTCTTTACCCAAGAAAAAGTACAATTACGCATCCAATTAAATACACTGGTAAACGTACAGCTTCCTTAAATTTCCTTAAAGTACGAAAATAAAAGTACAAGAAAGATTCACAATTCATTCAATACAAGAAAGTTATTGATGGTAAATTATTGCCTGTTTGACCAAGGAACTAACAACAGCTTTAATCCTAATCTCACAGATGTTAGCTAGCATGATAACTCCGATGATACAGACTAGCTGAATTCTAATAATAAATACAAAGTGTATGATGGGTCTGATGCTAAAAAAAGATGCCTTTTTACTTTACACATAGTATATGATTGTCAAGAAATGTAGTTAGGCGTTTGAAAATGTATTGAGAAGAAAGTAGGGACTTTGTTTTTTTTTAATGTAGTGAGTAAAAGCCAGCAGTATTCTCTGAAAGAAAAACTCAAGTGAAGTTACTTAAAAATAGACTTAATGACAGTAAGAAAGTCATTTTACTTCCCACCTCTGTCAATAAATCAGCAAACCAGTGCTTGCTGCTAGCAAACCCAAATAATAACACAATCTAGAAAGTGTAATAAATTCATTTTCAAGTGTATAAGTTTTCATGAAACTTCCCAGAGATATCCAGACACTTTCTTTTCTTACTACAAGTCATCTGAGATTCAGTTCTGAAACTATTCTTAAATCTTCCCAGGATTTTGGTTCAGATCAGTTTTTCTTAGCAACAAAATCCTAATCTAATCCCTGAATCATCACACACCAGAAGGAAACTTGGTGACTACAAGTGTGCAGGTGGGTAAACTGCAAAATTCAAATTAGAAGGATGTGATCATAACCCAAACAAATGTACTCCACTGCACCCACCCAATGAAATACTACTTTAAGCACTATGGATAGATAATTAAAAGCAGTAAACACTGAGTAAGCTAGTGTTACAGAATTATTCGACTAAACATCCTGATAGTTATCAATAAACAAAAATTACCCTTTGGAGAAACGTCAAGAGTCTGTGTCTGAAACCAACGACAGAATATTTCAGAAAAGTATATTATCTAATCAGGAAACATCTTAGCAAAGAGCCTGTTTAGGGAGTGCCTATATAAACAGGTATATAAATAGGAAGCAGGACGTGCTAGCTTGATGGAGTAGGAGATAATGCACAGAATAAATATAGGAAAATAATCAATACGTGACGTGATCTTTACCACCCTGAATTTCAGAATAACTGCATGTCCCGAAGTGGTTCATATCTCTCAACAATTTGCCAATTCTAACAGTTGTTATTAATTTAACAACACCACCTTGTACCTTTTATTCATTTATATGTATGCTTAATGTTGCAGAATGTCTGAGAAGTTGCTTCCTGTTATCACTTTCTTTAGAATAGCTATGAAGAGTCATTCTGTGGAGAGGTAGAGATTGTTGTAAAACATTACATGCATTACAAATTTATTGTTAAGAAACAATATTAAGTAAAATTCATTTTTAAAAAAAATCACGTTTTGCCTGAAGATTTTTTTTTAGCCCCGAATAATTCTCCACTTGGAGCGACTCGTCACTACATAACTGAACGTCAGTAAAAGCAGACGGCGGTGTTGTAATTTTATATCTTCAGTGAACGGAGGCGAGACCAATCAGACAGGGTTTACAGGAAAATACGTGGAAATACTCGTGTCTTATTGGCTGACAGTCTCTCAATTCTGCTAAACACTGGCTCACACTCAGTGTGAGGAAAAATAGATATACGCTGATTTTTTTTTTTTTTTTAAACCAGTAAATGGGTTGAAACTGGAACAGTAACATCCTGTGATGCTGAGCAGGAAAACAAGATGTGTAAATATCTATATGAGTTCCAGTTTACGTGAACATGATATGAGCAGAGCATAAAGATATTTACGTGGCACTGTAGCAGCTAAACCCATATAATGATAGCTTAGCTGTGCCTCCACTTGGCTAGCGGCACCAAACTAGCCTAAGTTTGATATTTTTTGAGTCGGTTAGTCCTACAAACAGTGACAACACCCGAGGCAAGTTTTATGATAAATCAAACTTTTTTTCTGATCATGTCATACACTGACACGTGCTAAAATTACTGAAAGAACTATGAGTTTCACATTGTAGTGTATTTTTGTAGGTTTACGAGGTTTTGAAAGTAACGTGAAAGTAAAGTAATTAGTAATCTGATTACTTTTAATGTGCAGTAATCAGTAATGCAATCAAATTACAATCTTAAAGTAGCAATTAGTCATCTGTAGCGGATGACTTTTTTTGAGTAACTTACCCAACACTGGAGATGACACATCTCTCAAGTGCTTTATATCTGATAATGATTATTTTTGTGCTTCTCATTTACAGGCACTTATTTGAACCCTAGTGAGTTCTGGTCTAGTCTGTTATCTTCTGTAAGGGGAACATTATAGCATGGCATAATTAATAGACAGAAAACGACATTCAGATGTTCGAACGTGTTTTGTTGAGTGCTGTTTGCTTGAATGTAGTGTACAAGAGTCCTATTGTGGCTGTAGACTTTTGATCCCATCCAGTAGTTATGAATGAACTCAGTGTTGGATGTCCAAGTTTCTTGATCTAGAATCAAGCATGTAACTACTTGAGTAACATTTTTGTCTTCTGTATCATAATGCGAATCCATGATATTGAAAGAGGTTTGGATGGTGGGAACTGGAGGATGGTGTACTCCAGTTATTAGCAAGATCGCTAATGTTTACAGCAAATTTAAGTAATACAAAATATTTAATTTAAAATATTTGACTTGGAAAATGATGGGCACGGTGATTTAGTGCTTAGCGCATTTGACTTGCACCTCTGGGGTTGAATGTTTGAATCCTGCCTCTGCCCTGTGTGTATAGAGCGTGCATGTTGCATGCTTCGGGGGTTTCCGACGGGTACTCTGGTTTCCTCCCCCAATTCAAAGACATGCAATGTAGGCTGATTGGCATCTCTAAATGGTCCATAGTGTGTGAATGTGTGTGCACTTGTGCCCTGCGATGGGTTGGGTACCCCACCTTGTGCCCCAAGTTCCCTGTGATAGGCACCAGGCTCCCTGTGTAGGATAAAAGGTATAGAAAATGGATGGATGGATGGACTTTGAATAATTCCACAGTACACTGCAGCTTAAGGTGACTAAAGACACTACTCAGGAAAGATGATGGCAGTGTAATGGAGAGAAAAAAAGAACCGATGAATAGGATGTGTGTGTCTTCCTAGCTCCAGGCTGAAAAGTTCCCTCTGAATTGCACAAGCCGAAACAGATGTGATGTGTCACTGTGAGCACTTAAATGTAGTAATTTCCCCAGCAGGGAGATTATGCGAATAAGTTGGTCAAAACAAATATTAAGCCATAAGCACAGCTTGTGATTTATTTGTTTCTACATAAAAACTTAAATGAACTCTAAACATGTAAAAGTAGACGCCGAATAAGTGAGGAAGTAATTACTCTTTACATTAGCATGAGGATTTTATTCATTTATTTATTTATCACAGTATTATATATTTATATTTTTAGCACAGTATTTCCCACCACTTTATGTTTGAATTGTACTGTATTTTGCATGTTTGGATAAAGGTTTTCTAATTGTTTTATTTCATTATTGAGCAAATTACTATCTATGTATCTGTCTGCTTATGACAGGGTAAAAAAGTGAACAATTTCAGAGGTCTGTTCAGAAGTGCTGACTGGGTAAATATGCTTCAAGAAAACACAGTGCAAGGAAATTCGTCTCTTCCTGTCTCTTAAGTTGGTATTATTTTGCACTGACCACTGAGCAGCAAGAATGAAATGAGCTCTCAAAGATGTCTTATGTGGTTGTTTAAATGATTATTAGGAGAAACTGGGATATCAAGAGAAAAAAATAGCAGCATAAGAAGCCTTTCTACCATTCAGGGAAGGTCAAATCTAGGCAAAATCCTTTAATACATGAAAATAAGTGTGGTGAGGTTATTATCTCCTGGTTGCCAAAACACGCTACATCCATTCTGAATGAATAGATGACTAAAAGACTTTTCCTTTTTATGATGGGAATGTTGATACACACGTACAGTATAGTGGCACTATCAGATCAGCTTGGCCTGCTGTTTAATTTATGTTTCTGAATAAAAGTGCATGTAACTTAGTGACTTGTGGGGGGAAAAAGAGCAGATGATCATAGGGGTCACGCCTGGGACAGACGTGTCTGATCGTGTCTTTCTGCCTGTGTGTCTCATTCAGTCTGATTAGAGTCTATTCCCTCTGATTCACTAATATTGAACCCATTCATTTTACAACACTTAAGCCTCCATGAGCATTATTGCGTGTGATGATTGCTTCTTAGGCACCTTCTTTAGGTTCCTGCTCCATGACTCATGTATTAAATGGCTCAAATAAATAGATTCAGTCATGCATCGTATGGGAATGGTAATGTGTTAGAAATGCCATTAAAATTTACTATCCCATTAAATTATATTCATCTATTAATGCCAATACGAGAAAGCAGAGGAGGTTGTAAATCACACCACATTAACGCACTCTGTGTATAGTTTCGCAAAGCATCGGATGAATGATTGTTTTATTTTTTTTTACATTTATTGCACATTGTTCTTACATCTGTAAACATTCACTTACAGTATTTTCGTTATATTAATGCTATTTTACTGTATGTTGTAAATGTAACATGCTGTCTGAGTAATGTGGATAGTGCATTGGACTTCTAGACTATTCAAAGGCTGTGGGTTTGAGTCCCACCAGAGTTGTTTGCTTTCATATGTGTGCTGTGTTGCATGCTAGTTTCTTGTGGTTAAGAGCTTAGTGGTTAAGACATGAAGATTATGAGTTCAAATCCCTGCACCACAAAGATTGACCCTTTATCAAGGCCTCTAATCATCAGTTGCTCAGTTGTTTAAATGAGATACATGTAATGTTGATCTATCATGACTGTTCAGAAATATCATTCCTTGTCATGGTGATGTAGGAAGCAAATAACTGTTGAAAACTAGTTTGAAAAAAGGACCAGGACAAGAGTACAGTTGTTTGCCCAGCAGGATCGATCACTGGCCTATGCAGTCAATACCATCGTTCTGAATGAAAGAGAATTTTAAGATCCCTTACTGTGTGACAGTCAATATCCACTGAATACGAGCACATCTCGCAGAGTCTGTGGGCTCAGAATGGAAGCAGGCCCATTAAAACACAGCTCTCCTGCTGTTTCCCAGTCTGCCCAGCAACAGATCATCCAGGAGACATGGGAAAGATGGGGTGGCATGGCTTTAGGCGAGAAAAAAAGATGAACGTTTAAGATTTATCAGGACTGAGAATAAGGGTGTGCATTTGTCAACCAGGGGTTGTATCATCATTCGAGATACCATATTTTTATCTGTAGTCCACAATTCCTACCCCATCCCCAGACCTAAATCAGGCCATTGGCTAGAATCACTCAAGCCAATCTGTCATTTCTAGCCTCTGAATGTAGACTCGGGTGTGTTGGTCAAGGTGAAGGGTTCTGACATGATGAGGCAATGCTGGTAAGAAAGCGGAAAAAGCTAGAGATAAGAGTCAGGTGATTACTTCATCCTGGCAGTACAGAATTGGAATCCATAGAGGTGAACAACAGGGCACAGTGTGATACCATAGCTTTCAGGACAGGAGGGAATATCTGCTGAAAAAAATCCTGTAACTGGGTTTAAGTGAATGTTTATGGAAAGTTGTTGTGCACTGTGAGCTGCTTTAGGTTAGGTGTTAAATTAATACCTTCATTGTCAACACTGTGAGATTTTACTCAAATGCATTATTAAAGTTATTTAAAGTCGTTGGCCTTTGTTTTTGTTTTTTTCATGGGACTATGAATGAACCGTTACATAAACTTTTATGTGACTTTATATCACAGCACTGCTGAATTCTTGATTGTTTATAAGGTGTTAATTAACAGCAGCTCTGTAAGTAGCTGTAAGCAGCTGCAAGACAGATGACAGGTTTATATCGATACTTGTTCTCATATGTTATCATTTCTGCAGTAACAACTTACAAATGGATTTGTATAGCGGTACTCCACATAAACACATTAAAAATGTGTATAATCTTTAGCATTTTTGGGAGGAGTCTCCAGTGTTAGCACTTTGTCAGAGGTAAAGTAGTCCCTTCAAATTTTCAGACAGAGGAAAGTCTTCAAGATGGAGGACTTTGCAGCTTTTCAGTAACATGACGAGCTGCATTTTTTTTTTGTCTTGTTAACAGGAAATAACTTTGCAAATGTTCCACAACATTAAATAAACAGATGAAAAATTACTTCATGTTTAATCAATGAAAAACAGCAAATTACTGTTGTATGAGAGAGAGAAAAAAACACTCTGGGATGTGTTGTTATAAGAAACTAATCAGCTTCAGGATGGTAACAGTAGCTCTGCTTTCCATCAAGCCACCACGTCAAATATGATTTTCCTTTAACAGCACAACACAGAGTGTTTTATTCCTTATGTAATGTCTGGGTCTCAGATATGAGAAAGTATTATAAGAATGTTTTCTATAATCTTCATATGAATCTTGTATAATCTTTCTCTCAATGCTATGCTGTACATGTACATTCCCAGGGTACTCTCATTGGTGCAACAATGGTCTTTATGTTTCAATTTATGTATAGTATAGTTTAAAAGGACAGTACAATCTCTCCAAAAACAAACAAAAAAAAAAACAAAAAAAAAAACCCCAATGATGTTAATGCTTTTTTCTTTATATTGCAGAAGATATCATTTATTTACCAGGTAGTGAGATCATAAGTTACCCATCTGTTAATTTATTAATAATATATATATTTTTTTCACCAGAAGGAACATGTCTTCATAATGTTAAAGCTTTGTAGGTTTGACTTTTTGCTGTGAATCATGCAGTGAAGGAATGCTGATATGCAGCTGGGTTTTGTTGAGGATAGCTTTGTCCTGGGAAGGAATTAATAGCTTCATCAGAACCTAATGCAATATTAACAAACAAAGCATTTAACGAGAATAGCCTTTATTTTTGTTAAATCCACAGCCAATATCATCTGTTTTAAAATATCCTTCTATATCATCTAGTTATGTTACCAGCCATCACCATTGTTACCATAGCCTGGAGTCTATCCGAGGGAAGTCGGGGCACAAGGCGGGGGACACCCTGGATGGGGTGCCAACCTGCTGCAACGCACAATCGCACACCCATTCACACACTACGGACAATTTGGAAATGCCAATCAGCCTACAGTGCATGTCTTTGGACTGGGGGAGGTAACAGGAGTACCCTCAGGAAACCCATGAAGCAAGGGGAGAACATGCAAACTCCGTACACACTAGGTGGAGGCGGGATTCGAACCCCCAACCCCGGAGGCAAACGTGCTAACCGAATAAATTGATACAATTAGTTAAAAAATAAATTAATGAATATCAATGAAGTGAAATTAATTGAGTAAAAGTATTTCAATAAATTAATATGTATCTGTTAATATAATCAGTTCATTTATCAATTTTATGTTATGTATTTGCATAAACAACATAGTAGGAATAGAGGTTGGCTTCTTTGCATGACAATCGAGTGATTAATTTCTCACTCCTTTCCTTTACATTCTCCACAACTAAATTAAAAAATAGCATTAAAGCCATGTTGAGAGCTAGGTCACTTTAATTTTTCATGTGCCTCCATTTCTTGCACTTATTAAGTAGCTGCCATTGTCGAATGACAAACTGGAATGAAAGAACGGCTTGGAAGCTGATTATTGTTAATTAACTTCTTCTGCAGTTTCTGGGTGAAGTCTATAAAGGATTAGAGTGAAGAGAGAGAATAACAGTGGATTTAGCTTGTCACCTGCGTTTGGCAGCAGTTACATTTCTTTCAAGTGAGGCTTTGACTTTTCTCATAAACTCTTTGGTAACACTTGATATGTGCAGACAGCTTCTAGGCAGAACTGTTTGAAGGTGCATTATATCTGAAAGGGGGTTGAGGAGATTAAGTGGAAAGGTTTCCTGAGAGAGAGAGAGAGAGAGAGAGAGAGAGAGAGAGAGAGAGAGAGAGAAATATGCAGAATTCTGAATCTCTGGTCGTGTTCATACAGCTCCAGCAGACCATGAACCGGTTTCACACTACCTGTGCATTCAGCTGTGACCTGGTGGATCACACAATTGTAGTAAAGAGAAAACTGATGAAAGGTAAACAATACACCTCTATTAGCTCAAAGAATCATAATAGTCTTTCTTTTGCTTGATTCTACTGCCAGGTGTGATGCCAGTGCCAGATCCTGATACAGTTCTACTTCTGTGGCTCCTCTTGCCCTCTGGATCTGTCTGATTCATCCTACATTCTGCACTTATAACTTTCCTTTTGCTGCTGTAGACTGTGCCACATGGATACTCTAAAGATTTGCACTTTCCAAACATTTTTTTTAGTCCAAATCTCATGCTTCGTTCAGTGGATAATCTCACCTGCATACTGTAGAGTTGTACCTTCTAAGAAATGCTGCTGTAATATACACCATATTCTTAAAAGTATGTGAGCACCTGACCATCACACCCATATGTGGTTCTTCCACAAACTGTTGCCACAAAGTTGGAAGCACACGGTTGTATAGAATGGCTTTGTATGCTGAGGCATTACAATTTCCCTTCACTGGAACTAAGAGGCCCAAACCTGTTCCAGCATGACAATGCCCTTGTGCACAATGCAAGCTCCATGAAGACATGGTTTGCCAAGGTTGTGGGTGAACTTGAGTTTCCTGCACTGAACTTGAGGTCCTGACCTCAACCTCACTGTACACCTTTAGGATGAACTGGAACACCGACTGTATCCCAGACCTCCTCCCCAAACATCAGTGCCTGACCTCATTAATGCTCTTCTTACTGAATGAACACACAATGATCCCTATAGTCACACTCTAAAATCTAGTGGAAAACCTTCCCAGAAGAGTGGAGGGTATTATAACTTCAAAGAGGGACAACAGTAAAATCAGGTATCTACAAACTTTTGGTCATATAGTGTACAATTTACATTTATGTTTACATGTACAGCATTTATCAGGCACCCTTTTCCAGAGCGACCTACAGAAGTGCTCTGTAGTCTCTATCACAAACTCATCCTCATGCTAGTAGCAAGGTCCGGGACCGAGAACACCATCAGTCTAAAAGAAAGGCTATATATAAAATCTATATAATATAGTCTATATATCTATATATAGACTTTAGATTGAGGGACACCACAAAGGTGTACTTTCGGTCCTATTAGACACCAATGCTTCCCACTCAGACCAAACTGGGTGCCAGGGGCAAACTCTTCTAAAAACTCCACCCAGTCTGATGCAGATGGAGAAAAGCCTTAACCTCATGGGATGACCTACAGCCAGAAGGCCCAAGTGTCAATCTCTCTTAAACCTCCCAGGCCTCTGGCAGACATGGGTTACTCTGAAATTAGTAAGGGCACCACCTCCAAGCACACCAGTGGGACAGATGGGGAGGTAAGAAGGAAATCTATTTCATCCTTGTCATGTACCTCCTGAGGGTGGAGTGTAACCTTTGACCTCTGGATCTGAACATGGCCAGCTTTCAAATATTGCACATTATTACTCACTTTCTTTTCAGAGTATATGGATACACATCTTCTGCTGTGTTGACGGGAGAGAAGTCCAATCCTTAGTCTCAGTGGGTTGTATGTAATCGAAATCTCCTCGGAAATGTCCTCTATGTGTCATGTGACAGCTGAATGCATGCTCAAAGGACATGTCATTTCGCATCACCTTAGGGCACCAGTTTGACCTTTGACCTCTCAAACAGGAATAATGACAAGTAACAATAACACAGTGTGAGGCTCTGACCCAAAGCGCCAATCATCCTGACATGCATGTCATTTAGGTTTAAGGGATTTCACTGCGGTGTGCGATAGAACAGAGATACGCTGGTATAATAAACCCTATGAAAGGAAACTTTTTTATAAAAGCTGTCAAGATTAAGGTTTTGTCGTACAAAAAAATAATAAATGACACAGTGAAGGTACAACACCTTGATTTTCTGATAAAACCTTTTTTTATTATTATTTACTTTCACTGTTGTAAACTATGCTGTGTTTATGGAAATAATTTGTATGCAAAGGGAACTATTTTATTGTGTTTTTATACCACAGCATTGTTGAGCTTTCGATTCTGATTGGCCAGAAGGTGTTTCTATAACAGCAGCTCTGACAGGTCTGGCTGTAATTCAAATCTCTGAGCAATGCCAATAAAGTTGAACCTTGTCTAATCTAATCTAATCTAATCTAATCTAATGCACTTGCTAGCTCTTAATGCCTTATATTATCAGCTAATTCACTGTATGCTTTACATGATGTAAATCTAGTCTAATCTAATCTGAAATAACAAAACATGTTATTATTGAACAAAAATACACGTGAGTAGATGTTTATGTTGCATTTTTGGAATAAGTCTCCAGCATCAGAGGTAAAACCATCTTTGTTTCTAATATTGACTTATTAAGTGTTTATAGCCGCTATGACGTCAGTGATGACAGGAACTAGCTTGTTTTATGTATGTGCGACAGCATTAAGTATAAACAGATAACCTATTAACAGATACAATGTGTTGCTCATTAAGAACTAAAACTGGTTAAGAGAAAGAAACACTTCAGGACATCCTCTTATTGGAAAATAATCACCTGTGGGGTGATAGCAGTAGTTTGTGCTGCATTTCATCATTTTGTTGTTGATTATCTTCCTATAACAACACGTCCCATCATGTTTTATTCCGTAGATAATACATTTCTGAAGACACGTTAAACATATAACGTGTAGAAAAATTCCAGAAAGTTATTGAATTCCTTCCCAGTGCACCCTATGTTTCAAGAACCTTGAAGAGCTGTGGAGGAAAAACTGAAAAGAAGATATAAATAAAGAAAAGGCATGTAACATTGGCAGGATCTCCAAGAGTAGCGTTCTCTAGGTGATAGAGGAAGACAGAGAACGAGACAGGCATCAAGTCTGAAGTATCTATGGTTACCTTGGCTTTATTGTCATTTGTCTTGGATTGCAAATGGTGTAAAGTGGGAGTGGGAGGGATGCTTTAGAGCGTCCTGTTATCGCACAAGCGCGCTTTCACACACAACCACCAGAAAAGCAGGAGTCCAGACTGTCTTACTATCTCTCTCGCTCTGCCTGTCTCTGTGCTCTCCATCTGCACTATGTGTTTATCACGCACATTACAGACTCATTAAAGTGGATTATGATTATGATTGCTTTTTCCCCCCTCACAATGTCCAGCGACTTCATACATCACCCCATGTTTCTAATTAAGATTTAACACTTCAGGACAGACAGGTATGTTATTAAAGAAATAGATGGAGAATTAAGTGTCTCTCGCTGGCGTCTTGTCCGACACGGACACAATAAGATCTAATGAAATTTCCAGTCTGTAATTCATGACGAAGACAGGGTCAGCACTGTAGGAGATGGGTTACTCATTCTGAAATCCCAAGGTATAACCGAATACATCTCCTATTACCTAGTTTTAAATTAGGAAAACCTGCAAACACACACACACACACACACACACACACACACACACACACACACATAGATATAACTCTTGCTTTGATCATGTTGAACAGGTCCTAGCATTCCCTTGAGCGTAATAAAAAGTGAAAGAATCTCACAAATACACACATCCTTCCCAAAATGTCTCCTTCTAGATGGGGTCCACATTAACTGCCATGGTCTTCTAGATGAATCACTAACACACACACACACTCAGTGAGAGAGACTGAGAGAGCCTGAGAGAGAGAGAGAGAGAGAGAGAGAAGAATTGCACAGCTAGCTATTATTATCCACTGAAAGGACACCATTTGGACATGGAGCACAAATGCTTCCTACTGTGCTTTTCTCCCAATTTTTAGCAATTCACCAAGCTTTAGAGGAGGTCAGGGAGCAAAGCTGCAGAAGTTTCTGCCTGATATACTTCAGCACCAGTAAATAATCTGACATTAATGCAGTGCTCATATTTACTGGATTGATTGAGATGTATGTTCACCAAATTATATAGCACACATTTACTTCAGGTAATAACTCATCACAGTATTTTAGGATTTAGGTTATGGCTAAGTATGACGATATAATATTGTGATAAATTATGTCAGAAATTATGTCACAGTATGATTTTCTGAAATATCATTTATATTGTGAGATATGTATTATAAAAGTTAGAATGGGTTTGTTTGTTTGTTTGTTTTTATTGATTTATTTTTGATTGTCTGGAAGCAGCTGACACACTGTTAAGAATCATGTTATACCTAAACTTAAAAAAAAAAAAAAGTGTTAAATTAAGATTTTATTAAATTTTTGTCAATTTCTTTTTTTTTTTCGGATTATAAATAAAATGTTATTTAAAAAAAAAAATACTTAATGCTACTAAATAATGAAACTATACTCCTAAAAGAATACTAAAAAAAAAAAAAAACATTAAAAATACTTTTCATAGACATTAAATGAAGTATCATCAAACAGTTTTATTAATGCAGTACTACTGTAATGCTGGCTGTTCATGAACAAACCTGTATATCATGATACATATCATGTCATATGGTCATATTTATTTATTTGGGTAATTATGTAGTTAGTTATTTATTATCAACAAGCAGTCTAATCTGCTAACCTAATCTCACGCAGAATTCACAAGAATTCATATCAAGGACCATTTCATTGGAGTTTATACCGTTGAAGTTGTAACAGAATGCTAAAATCAACTTTTATATACAAATCAAGTCATGAGATGAAGTCATGAGACCGTGTTATTTCTGTTTACGGAAGTGCAAATAGTCATGAAATGTAATGCAATCCTGAATAAGACTGATCGGAGCAAAAGATCATCCACTCCACTAAGATGACTGAGGATTGATTTGTTTGTCTTTCTTTTATTCTTCATTGTAGAATTACACAGAAATAATTTGCTTTAAAACACTACTTATGGGGAAAAATGTAACTGATACATACAGTATATGTATGCATGGCGTTCTGCAAAAAGCAGCATGTATTATTGTATATATATACACATTATTGTGTAGCGTTTTCTGCTGAAAGCGTACTGTGCCGTTTCTACCTTAAGAAAACGTAAATATATTTTGGCAAAATTATGTAGAACTGTTTTTATTATTCACTTTATAAATTTGCCTAAACATACGGTAGGTACGGAGCCAGTTTGGCTTTACGTGGCTGTAAAATGGTTGTAGGCTATAAATCGTGAAGAGTATAAAGATAGTACTGTAGTGTTTATTATTGTAAATGTTACGTTAAATGTGAATTAAATTGATGCATATAAATGGAATATGAATAAATATAATGAATAAATATAAGTTGAGAGTTGATTTTAGACAATCAGTGTGTTGAGAAGCTTTGAGAAGCTGCTTTTAAAGGCGCTCTATAAAATAAAGTTGTTCGTTGTTGTTATTATTATTATTATTATTATTATGATGATGATGATGATGATGATGGGCGCATGGTGGTTTAGTGGTTAGCATGTTCGCCTCACACCTCCAGGGTCCGGGGTTTGAATCCCGCCGGGGACGTGTGTGTGGAGTTTGCATGTTCTCCCTGTGCTGCGGGGGTTTCCTCCGGGTACTCTGGTTTCCTTCCCCAGTCCAAAGACATGCATGGTAGGCTGATTGGCATGTCTAAAGTGTCCATAGTGTGTGAATGTGTATGTGAGTGTGCCCTGTGACCCTGAGAAGGAGTAAGCGGTGGATGGATGGATTATTATTATTATTATTATTATTATTATTTTATCGTTTCTCTTTTGGTAGAATGCGATCACTTTTCTTCTGATCGAGATACATGCAAAAGAGACACAAATATTTCAATTCAGGAAAAACTGTTGTTCTCACCATGTGAAAGGTTTTCTCAGGTCTGCACATACTTTACTGTATATACCGTATATATTAGATATGTTGTGAATTTAATATGCAAGTGTTGTAAGCAGAAAGTGCGTACTATATGTCAAACTAGCTGTGGGTTGCATCACCTTTATGGCGTCCCAGTGAAAATGTGTTCATAATACACGGGCTGTCTGTGATGTGATATGCATTATTTGACTAGAGCCTTGGTCATGATGTTGATTTAAATCTACTGCTATCTATTGATTTTGTGATGCATTCGCTGTCAAAAACTACAGTGACCCTATAATAAAAGCTGTTATGAAACTCTTGTTCTGTTATGAAATTTGAACCAACCTGGGCTCCAGGGGGATTATCTCTGAGATCTCAGTGAAACATTTCCACAATGTGAGTTAAGAGTTTATTGTATTTCTTTACAGCAAGAATGTTTATCCTGCTCATGTATTTGCAATCTCCAGGAAAGAGTACTTCCTCTGTTAGGGGAAGGAACTGAGCTCAACCCAAACCCTTTCAAAGCAAATGTAAGCAACAGTGAATTTATTGACCTTAATAATGATAACTGAAGCAGTGCCTCTCAGTGAAATAAAATATATACTAATTGGTACACCAGTGGGATTTTAAAACCACTTTCATTATCATACCTTTGTGTTTTCTTTCTCACTGTTTGTTGTGTGAAAGCTATGATGTGGTTCTATTGATTTTATTTATTTATTTATTTGTTTGTTTGTTTGTTTTATTTATTTCTGCTAGGTGCTTTTGGGAGTATATCAATGACTTCAGGTCCAGAATGAAATCAATTGCAAGTACACCTCTTCAGTGGTGGTTAACAATGAAGGCATCGCTTTATTAAAACTCCTGTATCCACCTCCTCATGTTCTCTTCCAGCCAATGTGCACTAATGGTAGACAACAAGCTGCTTTCTCACACATGATCAATAGCACAAGCACCAGGGTTTTCTCTCTCCATCTCCCTCTGTCTCTTTATCGCTCTCTCTCCCTGTCTCTCAATTTCTCTTTTTACGCTTTCTTTCCCTCCCTTTTACAGTCTGTATTTCTAAGCCCTCTCTTTCTCATACTCCTTTTATTCTATTTTCATCTCTGTATCCATCTGTCATTCATATTCTATCCTATAGCCGCTCTCTCTCTCTCTCTCTCTCTCTCTCTCTCTCTCTCTCTCTAAATATCTCTATAGACTTTCATTCTGTCAGGTGTATCACTGTGCCCTTCCTTTCATGCTCCCTTTACTCATTCTCTCCCCCTGCCACTCTATCCACTTTATCCACTCTATCTATCTATCTATCTATCTATCTATCTATCTATCTATCTCGCTTTAGACTTATTTTTCTCTTTTTCTCAATCCAATAGTTTCTCTGATCCCTCTATTCTTTCTCCTGCTGCCTCTCTCTCTCTCTCTCTCTCTCTCTCTCTCTCTCTCTCTCTCTCTCTCTCTGGGTAATGATTGGTAATGAGTAGATACTTCTCCTGAGCTCTTCCATTAGGTTTCTATTACACGAGGCAGCTGATGGAATGCCCAGGCAGAGAGGATGGATGAGACGAGTGTCACACCACAATTATATGTCATATCGTCACCAGAGTTATGAAAAGATCTTTCAGTGTTAATGAAGATTAACACTCTAATCTGGCCCTGCCAATGTCTGCAATTACGTCCAATTCAGAAGTCGACCACAAACCTTAACAAGAGAATGCCAAGGAGCAGCATGCACTGACCCTGGCTCTGCCATGGCAACAAATGCCTAGACACTGTTACCGTGATACCTGATGATTGTACAGTAACATGTTAATAAAAGGATGGATAAGTATAGCTGCTCTTCTTCTCTCTCTCTGTGCTCAGTGGGTATGTTGACTGTATTTAGGGGTTGCATATGATCGGATCTCTCGTCACTCATTGTCACGCAGTGAACCGCATGGAGCCTGGAACTTCACGTAGCGGTGCTGGTTAATTGCTCCTTGCCAGCCCTCGGGCCCATTAAAAGGTGTGAGACCCCATATTTTTCTCCCCCCTGCATGAACAGATGGCTCCAGCAGGCATCAGGATGCTGTTTAGCTAATTATCAGCTCTGAAAATCCAGAGAGGGGATACGCCATCACTGTGCTCCCTACGACATACCAGACACTCAGGGGACAAAGGTCACAAGCAAAGCTGGGAGTCAGCACTAGGGTATGCATTGGCAGGATGATTGGACCCCTGTGACCTGTGACTCCTCCTTCACGGGTATAAAGGGAGCAGGAGGAGAAGTGAGAGATTATGCTTAATGAATGTGCTAAACATTGGACTTTTTATTTATTGCATTGCCTCATCGCCTAACTAAACAGATCATGATACTGAGCCCAAATGCTCAGTTTGTGATCACTCGGCAGAAGTAGTACACCGAACTGCAAGTCTATAAACAACAATGCTTTGATATGAGGATAGTCGTATACCGGTCGTCCATTTCCATCTTTTAAAACGAATGATCGTGTGTGTGTTGATAAAATATATTCATATCAATGCAAATTAAATACTGTGTAAATACACAATTTAAGTGGTATGGGATGGCGAAATCAGATGTTTTCTGCAGAAAACAAAACAAAACAAAAAAGGCTTCTGTCATGTGTCCTACAGAGAAAAAAATTAAAGTCTGTGGGGAAAACTTATTTCCTGGGGAATGTGGAAGTCTGTCACCTATCTAGGTCACTAATATGTTATTTATGAATAGAACACTGCAGCTGAGTATGGAATATTATACAGTATAATATAATGTATTAACAATTAACTTTCAAACGCTACTGTGCAACCAGGAGTAACATAATATTCAAAACAAATAATTATCAAACAGGACATTGATCTGGAGAGAGAGAGAGTGTGTGTGTTTGTGTGTGTGTGTGTGTGTGTGTGTGTGTGTGTGTTTACACATGTGTATCTGTGTGGTTGAGTGGCTTTGGGGGCATGAAATGCATGGATTTATTCATTGCCTAATGAATGTGACATTTAGCTGATATTTACGTGCCATGTGTGCTGTTACTTTTGCATGCAGAACACTAAGCAGAGATTAAATACAGCTTAGCAATTACACATAATCAGTCATGCACAGATATAGCTCAGATAACCCACACTGGCCTGACCGTTTATCCCTGACTCGTAATGCCACACAACTCATTAAATGTGACACAGTGACCCACCGAGCATACTGATACAGCCATTTTGCTGAAAGCATCAAATTAGCCGCACCGTTCTAAACGCTTTAAGTTGTTTTGATAGTTTATTGCTGTATCACCTATGTGCAGGGATGAACTGTCAGTTGTAGGCTTGTTCTGAACCTGTGTAGGCAGGTGACTGCGATGACCTTCTATCACATCTTATTCGTTTACGGATCATTCAACTCTGAACTCAAATCAGACCTGGGAAGTTAACAAATTGACCCTTGTCACGTGAAGTGAGTGACATGATAGATGCACGGATATCGAGGGAATATCTGACGTGTCATGTCTGATTGCATCAGATCTTAGAAATGTCTGACAGAATAACAGTGTTCTGAAAACTACAGGTTTTCCTGAACTATCCTGAACTGAACTGAAAGTCAAACTGAAAGGTTATTTGAAAAGGGAAAGTGGGAAAATATCCCACCTAAAGAAGCCCCACCTACCTCTACATTTACAAGCTAATCTATTTATCAAAAAACACTACTGGTCAAAGAATTAAAGAATGATACGCTTACAATGGGGAATGAGTTCTCACTCTGATTATCAGCATCATCCACATTAGTCTCTGTCTCATCATCACCCATGGTAAAAGTCACTAATGTCATTTAAACATGAGCCTCGTCGTCATCTCTTCACTCAGCTGATTTCCTCGGTGGAGGAAGTAATCGCTGATTCATTCAGTCAGAACTGTTGACTAAATCTCTTGTTATTAATGTGTTTTATTAGGTCTTTGTCGTGTGTACAGAGTGTGTCAGCGCTCTTCTCTGTTTTGGTGATGAGGTAATGGTGTATGTGCGTCATGGACATTTTGACAGTCTGTGTCTGATTACAAGCTGAATTGGTTAGGCTTACCGTATGTCAGTTTTCCTACAACATGTAACAACCAAAACAGTTGATCAAACTGTCAGAATATCACATTTAGCTAGTAAGAGTTTAGACATATTTAGCAAATGGACTGTTGTATTTGTTAAACTGACTCCTTATATAATATGCTATTTGCAGGCAGACACCAAGGCAAGGTTTTATATATATATATATATATATATATATATATATATATATATATATATATATATATATATATATATATATATATATATATATATATATATATATAAAACCTTGCACAGTAGCTTAGTGGGGGGCACAGTAGCTTAGTGATTAGCACGTTTGCCTCGCAGCTCCGAGGCTGGGGGTTCAATTACTGCCTCCACCCTGCAGAGCTTGCATGTTCTCCCTGTGCTTTGGGGGTTTCCTCCAGGTACTCTTGTTTCCTCCTCCTGTCCAAAGACATGTGTTGTAGGCTGATTGGTATTTCCAAATTGTCTGTAGTGTGTGTGTGTGTGTGTGTGTGTGTGCGATTGTGCCCTGCAATGGGCTGGCCCCCCATCCAGGGTGTCCCCCACCTCATGCCCCAAGCCCCCTAGGATAGACTCCAGGCTCCTCGCGACCCTGTGTAGGATTAGTGGTACAGAAAATGGATGACTGCATGTATTGTATAGAATAATAATTTTTTTTAAAAACACCTACATTTTGGTCAAAGCTAGACTTTTCATCATTTTTTTCAGGCTGCCTCACTAATGCTTCAGTTTTTACATGGGTGGACAATCTACTACCTTGTTTTGCTATAAAGTGGCATGTAGGGCAATACAAGATTACTGGAACACACTTGTTATTGCAGTCATTAGTAACACCCAGCTACTTTTTACAAACTAACCTGAGGCACATCTATGCAAGTCTGCAAAATTCATTTTCCTTGAGAAAAAAAAGAGGAATAATTATGAGGCTATTATGAGGCTTGTTGCCATCCTTTCTGACACTTGGATTTGAATGAGGGCAGTAATGCCTGGAGCCGTGCTGCTTTAAGTATTTTCCCCACTGAGGTCATGTTCATTACGCTAAAGTTCGACCACAACAGAATGGGCTTGCCAAAACAGTGAAACATCTTTGTCTCTCACTCTGTTGTTGAAAGTGCCTCTGTTATGTGATGAAAAAAAACCCTTTATATATATTCACATGTCGCCTTGTTTTCTAGCATTGCACCATCATAAAAGGCAACTTGTGAAGGTCTTTGTCTCCTGAGAAATATCATTTGTACCCCAGGTGTTCAAGGAGCTGTTTTCTGATCTAAATGGGTTTATGGGTGAGAGACGCAGAATGGCAACGCTGCACTGCCACAAGGGTCGTGTTGTAGGGTTGCTTTAAGATATTTATGGCATGTTTATGTGTGTGTGCACTGACAGAGACATGTGTATTCCTGTGTCCTTCTGAGTCGTAGAGCCTCTAATTAACCCTGACCTCCTGGAACTCTCTCTGTCCTCTTTCCTTTCATTCTAAACCCCTCTGGCTCCTTTCTCACTCTTGGTTTCTACCCCGTCCCTGGTCGTATCTTAGTTGTAAAATAAATAAATAAATAAATAATAGCCTGGTGACCAGAGCAGTCCATTAATTGGCACTATTTTGAAGTGGCAAAAAGAAAAGGATTTAGCTCAGGAAATGTTTTCTCAAGGTCAGAACAGAAGAAGGGCAGTAATGCACCGTTTACTTGGGCTGCATTGGATGCTGGATTATTGTATGGTGCAGAGTCAAAGCCTGATAAGCCTGTCATTTACTCCTACTCAAGGAAAAGCAATGCAATTACATTTTCTGCACATTCTCTTCTTAATATACTCACTCACCAAACTGATTATATGTGTCGACTTTGTAGATTTGTGGATTTAATGGGCTCAGTAGCAAAAGAACATGATTGCTAGCTGAGGGTCAATGAAAAACAACTTGCCCCATTATTCCGTTTTAACTATTTGGCAGAAATCGGGTTTTGCAATGAGGCAGAATACTGATGTGTGTGCTTTCAATTCTGCAGTTGCTTTCACGGTAATTGTGTAACAACTAAAAATGCTGAAATTTAAAGTGAAAATGCAATGACTAAAGATTGAGCAGATAGGTAGATAGGTGGATGGATGGATGGATAGATGGACGGACGGCTGGATGGATGGACGGATGTATGGATGTATGGATGGATGGATTGAAGATGCATGGATGGATGGATGGATGGGTACGTAGTATCCGAAGCGTATCCCAGGAATGCTGGGTGCACAAGAGGAATACACCCTGAATGGGAAGCCAGTCCATTGCAGTTCATTATAGTGTCTTGTCTTAATATAACATTAAAATGGAACTTTGTTCAATAAATGTTAATATCCCTACATCAAGCATAAATATCAATGCAGTATAAACTGTTTAAGAAAGATTCAACCATAATTAGGGATTTACAAATGGACTCCAATTTACCCTGCAACTATACTCAAAAATAATAATACTTGATTCCAGATTTTAGATTTAACCCCATACTTTTAAACAAACAAGCTACAGTCTAATATTTTATGTTTTAATTGCAGTATGTACAGCACTTTGGTCAACTCTTGTTCTTTTAATTGTGCTTCATAAATAAACTGTATTTACTCTAACTCACTCACTCACTCACTCACTCTCTCATTCCTATAATAATTAATGGGGTGCTATTCCTGTGTCTCCAATACCCTTCTGTTGGAAAAAAAAAAGAAGAAGAAAAAAAGAAAAGCTTAGCCAATATCCAGCAAGTAATAAATCTACATTTATAAGAGCATGTGAGATGCAGTAAGGCATTATTAATTACCGCATATGTACAATGTGCAGTCGACCATGTCCAGGCACATTCTGCATAGCAATCGCTGAAGAGCCTAGGAGTAAACACTGAAAATAGCATCTTGTTAAGGAAAGGCTAGCAGTTCTCTGTCTTTCAGGGTATCTGCATGTATCAGCACTTCAAATTTAATACTTTTTAATACCATATTCAAGAGATTTCCAAAAAAAAAAATGTAACTATATATATATATATATATATATATATATATATATATATATATATATATATATATATAAATATATAAATATAATATATTTATATAATATATAAAATATATAAATATAATATATAATATTTTTAATATTCTGAGTGCAACACAGTCACATGGGTTTACCATCTCAAACAACAACGAGCCAAAATAACATTTAAATCTGCTTTACGGTATCGGTTCGGTTGCATTTTTAAGACCTTTGAAACATGAATTTAAGACATTTTAATGCTAATTAAGGCCTTATTTTAACATTGAGGAATTTAAGACATTTTAAGGGCCCGCAGACAGCCTAGTCTTTATACAAGAACAGAACCAACAGTGAATTGGGGAAGATAAATCCAACAGTAATTAAGACTTATTTTTACACACTGACCCCAACTGATTGCTTAGTCAAGCACTTAGGAACAAACAAATGTTGCTTTAATTAATGACGTTATACTAGTTCCTAGTTTTTCTTAAGGCTGGTTTGAGTTTTTTTTTTCTTTAGTCTTGTTTGAGTTCAGATTGAGTTCAGATGTTGAGTTTAACTATATAAAGCAAAGAAAACATCTCTTGGACATCCATCCATCCATCCATCTTCTACCGCTTACTCCTTTTCAGGGTCACGGGGAACCTGGAGCCTATCCCAGGGAGCATCAGGCACAAGGCGGGGTACACCCTGGACAGGGTGCCAGTCCATCGCAGGGCACAATCACATACACACTCACACACCCATTCATACACTACGGACACTTTGGACATGCCAATCAGCCTACCATGCATGTCTTTGGACTGGGGGAGGAAACCGGAGTACCCGGAGGAAACCCCCGCAGCACGGGGAGAACATACAAACTCCGCACACACATGGCCCCGGCGGGACTCAAACCCCAGACCTGGAGGTGTGAGGCAAACGTGCTAACCACTAAGCCCTCTTGAACATCTCAATAATCTATTTATATGGCGAGCCATAACATTTATCCATTCATTCATGTTCAGTAGCCTTTGTAGTCTGGTCAGGGTGGTGGTGCATCACATTGGGAGTGAGGTTAGAATCCACACTGGATGGGATGCCAGTCCATCACAGGGCACCATGCATACACACATTCATAAACAGAGGCAATTCAGTGCAGCCTATTCACCTACTGGTATGTTTTGGGGAGGTGAGAGGAAACTGGAGAACCCTGAGGAAACCTACAATATATGGACACAGGGAGAACACATGAAGCTCTACAGTAATCTGAGCTCAGGATCGAACCAGGACCCTGGAGCTGTAGTTAAACAATGCTACCCACTGCACTACCAAACAGCCCTTAATACTTTCTTCTATTGAAAAAGTTTTTCACTAAAAGAAAAAGCCAGCAGAAGATACTGGACACAACAGAGCACTTGATTGTAGTGTGCTGTGCTGAAATGTGCTAATAAACTAATACCTAAACCAAAATAGAGGTAATGAGGGTAGAGGTAATAGATGCTTTATGCCATGTACTACCCAAATTACCCCATACGTACATTCCCATAGAAGTCCTTCCTTCAGAAAGTGACAATGTGCTGAGAAAGTCTTTGTGTTTGAGAGGATGTGTGAATATTTATTTGCTGCCTGTGTGGCATTTGTGTGGACTCTGAGGTGGATTCTTCAGCTCCAGTGAACTTTTGAACCATGGCTGAGGGGGCAAAGGGTAAACGCAGAGCACACAACACATACACAATAGGGCTGTTTGTTAACAGCACTTAAAGCTCATGTTTGCATGTAACTGCCATTCAGGTGTGCTAGAGATCACGTCTCTTTCAGAGCTCTCACTTTAAAAAAGAGAAGGACATGATTTCCACATGCAGACTAAGAATAGTGTTGAGTAAAAATACATTGTCAGTAGAAATTCTCTGCTAGAATGTTAAATTAAACTATACATCCGGGTCTATAAAACCGATCCCAATAAACCTGTGGCGGGCCACACGTTTTAAATCTAGCCCTTCAGTGATGTTAACCATCTCACTAATTAGAGAGCATTCAGAGCAATTGAGTCTATTGTTGTGCACATTATAACGTGTTTGATTATTGTGTTAGCCATGGGTATCATGCATAGTTGCTACACAGTGGTCTTTTGGGTGTTAGTAGGGCATACACATCCTGATTTTAGGCACTGCTCTGAGGTCAACATCTTTGACGAAGCCTCAGGGTCAACAACCAGTGTAATAAAATGGGGCCTTAGAAAGCTCACAAACTTCACAGAAACTTCAGATTAGTTTAGCTCATATAAATCAAAAATGGCTCAGGAGAAGTTGATTCAAGAGGTCAAACTTGGTGATGATGGTCATAACATCATACGTGTTCAGAGCTTTTGATTTGCCAAGTGTTGGTTGTTGACTCTTGGACTTCTTCAGAGATGTTGACCTGAGAGCATGATTTATAATTATCTCCAAACAAATAGGGGAAGGAAATACCGTATATGGTAACACTTTATTTGTATAATCCAAAGTAGACAGTACAAGCAGTTAAAAAAGACCAAAGGACATCAACTACAGTTTATGTTGATGTTTAGTAGATTATCTATACACACAACTTCTTTCATTTAATTTGGATGGTCCAGTTTATAGGTAAAGTTCAGTAGATGACCTACTGTATGGAAAAGCAACTTCTTACTTATTTTTATAATCCAGTTTCTTAGTTTACAGCTCTTGGTTTTTTAGTAGATAATCTATAGAGTATTAACTCATCCAATCACAGTTTAAAATTCAGTCTCTGTAGACATTATTGATGCATATTTATGGCACGTTGTTGAGAATCAGCTACTTTAGATGTCTTCTTTATGACTATGGGTCAGGTCTATAGGTCTATAGGTGGTTTGTAGTGTGTCTATGTTGGACAATCAAATTAAAGTGTATTGACGCAATTGTATTAATGCCTTAATTTTAATATACTTGATAAATCCATAATATGATTTCTTTCCTATAGTTTCTTCCATATAGTAAACTCATACAGTAAAACAAACTGATGAAACTTCAAGTAATAGGCATGCCTCACCCAAAATGGAGGCAATGTGTACAATTTTATACCACATACTATTTTCTGCTATATACAGTAGGGGAAATAAGTGTTGAACGCGTCAACATTTTTTTCAGTAAATATATTTCTGATGAGGTTATTCACATGAAATTTTCATCAGACATCAGTATTAACTCAAGAAATCCACACATATGAAGAATTCACAACATTAAAGTGCATAAATAAAGTTATGTGCGATAAAGTGGAATGACACAGGAAAAAAGTGTTGATCACGCTAAGAAAAAGCAGTTCTCCAAGGCAAGGTAAGCTGAAATCTGGAAGTAATTATACCCCCTATCTGTACAAATTAATATCAGCGGGGTTAGTAAATTGATGGTCTATAAAAAGGCTTTTCATTACCAAGGTGTTACACAAGAAACATCTCATAATGGGTAAAAGCAAAGAGCTCTCCCAAGACCTTCACAACCTTATTGTTGCAAAACATATTGATGGAATTGAATACAGACGTGTTTCAAACATGCAGTTAGGTGGATCATGTCATTCGGGGTGTTTTCCCACCTTGCATCTGGTTTTCTTAGGACAGTCACTGGATCCACCATGACCATGACCAGGATAAATTGTATCTGAAGATGGTATACACTGTGATTTCTAGTAAGATTTATAAAGGAAATGGATATAGTCTATATGCATATGCTACTTGCCCCTGCAGGAAACAAGGTTTTCAGGGATATATATTATGATGTGTTTATGCTTAATGACGGAGCTCAGCCATCTTCAAGGTTGCTAACTTTGAGATAATGTGATTAGATGTGAGTGGTCGCGTGTAGGCATAAAAGCTGAGATAAGCATATTTTTTGTTGAGGTTTGGCTTTGTTTTATTATTGCAGTCTAAGAGCAGACATGTTATAGATGCAATTTATCAAAAAATCAAAAAAACAAAACAAAAAAAAAAAAATGTATTGACCTTATACCAAAATGGTCATTTCTACCAGTAGTGTCGTATCTTAATTATTTGTACTTTACATGAGCTATTCTATTGTGTTCCACAAACAGCATCTACTTGAAGGTTGCATTTTATATGCAGGAAAATGATTATTCTGCATTTTTTTTTTTAAATTCTGCACACAGTTCACATTGCTGAGAAATTTAAGCATAGATATACAAGTACTGTAAAGAAAAAGTGCACTGGAGAGTAAAGGAGAGAGTAAAGCTGATGTCCTGCTGAAGATAACAGGTATTTCTATAAATGTTTCAAGATTAAAAAGAAAAGAGGAAAGAAAAGAACCTGAGCAGTTCATTTTAATGGCATTGCCATGGAGACTGTAATTATTGTGCTACATTTCCACAGATGTGTGGATGGCTTGAATGAGGGTAGTGACGCTATGGAAGCACGTCAGCGAATATTCAAGCCCTCGGCGCAAGTAAACAAGTGCCTGCCATGCAGCGAGCATCCCGCTGAGCACTGTCTCTCTCTCTCTCTCTCCGTGTTGCCTTGGAAACCAGGGAGGAATAGAATGCTCCTGAATGTGTGCCAGAGCAGCTGATAGGCCACACTACCTACCAGTGAGTCATGTGACCTTGCATAGTGGAGCATGCATACTGTACATATAGTGACATATATGTGGGATGCTGTACACCCTGAGGACTTATTGTTTCAGCTCACAGTTAGCAGGTAGGTGTTAAAATGAAGGACCTCATTTTCTCAGTAACAAGGCTTACAACTATTGGGTTCAGTCTAAAGTGAAAAGTAGCTGTTAAAAAGAGCCATATGAGTCATTTTTTTGTGTCCAGGGATGCATTTAGAACCCAAGTGAAAAGTGCTGCTATAGGCACACTAGTTATGAACAGGGGAAAAAAAACAAAACAAAACAGTACTGGCTGCAGGTCCAAAACCAAATTGTATTCACAATATAGTGCAATAATTAGGGAATCATTTTATGAATCAATTCTGGAGGTGCTGTTCAACAATGGGGAAGCATGATGTGGCCCAGTGTGAAGCAGAGTTACTGTTACCTCCTTAAAGTACACTGTTTTCCTGTAACAGCACATCCAGAAGTGTTGCCAATGCTAACGTCTTTATTTATTAAATTACAATACATCATAGCTTTTATCCATTTATGGTTACTTTCAGTCCTGTGGAACATCCGTGAATCAAAGAAATTCCTGTTATGACTATTTTACAACTATAAACAGATGTTCCTTCACCAGTTCTGTGTATTTATAGTTGGGTTCTGTATATTTATTTTCCTGCGCTCATCTCACACTATTTGCACTTCATGTAGTCTTGCGTACTGTTCTGTGTTGCACCATGGTCCTGAAGAAACAACTTTTCATTCCAATGTATACAAGCTACGTGTATAGAAGAATGACAATAAAAACCCACTTGACTTTGACTTGACTTGACTTGAACTCCTCTTTCTTCTCTCTTTAAGTTAAGACAGCAAAAATGCAGCTTGTCATGTTACTGAGAAACTGCAAATTGCAAAGTCCTCCATTCGGAACACGTTCCCATGTCCTAAAACTTACAGCTTTACCTCTAACTGTTACAAAGTGCTGATACTGGAGATACCTTCCATAAACGCTACATAAATGTCTCTCCATAGAAAATTTCACCACATCAACAATTACACACATTATTTAATCCATTTCTGTGGAGCTTCCATTATACAAGTATCTGTGTAAGAGTTTGCACATTAATATAAACCTGTGATTTGCCTTGCAGCAAAAACTACTGTCAGAACTGCTGTAATTGAGAATTAATGAACACCTTCTGACCAATCAGAATCGAGAATTCAACAGCATGGTATTATACACTTAAGTAAAGTTGAAATGTTTTGTATGTTTTGTAAACATTTCATTTGGACAGCAGTTGAGCCTCGAGTCCTTTTTAAACGCAACTTTTTAAAAGCATCTTCAATATTCAAACCCATAACAGTTATTACAATGACGTCTTATGCAGAGCATGTCTGCGTCTAGCAGCATATAATCAGCCACTTTGTTTGAGCTGTTATTACTTCCGAGCAGACGCTGAAGCAGCATCCAGTTTGCTAATGCTGAATGTCGCGCAAGAGACGCTCCTTTCCACTAACGGTATAGTCGTTCTGTCAGACGCTGCTATTGTGCAGGAGACTGCTGATGTCTGGCTTTCTTTAATTGACAGGTTGAATGCTGCTGCTGCCCTTGTGTCCTTAATCACTCAACCATCACTAATTAGCCATTTCTCCTCACTGCCAATTAAGCATGTCTAAAGGGAGCAAGCAGATAAATCATCTGGTACGGGCCCCACACGTCTCCTGCATTTACAGTCTTTCAAGGCCTGGGACCCGTTCCTCAGTTCCTCCTTTTCAACCAATTAAACACTGATCAAAGTATTTATTCATGCGAAATGACAGGAACACAGGAATGAAAGTGAGGATTTATGATTAATATAAACAATAAATAAATGTAGAAGATGATTCATTAGTAAATTAGTAAGTCGTTTTGATGTGTTATTCAAAAATAATGTATGTATATTAATGCAATATTTTCACATTTTAACTGCATTTTAAAATAGATATTTATTACTAGAAATCAGATACTGACCCCAGAAATATGATGTTTAACTACAAACAGGAAACACAAGTTATATTATATATAAGTTATAAATGTGTGTATATGTACAGTGTGTGTGTGCGTGTGTTCGTGTGTATTAATATATATACACTTGTATTAAATATAAGTTATATATGTGTGTAAAAGCCATCACAACACAATTTTCATCACCTCTCATACAGTATAGTGTTTCCTAAATCTATATTCTGCTGTTGCAATGTTCACTTATTGCTTTGCTTCTAATGATCTCTGAAAATCCCTCAGCCTCAAAAATGTCAAAAATCTAACCCTAACCCAGCCCCTAAACTTTATCAAATTAATCAGAAGTCCCCGTGTGTGATAAACAATGTCAGGACACTTGCATGTGACCTCAGACTGTATCATCACGCAGTAATCAGTTCCTTAAAACTTCTAGAATTGAGTGCACACTTCTGCTTTTTCTATTTTTTTTCACCAACAAAACAGTTTTTTTTTAATATTATGAAGAGGAACAAAGGCACAAATTTCATCAGATTGTCACAGGCTTTGAGAGTTTTCCAGAATGATATGACAAAAGGATGTACGTAGACTTCTCAAAGATATATAATGTGCATCATTTCAAATTGCTTATATGCTATATTAATGATAATGAGTGTTCATTGATCACATATACATCACAGCACAGTGAAATTCTTTTCTTCGCATACCCCAGCATGTCAGGAGGTTGGGGTCCGAGCGCAGGCTCAGCCATGATACAGCACCCCTGGAGCAGAGAGGGTTAAGGGCCTTGCTCAAGGCCTTGCCCAACAGTGGCAGCTTGGCAGTGAACCCCCTACCTTCTGATCAGTAACCCAGAGCCTTAACCGCCAAGCCACCACTGCCCCCCGCCAAGCCACCACTGCCCCCCGCCAAGCCACCACTGCCCTTGTGACTGCCACCACTGCCATTATAAGTATCATCAATTGATGCCACTGGATTACGTTCAACATTTACATTGATCAACAATTTCCTTGCAACGCCATCATCCAGTAATGTCTGTGTACGCAGTTGCATATAGCAAATTATATAAACGATTTGAAATGATGCACTTTTAATTCAACATGTACTAACATGTACTTAAGGGGATCGTTATTTATGTATGAATTCATAAGACTCACGTCGTAGTTAAGGTTAGCTCTTCATTAGTTTGTGATTAGTACATGCCTTAACTCATCATTAGTTCATATTTAATGAAGTATTCATTCAGGTATTAGCGCAGGATTATTCATGTACTGTTACTGTAAAGTGTTTATTGAGATTTGATTTGTTATTGAGAGAGGTTGTGATCTGCCAGAGAGATCTGTGGTTTATGAGAGATTTCCAGACCTGAATAGACTGAATTAGTGTGTTATGGAATGGAGTATAAAACTTGGCAAAGTCAGTTCAGGTAGCTTACACAGAGACGTGGTTAACAATGTACTGATGTATGGCATCAATAGTAAAGGCAGCTGGCCTTCAGTCCTGACTGACTTTTCAGCCTTTGTTTTGTTAAAAGAGCGGATAGTTATGTAGTTCGTCATCATTGATCGATCTTTAACAACAAAGATACATTCAATTCTGGTAATATTGACACTTTCGTCTGGTGCATCGTTTGATTAATAGTTTAACTGAAATATTACCATGATGGACCTAACAGACATTACTATGTAAACATTCGGTGTATATTCGATGAACCAACACCCCACCCCACACAACCACCAAAACACACACACAGAGAGAGAGAGAGAGAGAGAGAGAGAGAGAGAGAAATAAAAGCTTGCGCATGTGCTTGTAGAACATGAAGCACATCCTTAAACGCGAGCTGTCAATGTTCCCTCATGCTCTGTTTATCAGGATTAGATGAAAGCAAGCACCTCTGGAGGACCTTTACAAAAGCCAGAGAGCTCCTTATGATTAGCTTTAATCAAGCAGACCAAAGGAAAAACCATAAATAGTTCACACTCCTTTAACTTCTGCTCTCTTCGAACTCTTTCTACGCCACAGCTATTGTCAGCAGCACTCTTATCTGTCGGTAAAATGAGACGATTGTGTGAATTCCTTGGACATTTTATGAGCTCTTTCATGTACACGCTTTCTTGATAGGCTTTCAAGATTGTCGACCGCAAACATGATTCAGCTTCTGTTGTGCCAGTATTTCCATCTTTGGTGTTAGGCCAAAGTATGATCAAAAACGATCAAAGGGACAAGTTTCTTCCTACTCGAATAATAATGTCTTTAAGTGGAAGATGTGAGAAGAGGATTAATTTGCAATGTCAAAGCTTTTCTCTTTGTGAGCTGATCAGTGAACGTGAGATTTGATGAGGGCTAAAATGCATAGACAGTGCTGTGAAAAAGTATTTGCCGCCATCCTGATTTCAAATGAAATACAACATATTACATAGTGCAACAAATGCATAAAACAAAGGCAACCTGAGTAAACACACAATACAGTTTTTATTTTTATTGAAGTAAAAAAAAAAAGTCATCCAATATCTACCACCAATGTAAAAAAACGAATTGCCCCCTTAAACTTAAAATCTGGTCATGCCACCTTTAGCAGTAACTGCAACCAAATGCTTCCGATAACTGGAGATCAGTCTTTCAAAGCGCTGTGGTGGAATGAACTGCCCGTTTAATGTTCTGCCACAGCATCTCAATTGGTTCAAGTCAGGATTTACTCCTATGCTTTGGATCATTGTCTTGCTGCAGAACCAGTTGCGCTTGAGTTTCAACTTATGGACTGAAGACCCAACATTCTCATTTAGGATTTTCTGGTAGAGAGCAGAATTCATGTTTCCCTCAATTATTGCAAGTTACCCAGACCCTGAAGTAGCACAGCATCCCCACACTATCACACTTCCACCACCATGCTTGACCGTAGGTATGAAAACTGTGCAGAGTTTTTCCATTTGGAGATAATGGCTCTTACTGTGGTTCTTTGGAGTCCCGGAGCCTTTGACATAGTTTTGTAACCCTTCCCAGACTGATGTATTTCAATCACCTTCTTCCTCAAAATTTCTGGAATTTCTTTCAACTTTGGCAAAATGTGTTACTGGGTAAGACATTTTAACCAACTTCATGCTGTTGAAAAAGTTCTATTTAAGTGTTGATTTGATTGAACAGGGATTGCAGTAATCAGGCCTGGTTGTGTCTAGTCCAGCTGAACACCATTATGAATGCAGTTTCATAGATTTGGGGAATTAGTAGCTATGGGGGCAAATATATTTTCACACAGGCCCAGTCGGAATTGGATAACTTTTATTGCTTCAATAAATAACATTATTATTTAAAAACTGTATTTTGTGCTTACAGTTACATTTACATAGTACTTTTCTAGACACTCAAAGTGCTTTACGTAGTATGGGGGGTGAAATCTCCTCAACCGCCACTAATGTGTAGCATCCACCTGGATGATGCGATGGCAGCCATAGTGCACCAGAACTCCTACCACACACCAGCTATTAGTGGAGAGAGTAATGTAGGCAATTCAGGGATGGAGATTATTAGGGGGCCATGACAGATAAGGGTCAATGGGGGAATTTCACCAGGATACCAGGGTTAGACCCTGGTTACCATAAGTGTCCTGGGATTTTTAATGACCACAGAGAGTCAGGACCTTGGATTAATGTCTCATCTGAAGGATGGTGCTGTTTGTACAGTATAATGTCCCCATCACTATACTGGGGCAGTAGGCCCCACACAGACCACAGGGTGAGCGCCCCTAATACCACTTCCAACAGCAACATTAGTTTTCCCCAGGAGGTCTGCCATCCAGGTACTGGCCAGGCTCAAGCCTGCTTAGCTTCAGTGGGAAACCAGGTGAGAGCTGCAGGGAGATACACCTCTGGCAACTCAGGTTGCCTTTGTTTTATCTTAGATTTTGTTTTAATTTTTGAAACAATTTAGTATGAGAGATACACAAAAACAGAAGCAATCAGGATGGGGCAAATATTTTTTCACAGCACTGTATGTATATATACCAATCAGTCATAACATTAAAACCACCAGCCTAATATTGTGTAGGTCCTCCATGTGCCACCAAAACAGCTCTGACCCACTGAGGCATGGACTCCACAAGACCTCTGAAGGTGTGCTGTGGTATCTGGCACTAATATATTATCAGCAGATCCTTTAAGTCCTGTAAATGTTGAGGTGGGGCCTCCATGGATCAGACTTGTTTGTCCAGCACATCCTACAGATGATCAATCAGATTGAGATCTTAGGAATTTGGAGTCAACACCTTGAACACTTTGTCATGTTCCTCAAACCATTCCTGAACAATTTTTGCAGTATGGCAAGGCACATTATCTTGCTGAAAGAGGTCACTGCTATTAGGGAATACCACTGCCATGAAGGGGTGTACTTGGTCTGCAACAATGTTTAGGTAGTTGGTACATGTCAAAGTAACACCACATGAATGCCAGGACCCAAGGTTTCCCAGCAGATCATTGCCCAGAGCTTCACACTGCCTCCACCGGCTTGCCTTCTTCCTATAGTGCATCTTCTGCCATCTCAGAAGGTCTTGAGTTCAAATCCCAGCATTATAGAGCAGCTAGGATTGGGTTCTGCTCAATTGTATCCTTCCTCAGTTGTAAATCAATTTGGATTAAAGCATCAGGCAAATGTAGGGGAGAAAACGAAACAAAAATGGATGTGTTGTCTGTCTTTTGTTTAATTTGTACTTTGATAGACAATATCTATTATGGTTATAGTTGTGTTGGTAAAGTGGGCTGCAAGGGGTGATTTCACTCTGTGGAATCATCTGACATGATGACTATTACTGATAGGTTGCATGGATCTACAGTCTGTGCTTGAAAGAAATCAGCCCTAATCTTCCTTCTTCATACTACTCTGTGTAGTTTCATTATGGAAATTGGTGGGGCCGTTTCTCTTGGTTACACAAAAGGAAAAAAGAATATTAGTATTAATCTTTATTATTTATCTTTGAAAGATGCACCCCTGGTGTTAAGCCCCTCCATGGAGTTGTGCATCTGAAAAACACAATGATGATCAGCATGGAAGACTGTTGTCTCTCTCTCTCGCTCTCTCTCGCTCTCTGAAATAAAACACAGGTCTCATCCATCACTTATTTTCCTCATTTTCAAAGAGACACGAGACGTCGCCTATCTTGCTGGGTCTATAATAAGAAGCAATGGCTCCTTTATTAGGTAATGTTTTGCAGTGCAGCTTCACAGCATGCTAGACCCACACCACAGAACTTCCATGCTAGGTACTGACGAACCTTAAGAATCTCTCGCCTGCTCTTTTATTTGTCCCTTTGGAAGATAATTACTCAGAGCCGAACCGGCAGGAGGCTGATCTGTAGGAAAGCTCAATCTGATAGATGAAAAGACAGTATGTGTGTGTGTCTGAAAGCGAAAAAGACATGCAGAGCAAATGGTCTGAATTAATACTGCCTATAATAACATTCAGGTTTGTGTGTGTGTGTGTGTATGTGTGTGAGTGAGAGAGAGAGAGAGTGAGTGGATCTAGTATTTCATCTATAATGTATCAAAAGAGGTTCAGGCAAGATATCACTTCTCTGTCCTTTTTTGCTCTGTCTTTCTCTTTCTGCTTCCCTTTACTTCTCATACGTCCCTCTATCTCTCCCACACAATCCATTTACTAGGCCAACACACATCCGAGATGGATAGATAGCGTAAGAGGGGTGTGGACGAAGAAAAAGTCTGAAATGTGGTGAGAGATGCAGAAACCGAGGCAGTGCAGCTGCTCAAATATTGATCACTTTCCTTTGTGTTGGGGCCGCGGCTCGCAGTCAGATGCTCAGGACCCCATCAAGATGAGGGGAGGCCAAAAGGCCACTGAGCTCACCCGCATAGAGAGCTGCTCCATCATGATGCACTATTTAAAGAGCCTGGAATACACACACACACACACACACACACATTTTATATGCATGCACATACACATTGTCCACTGAGAGGTAAAAGTCTAGTAAAAGGAAAAGCCTGGGGCAGTAAGTGTCCTCCTTCTCAGGCTGTCCTTCTTACAGAGTCGCTGGATTGTAGGTTAGTAGACCAGTATACCTTACAAACGTAATTGATGCGTTCTACTGTAACTAGGCAGTATTTGGGTCTTTCCCAAGTAGTTATGAAATTGTTTGAATTGATTGGTACTGAAGAAACCGCAATGATCCTACATTCATATGCAATGTTTTCATATAAATGTTGTTGATAAACATGCCATTAACATTCATATGGCCTCCTGATATAATAACTGCTGCGCCATCATACTTTAGTCCTTTTAAATATAAATATTGGATTTATATGGTGGATATTGGAGTTATATAGTGTTATGGGGTTTTTTTTACATGGTGTTCACCATAGCAGTATAGTATAGAATAATACAGTATAATATAGAATAGTACAGTATGGTGTAGTATAATACAGTATAGTATGGTATAGTTTAGGTTGGTATAGTCCATTCCATCTGTTTTCCTTACCACTTATCCTACACAAGGTCAGGGGGAGCCTGAACCCTTTCCCAGGGAACTCAGGGCACAAGGCAGGGGACACCCTGGATGGGGTGCCAACCCACAATCATACCCATTCACACACAATGGACAATTTGCAGATGCCAATCAGTCTACAACACATGTTTTTGGACTGGGGAGGAAACTGGAGAACCCGGAGGAAACCCCCGAAGCATAGGGAGACCATGCAAACTCTGCGCACACAGGACGGGGGATGGATTCAAACCACCAACCCTGGAGTTGCGAGGCAAACATGCTAACCACCAAGCCACTGTGCCCCCAGTATAGTATAGTATAGTATAGTATAGTATAGTATAATATAGTATAGCATAGTATTTTTTAAGGTATGTTTCCCTTTTGTTTTGGGGTTTGTTTGTGTTTGTTTTCATTTTTAGGCAAATTTACTTACTGTATATGTAAAAATAAATTAAGCCAAATCTAAGCTGTGCATATGCATTATTACACTACTGTTACACTCAAAATCATCAGAAGAGACTATTAAATCCTAGGCTTGGGTCTGTATTGATCAGGAGCTTACCCTGAGCCTATATAAATCATGTTGAACAACAAACACATTCACACAGAGAACAAATGTGTGCTGTTTAGATTATGGTTATAATATAGACGCACACATCTGCACATTATATTTGCTAAACCTATGCAAGAAAGCAGAAAAATGAAAGCTCCTCGTGTACCTTATACAGGCATCATGTCTAATAGCAACTTCCTTTAAGTCCTCTGAAAAGTGAAAGATAAAGCACAGAATCGAAATGAATCCTTTCTGAGTCTGACCATGTCAGCTACTTACATTCCGACCGTAACATCTTTTCGTTTTCTGATCAGGTAATAAAAATGTTCAAACCAGCTTCTAAAAGAATGAGGTGCTTTCTTTGCTGAGTCTGACTGAAGCACATGACGACACATAAAGGACTAAAGCAAAACTATTATCTAAAAGCCCAAATTTTGAAAGATAAATTTCAACTATGGTGAAGTTGGTTGGACGTGTTTTTACCATCTTTATCCAATTCTATGCCTATCCACTGAATCATGAATAGAATTGAATTCTGTGTCAATTACTGACAAAAAATTTAATGACGATTGACAATTCATTCAAATCTCATAAATTACATTCATAATGCCTTTATGCCTTTTTCTCAGTGTGGGCAGTCCCAAACATGGAACTCACTAACATCCAGGAGTGTAACCTGGCCTGGGCATTGGGAGATTTTTTTTTTAGCCCTGAACAATGTTGTAATTTTATATCTTCAGTGAACGGAGGCGAGACCAATCAGACAGGGTTTACAGGAAAATACATGGAAATACTCGTGTCTTATTGGATGACACTTTCTCAATTCTGCCAAACACTAGCTCACAGTCAGTTTGAGGAAAAATGGATATATGCTGGAAAACAAGGTGTGTAAATATCTATATGCGTTCCAGTTTACGTGAACATGATATGAGCAGAGCATAAGGAAAGATAATATGTTTTGCATGGCACTGTAGCAGTTAAACCCATACAATGATAACTTAGCTGTGCCTCCCCTTGGCTAGCGACACCAAAGTTACCTCAGCTTCCATTAAACAAAACTTAGGCTACTAGCCGAGCTAAAAAAAATGCATGGAGAAGAATCTTGGCTCAGCCCCAGATGATTAACATCCCAGTTAATGTCTCTGCTACCATCTGATCATAGAGAAGCCCAGCCTTTTACTGTATTTAAACGTTCTCCCAAAACTCATTTCTTTATAGCTTTTACTTAATGACCTTTTTATTATTATTTAATTATTATTACTATTATTGTTATTATTATTTTTTAATAGTATTTTATTGTTAACTGTTTTTGATACATGCTTATATACCTTCTTTTATGCTATGTGCTTCTGTTTCTATTTTCTTTTCCCATGGAAAGCACCTTGAGAGGCCTTTTTACAGGCACAATATAAAATAAATGTTGTTATTATTATTATTATTATTATTATTATTATTATTATTATTATTATTATTATTGAAAACGTGGAAATTGCTTGAATAGGTAAACTGCTTGTCTTGTAACAGAAATTGTCAGAAGTCTGTGTTTAAAAAGACAAGCTTATACATATGTTAGCATATGCAACCACACATCAGTAATTAGCTAGTCACTGGGAGCAACATGGTAGTTAGCATGAGTTAGCCATGTTATTCAGTAAGCAGTAGTTTAGTTGTGCATAATACCAGATTATGCTTATTCATGCTCAGGTAAATCAGTAAACCAACAAGTATAAGGGAATAATACAGCGTTACATGGACAGTTTGCTAAAAGCTACAGGTTATTTGTAATTTCTCCTAATTTTTTGGCTATCATGCTGTCCAATGAGACAGGACCGTTTGAAAGATGTATCTATGTGAAGTATATACGTAATACTGTATGCACTAGATTGCCTATTGATCGTGTACACAAATTCATTAACTAATACATTTTCAACTTAGTGTATGTATTTTGTATGCTCTGCCTTGAGCTACGTCTGTGATCAGACTGCATAGGTTTTACTAACCACACTAGTGTGTGAGCAGAGTTTGGGGTGAATTAATGACACATCACCATCCTGGACTAAAATTAAAATCTGGCATCTTACACAATGTTACATTTTTTCCCACCTTTTTGTGGCTATTGTGTATTATACGTGCTGGTATAATTGTAACTACACATCCTCTCTACACACTACACACACAAAGTCCGGTCCCACACCACAGCCGCAGGTGTGCATGCCTAATAACCCTTTTCCACATGCCTCACTGGTATCCTTGATGACGGGTGGCAGTGAGCATTTGGCTGTGAATCACCCTGCCCGTGTCCTCCCCCATCGCCAGCGGCCCAGACGGCCCACAGAGGCTGTGAGTGGCACCAGGTCCCTCACCTCCGCACCCTGGACCACCGCCCGACCATCTGCTGCCTCTGCTGCAGCTGCCAATCACTGAAGATAAAAAAATAAACTTATTGTCACCAATAGGGACCTCAAGCACAAGTTATCCAGTTCAACAGCCATCTTTCCCACCTCTTGCCCATGACCTCAGCTACTCTGGCACTAGTATGCTAATTGCCAAAGTGTTTCCTTTGTGTACTGTATAGACTCTACACCTAGCATGCTAATCTTTCTTACTGTTTCAGAGCTTTATTCATGGAGAGAAGAAAACTGCAAATATGCAAATTTCCAGCAAGCACCCTGTAAATATATTGCTCATTCCTAAAGCTGGGAGATTTAATGGGATATGAAAGTGTTGACTTGACTGATGACCTTTTTAGTCAGTTAGGAAACCAATAGTACAGCACATCAATTCTTCCTCCAAACAGACAGATAGCTTTTTAATGTGGTATTTTCTTGGTTTTACATTCCATTAGCTCACATCCATGAGTCACTACTAATGGCTATGATCTTGGCTTTCCGTTGATTTTCTTTGAGATCACCAATACTTGGAGGCGGTATGAAGCTTGGGTTTTTCAACTAACGCCACTGTTCATCAGGGGAGATGAAGTAAAAATTGAACCTGATATTTCTCCAATTCAGTGAACCTGTGGCATCAGTATGCTGGAAAAGTCACTGGTCCATTTTCCAAAGCAGCACAGATCCTTCATTGGGTCAAAGAGAAATATCCACTCCCTGTAACATGAGTCAAGTTACACAAAACATGGAGATTCAAATCAGGTGAATTATCCATTGCTCCTTGGAGTCTGGGTGGCCTTGACACAACAGAGGAATGTCATTTCTTACAGTTGTGACAGTGTTTGATATGGAAGCAACATGAAAATATATCTCATGATGACCTCTCACAAAGCAGAATTTCCTTCTGCTCCAACCCACAGATGTTCTCTCTCACCCATCACTCACTTTCTCTTGTGCTCTCTCTCGCTCTCTGTCTTGGAATCATCAAAGCCATGCTTGGCTGCACATTATGGAAAGGATTTAAAGCTTAGAATCAGCTAGGCTACCCAATGGCTACAAACATTCTCATGCAATCTGAATTGAATCAGCTGCATTTAGGAATGTCTCAGGGCAAGCATATCAACATGGTTATTTTTTAATTTTTTTTAGCTTTTATAGCCTTCTAGCCCTGGTCCAAGTTGGCAAACTGAAAAAAAAGAAAAACCATCCATAGAAAAGAATATTTAGGCATTGGTTTGGTTGAGGCCTCTGTGTGAGGATAGGCTTGGATAATTGTGTATCCAAACAAATAAGTGATATCATCTTTCATTTGGAAGAGGATGTCCTTTCACTTATCCACACACACATTGGACAGCTGTTTAATGTTATTCTCCAACTCTTTGTTCTTTATTCTTAACGCAAGTCTCTATGCTCTCAGCTTGTTATGGATGCGTTTTATTTTTCCTGCCGTTCTAAACATTTACAGTGCAGTTCTTCATCGGCAGAGATAACAAGAGGAAACATAAGCAGTAAGATAAATGTCACAACACTTCCTATTCTCCACTCGGTGCACAGATAAGGCTGGCCACAGATGAAAGAGGCCACTGAAATAAAACAGAGGGAACTGCATTTGTTCTGATCACGATAGCATCTCTGTAGCACATACAGCTGAGATACACTGGGTGGATAGAGTTGTGTTCAGATGAATGTAAATTCCAATAGAGAGCTTCACACTTCAAAAGCGTGAGGTGTGAGACCAAATAACAGCACTGTGTTTGTGTTGTAAAAGGCTTGGCCGCGTTCGGATCAGTCTGTTTCCAGGATCAAATTGGCATATGTTTTCTTTCTCAGTAACACACCAGATTGAACCAATAAAACTTATTTATGAAAATTTGACAGCAGTAAACAGTAAATACTGAAAATACTGTTTCGAGGTACGCTAGGTTTCGAGGTGCAGAGGTTTGAGCTCTGATTAAGACATTATGCTCATGTATATGTAAAGAATAAAACATTACGGATCATGCTGTTATAGGAAAATAATCAACGATGGAGGGTCTAACATGAAGCCGAGTCACTGTTACCATCCTAAAGTTGATATTTTTTCCCCAGTGTTTTATAACACTTATCCCACTGCATTTTGCCAACGTTTACAATAGAGCAGCTATAAACACTCATTCCCACACCACCCTCTCTTTGTTCCTCTGTCTTGAAGTTTATAAGACAAAAAAAAACAAAAAAAAAAAACATGGCTTGTCATGTTCCAGAAAAAAAAACAAAAAACAGAATGTTCCTTGCCCTGAGGACTTTCTCATGGTGGAAAACTTCCTCACGGTTACAAAGCGCTGACACCAGATTCTCCTTCCATAAACGTTAAATAGATGTCTCCTTACAGAACGCTTCAGCATATCAATAATTATACACCTTTCCTTATAAAAAATTTAATAAAGTTTAATGAATTGGTTTATTATTTAGTGTTAGATTATGTGGTGCATCAGGAATAAAAGTTCCTGCAAGTTAGAAACAATGTTGCGTTCAAATGAGCACATTAATACTGTATATGTACTGTTTATTTGGAAGACATGCAGTCCCTCTTTGATGTTCAATGATTTGAAATCTGTCCTCAGTTGAGAAGATGAAACAGGGCTCCTTGATCGATTTCACCAGCAGCTCTTAGAAGGTGCTGGAAACGGCAAGAGTTTTCTTACAGCAGGAAACAATCTGTGGTGATTTATTGCTCTTTTAATATTGGCTTTCAGCCCTATTGCACTGCAATACAAAGAGCTAAACACAGTGTTGGATAGCAGTTCCCCCACATTCCTTTCCTCAAAAGGGGGAGGGGGAAAAAAAAACTCTAAAGTGATTTTGGAAACGAATGCTTGAGGAGCTCTACTCCTACATCCTGCAGACTTTATGTGAGACAGGATCTAAAGTCTGGATGCCAGATAGTTATCTTATCCAAAATGATTTGTGCCCCTGTGTGAACTTATTAATCATAGTGATGGTTTTAATTAAAAAAAGGTGCTAGACAGGGAGGGCCAAAAGTAAAAACAAATTAAAGATAACTGTGTTTGTTTAAGCTTTTTTTTTTTTTTTAACCATAGCAAGTGACACTCATAAATTGCTTGAAAAGAATCTTGTAAATGCCTGGTCTACACAGACCACACTAATTAATGTTTGGCTTTTGACGGCAAAATTGTGATATAGTGCTCACCTCCCACCTAGAACTCTTTATCTCACTTATATGAAGTTTTTGGTACCTAAATCTAAAGTAATATTTTATCTCAATGACTTTTTTTTTTCAAGATTATAACATCTGTATAGACAGTTGTTCAGCCAACTTAGGAACAAAATATTATTGTTGCACTTTATAATTTTAGCATCACGCGAAAAATTTATGTTACATTGTAAATATTGAACATTGTGAATATTGAACGTTTAAAGGAGTCTGGAACATTAATTCAGAGGTCCAAAATTTTTGAGCAAATGACCACCTAATTTACATTTTTTTAATAGTAATTCAGTGCGATCTTAGCATTTTAATTTCTCCTTGTTTTTTATCATCATGCCTGTAAATCCATGTTCAGTAACTGTTTCAGTATATTTTTTGTCACAATTCAAGAACAGATGCACGTGCAGGTATTTAATGCTTTACTTAGAATGGCAGACAAAACAGAGACGTAATCCAAGGCAATGTCGAGATTCAGGCAAGGATTAGACGATGAACAAACAGTGTGAACTAGGGCAGTTAAGAGCAAGACAAGGAAACCAGAAATGAGATCAAAACCAGAAAGACAATCCATAAACAATAGCTTGGTATAGACTGGTACAAAAACAAAGAGTGTATACTTTGCAGTAAGTAAGTGAAGTGAGAGTCCTGTTGTGAGTGTGTGATTGAGTATAGGTGTGTATGTACTCTACAGGTGTGTAGCTCTCTAGTTCAGTAGGGCATGAATCAGTATATTGTGTACATAAACGTCATCAAAAATTAAAAACTTAAAAATATTATATGTCATGTATATGTTATATGTTTTATATTTCATAGAAATGTCTTAGTTTAATCACACAGATTTATGTCATAATATGTCAAGTAGGAATATAGGCAAGCTAGTGGATTTTGAAAAAATCATTAAACACTTAAAACCCGTTAGACTCAAACAAACCGTATATAGAAATTCAAATAAAGTTAACAATCGCTTAGGTAAGTAATCATTTGAGAGCTACAGCAATAATGAGTTACTTACATTTGTAGCCGGAAATTGGCTGAGAGTTCGTCCACCAAGGATTTTGCGATGGCCGACTCCCTAATCATAGTCCTGACTACTGAACTAGGGAGGTAGTGAGACATACCCAGAGTCTGTGGTGGATGGGCGTTGTAGTCCACCATGGCCATGTTTGTAGGCTGCACGGTTGTCTGGGAATTGTAGTTGGGTGCCGATTCCGACAATGACGACAATTTTCTTGTTTGTTGTTTCTTGACTGTTGTTCAGGATAGCGAAAAAGACTAAAATAGCTCATACACTCTTAATTTAAATCTGGCTTCTTTGACTGTGACTCCCAGCAACTCACAAAATAAACTTATAACACCTAAACTCCATATTCATAGTTAGAATAATATTCATAATATTCATTTATTAAATAACTGAAATAAAACAAAAGAGATGTATGTTTCTCTCATGACCCCATTTGTAAATCAAGGGTTGCAACCCCTAGTCTGGGAATCCCAGCATCAACTGAACATGTCTTTCAAATGAAACAATCGATCAATCAATCAGTAAGTGAGCAAGTAAGCATGTCACCCCAGTATTCTTAACCCACTTTGTCTGGCTATCTATAATTTTGCCTGTGACGCCTGATAAAATCATTCATCTGTAGTCTCACCGTGTGTAGGAAGCAGAGACTGGAATATTAGTTTTAAAAGTGAAAAAGTTAGTAAAAACAAAAAGAAACTCAAAGTGAGTTTTCAAAAAGAAAACCAAAGTGAGTGTTGAACTCATTGAAGAGTCTAAAGAAGTAATCATGATGATTAATTATATGACTCTAAAAACAACACTTAAAGATGATTAATTACACTTACTCGAAAAACAACAAGAGAAGTCATGGTCATTTTCATGACCAGATTTGTTGTGTTTGAATGGCTTGAAATGTATCAGTAATGCTCATATGGTGAAATTCTCACATTTCTATTATATATTTACATTTACATTTATGGCATTTGGCAAACGCCCTTATCCAGAGTGACTTATATTTGAGCAATTGAGGGTTAAGGGCCTTGTTCAAGGGCCCAACACTGGTAGCTTGGCAGTGTTGGGGCTTGAACTCCTGACCTTCTGATCAGTAACCCTTTAACCACTGACACTGCCAACACTGCCCACATATATAGTATAGTTCTAAAACACCAAGTTTTCCTGAACTGAAAACATTCCTGAACTGAAGTGCAGGAGCATCACAGACATGTTGAAAGCCCTTATCTGATTACAAACTGAATTAATTAGGCTTTTATGGCACCTAGCTATCTGAAAAGTTGATCAAGACCTGACAGTTATAAACTGTGTGAGGTAATAACACACAGCTAGTGAGGTTTTAGACATCTTTAAGACATCTTTAAGACTGTTTTTGGCACCTTACCCAACATGATCTGTGCAGGAAGATAGTCTAGGCAAGACTATGTGGTTTTGATGAAATATTAAGGGTCGATGAAACAGATGAAAGTGTTTCTTAACCAATAAACGTCTGTGATAATGTTCGCACCATTAAAGCTCATGTCTTACATAGTGCTTAATAATTTAGGAATTACATTTGGCATTGAGACTTACTTTAAATTGCATCATGTTGCAGAGGTCTGTAGTTTAACATGGGGGAAAAAAGTTTTGGAAATCTAGCCTCAAGCAATAAAACACCTTTTTGTATATTTATGTACTGATTTTCAAGGTGGAAATTGGTGTACTACTGCACCCCCGAATTTGAACAGTGGACGGAAACTGAAATGATATGAAGTTAGTTGTGCTATTAAGAGCAAGCTTTCAAATAAGACCTTTTGATTAACCATATGTTTTGCTATTCAGTCCCTACAGCAATCACAAATCAAAGCCTGCGTCTGAATAACCCTACTACCCTACTATACAGCAGGTGAAAAGCAGTACGCCAAAGGAGTAGTATGTCTGAATTCTCAGTATTCATAAAACAGTAGGCGAGAAATTCCAGGATGACCTACTGCTTCCACCGAGATTGTGCAGTATGAACCCAATGGATCCCATAAGGCAACAGGACTGGCGCAAAAGAGCTGTCAGAACCAAACATGGCGTCAGGCAGTACGTCAGCTCTTTTTAAGTTGTAGGTTACATGACAGTGCCAACATGGTGGATGTAGTATGTCTGGATTGTATTCATGCTTACTACTAATACTGATCAGTACGTACTGTATCAACAGCCGAGCAGTAGGTACTGAATTTCGTGCGCAATTTTGAACGCAGCCAAAGTTTAACATAAAACACCACATATGTACGAGGGTATTTTTATTGACTGTTAAACCTAGGTATCAAAAGTGTGAAAAATGCGTAAAAGTTGAGTTATGTTACAGACAAAAAAAATCCCAATTTGTCCAAAACCCAATTTTCATAATTTTTTTTTTTCCTGTCTGTTATCAGAATTCAGACTTCCGACGGGTTTCCCCAAACCCCCACACATATTTTAAAATGGACTAAATCTACTCAAAGAAATCATAACCCATACTTTGTCAGGAGCTCTAGTTACCAGGTGTGGTGTCGTTTTAAGGTAAAACACCACTTTAGCGGTGGTCTCGAAATACTTTTATCCTAAGTTTTATCCTAAGACATTATGTGTGTAGAACTGAAATGAACTGTGTATGAACTAAAAGTATGTGCTATTCATCATGTACAGACAGGAGGCAGTTTCAGATCCTCCTACTGGATGAGGCATCATCATCCATTCATCATCCCTGAATCGTTTAACGCTTGCGTGACAATCGGGAATGACTCAGGATGAACCGTGTGTCACTATGGTGTGTCACTCACCATAACCGTGAGAAATCATTTGGAGTGCTACAGTCGTTGCTGTGGTAACCGAACCAAATCCTTGACTCCTACACTGTGTGTGTGTGTGTTGTGATTTCATAAATGAATCGAGAACTGTGACTTTGTTTACAGGGTTCTGTTGACTTTTTTGTTTTTTGTGGAAAACATCAACTGACTATATTAATTCAACCTGAGCATTGTGACATTATTTGTGATTGTATAAATTAGACATTGTGATTGTTCATGTAATATAAAAAAGTCAAGCTTGTTCACTGCATAATCAATTAATATAGACCTTGATTGTGTGATCTACTCCTCCTCCTCCTCCGTGGTTTGCTTTACAGCTATATGTGAAGAGTAAATAGCCTCATTTGTTTGCATTGACAATAACTGAATCTGGAGATTATGTGCGATAACAAATGATTCCATCTCACACCTTTTTTCTCTTTCTGCACAATGAACAGATTTTGTTACTCCTGCTCAGTATGTAAATAAGCGAGCTCACTAGGTGGAGTGTAGGAGGCTGTCACCATCTTATTTTCAGAGTTGGAGATTATTATTCAAGATGTTTTTTGAGGTTATTGGATGACGTATTCTGTTGGCTGCGACTTGCCATGGATGTTAGACTGATGCAAACACAGTGTACATATTGTGTTTACACCTGCCTGAGATAGCCTACAAAACAAAACAAAAAAAAAAAGTTGTGTGCCACACTACCTCCAGAAGTGCTCTTGCTGATCGATTGCATCCAATCAGGTCCCGATTGCAGTGTGTGGAAATGCAGTCCGATTGTGATTGGATATCCAACATCATAAGTTAATGCAAGGCAGATTTGACATAGTGTAAATTTGCTGAGGAGAGTAAATACTCTGCTATGTGGTTTACTTTTTAATATAGTGTTTTGGTCTGTATTTGGTTGCAAAATGTAGCTAAAACGTTTATTCTTTCATCCCATCGCCTTCAGTAACCACTTCTTTATATTCCAGATTGTAGTGGATCCGGTGTCTATGCCAGGAACTCTGATTGAGAGGCAGGATTACACCCTGAATGGGATGCCAGTGCACACATGCATTCACACCTAGGGGCAGGTTAAAGTCGCTAATCTACTTACCGGCATGTTTATGGGAGGTGGGCAGAAACTGGAGAACCGAGAGGAAACTAAGAGGGAACTCTACACAGGCAGTAACCTGAACTCAGGATGGAATCAGGGACCCTGGAGCTGTGAGGCGATAGTGCTACCCACTACACCTCCATGCTGCCCATCACTACATCAACTAGAGTTGTTTAAAAACAGTTCAGAGACAACTTTAGGTCATTTACAGTTTTCACATCTTTTAGTCCCAGTGCAGGGAAGATGATTGGGACTAGCCTACGGTCTACTGTAGCAGACTGCATTTACTCTATTTTCCAAGTGCATGTTCAGTGAATGACAAGGTTGTTTACAACTGGAGTGTTAATACTGGAGAACTGAAGATGAAGTGGCATGGTGGTACAATGGATCCCTGATTCTGAGCTTAGATTACTGTCTGTATGGAATTTTGTGTGTTCACGTGGGATTCTTTGGGTACTCCGGTTTCCTCCCACCTCCTTAAAACATACCTTTAGGTGGACTGGTGACGATAAGTTGCCCCTAGGTGTGAATGAGTGTGTGAATGTGTGTTTGGTGCAGTGGACTAGAGTATTTCTAATACCCCATGCTCAGAATTCCTGGGAAATACTATGCCGGAATGCTGAGCATGGGGTATTAGAAAAATTCCAGTATCCAATATCCCACAACCCCGACCAAGATAAAGCAGCTCCTGAAGATGATTCAGTGAAACACATCTAGGCAATAGTCATTGTTTCAAATACATAGTAATTTGGTCCCCATGTGTCTTCCAGTCAAAATAAGACAGAAATTAAACCCCTGATGTGAGGTTTTAAAAAAATTCCAAAAATATCAGCACTTAATAATTTCTATGAATGTCTGACGTCCAGACCGAATCATCAGCGTTTGTCCTCCTCTCTACAGTGGATGGGCTTGTGAGTCTTGATTCACTGTCTTGCTGAAGATGCTGCTCCTCTGAAATCAGCCTGCTTTGATTCGACTCCACGACTGAATAACAAACAGGGAAAAAAAGGGAAAAGAAGTCTTTTTCGTTCTCTTTGTTTTTGCTGTGTTCTCTCTCTGCATTTCAAGCTCCAGGCGCTGCATTTTCCATGCTTGATCACAATGAACCCTAAACAGATAAAGTGGCATCACTTTGCTATGATTGTGTGGCACATCCTGTGCTGTTACATGCAATTATCTCATTTTATATTTTTTATGTGTGTGGGCAGGTGCGTGTGTGTGTGTGTGGGCAGGTGTGTGTGTGTGTGTGTGAGTGTGTGTGTGTGTTTTGCTGTAACTATGGGAGAATACAGAAAAACTCTACATGGCTGTTGAACTGAATTGTCCCTCATAATTCTGATGCAAAAGTGAACGACTCCTCGTCAGTCAAGAGCTACATTATGACAGTGCTTAACAGAGCTTCACATAATAATAATAATAATAATACCTGCTGGATATGGCTAATTAGCCATAGTGAGGAGGGTTGTTTTTATGTAAGGAGATAGGAAATAAATGTTTAATTTATATGGAATATTATGGCTCTAGAGGAAGCACAGTGAAGAGCCTCTAAGCATTGTACAGTATCCAGGCACTCTCAGGATTGAATTACAGATGAAGAGATGTACAAATATGGAGTGACTGCCTGGCTGGGCTTTAAGAAACACACTGAACAAAGTGCAGCTCGAAACTTTTAAAACACTGTGTTCTACAGTCTGCCAAAACAGTCTGATCCCACACAATATTCATACAGAGCCGGATCAGTCTGAGAGATTTCACTGGATTTCATATGAATAAAGTTTGAATGCTGCAACGAGCAACCCGACCACCCCCTGACCCCCCCAACCCCGCCCCCCCTTCTCTTGAAAATGTGCATGTGCATTTTCATCAATCCGAATGATTTCATTCCTGTTGCTGCTTCCAAATGAATGGTTTCAATTTGGCCTAAACCCAGCAACCTGAGGAAAATCTGTATTTACATTCCTGTTAATCCGAACCAAATTTATGCACATGCACAAGAAGTAGCATTCCGTGCTGATGTTGCCATAGTAACAAGAAGCATGCTAGGTGTGTTAGAGTAGGGGTTCTCAAACTTTTTATACTGTAAAATAAATTACTCTGAGCCTCTCGGTACATGTTTATTTTATGAGCATTATTTAAACGTGTACAATAATATTTTGTCTATTTATTATGTGGGTGGCTGTGGATCAGGTGGTAGAGCGGGTTGTCCACTAATCATAGGGTTGGCGGTTCGATTCCCGGCCCACATGACTCCACGTGCCAAAGTGTCCTTGGGCAAGACCACATTCATCTAACAGATTTGTAAGATCTTTTAATAGGTTTCTTTTGTATGTCACTTGATCCCGGTTAAAAACAAATGGGGATAGAGCTTTGTCAGTCACTACCCCTCGTTTATGGAATCAGCTGCCATGGATATCCACTTTGCACCTTCAATAACCACTTTTAAAAAGAGGTTTAAAACATATCTCTTCTCCCAGGCATTTTAATCAAATTTTTATCATTGTCTATTGTTTGTCTTTATTTGTTTTCATTCTGTTTTCTATTTTACTTCTCTTTACTCTGTTCAGCACTTTGGTCAGCTTTGCTGTGTTAAATGTGCTTTATAAATACAATTTGCTTACTTACTTACTAACTTACTAAGACACTGAACCCCAAGTTTGTGTGTGAATGGGTGAATGAGAAGCAGTGTAAAGCGCTTTCTAGAACCAATAAGCACTATATAAGTGCAGACCATTTATTAGAGCCATAGAGCTTTTTATTCCTGAATGTCTACCAACAGAACATTGACATTATTTAGAAGCATATTTGTTTTTTGACCATTTGGATTAAACCTTTCAATTCACTGTAACTACATAAACAAACAAACAAACAAACAAAAAACACGGGTCCCTGGTGATGTGTCATGGACCCTGCTTTGAGAACTGATCACGAAACAAAACATTTTTATGCAAAATCATTTAAAAAATTTTAATGATGTGGTTGAATTCATACAAATAAAGCCATTAGAAAAGTTTACATGTTGCGTAGTAAGTACGGATATTGTTTGCTTGATCTAATCACTTGAGTTTTCAGCAGGTTTTATACTGCAAGAAATATAGCAGTATCTTCAATATACACAAATGTATGTCATTTTTCTCATAATGAGACCATGATAAAACAAATATAAGAATATTAAGCCTATTTTCTTGCTATTTTACTCATTTCAAGATTGAAATTTTCTTGTATCCTGCATTATCCTACTTTATACCACAGCGCTGTTGAGTTGAATTCTTGAATCTGATTGGTGAGAATACTGTATGATGTTGCAGTAATAGTCTGGCCATAGTTCTGATTCAGTTCAGTAGACAGGTTTCTATTAATGGACTAGTTCAGCTTTCACATGGACTTGTATGGTGGAAATTACACGTACATTAACTCGAATACTAAACAGATTAAAGAAAAGTGATAGTTAGCAAAGACATCACATATAATAATTGATATAGTGAAGCATTCTGTAAGGACATGGTTTATTTAACTCCAGTGTAAGCCCTTTTCCACCATGGGAAAGGACAGAGGACATTGGGGTTTCTTGGTAAAATCATAAGCTGCATTTTGTTTTGTTTGATTCATTTCAAGAGAGAGAAGAACAGCGAAGGGTTCTACAATATAAAATCTAACTATAAACTGATCAGTGTGTCATGTCATCATGCCAATTAAGAAAAACGTCATTGGTGGTTCATTTCTGTGGTCCTCATGAAAATTTCCCAGTGAGGTTATACTAAATATAAACAATCTTGGAAAGCCACTCGGCGAATCAAACTAGTGGACCGGACCTAAGTGTTGTATAAAAGAGGAATAAAATATGTTGGGACAGGCTGTAATTAGAGGCAATAAGTGGGCTGATAACAGCATCGCACTATCCTGTTGTTCATTATTTTCCTATTACTGCATGCCCCATTGTGTTGTATTCCTTACTTACTGTATCTCATTAAAAATGAGCTTTTAAAATATATCAATAAACATTTTTTTCCTCACAAGACTAGCTCACTGACTCAAATACATGTGCAAAAATGACCATTATGAAAGGATTAAATGGTTTACATGCTGCTTGTTCACTTTAATGAATTACTGAATATACATTTCATTAAAATGTTTGGGTTAACTATATACTGTATGAACATATTTTTTTTTTCAATTACGTTATTAGTTTGTTATTTATTACTTAGTCCATGGTTATTGATTAATTGATTATTTGGTGGGGGAGAGGGGGGGTGCACCTCCAGGGTTGGCGGTTCAATTCTTGCCTCCGCCCTGTGTGCGTGGAGTTTGCATGTAATCCCCATTTGCAGGTACTCTGGTTTCTTCCTCCAGTCCAAAAACATGCGTTATAGGTTGATTGGCATCTCTAAATTGTCCATAGTTTGTGAGTGTGTGTGTGTGTGCAATTGTGCCCTGTGATGGGTTGGCACCCCGACTAGGTTGTCCCCCACCTTGTACCCCGAGTCCCCTGGGATAGGCTCCAGGCTCCACGTGACCCTGTGTAAGATAAGGGGTACAGAAAATAGAAGGGTGTATGATTATTAGTCTACATATAAACATAGTCAATTCCATTTTCATATTTATATAAATTTGTATCCAGAACTGAAAACTCATGTACACAACTGACTCACTACCAACACACACTGTAGATATTTACCAGCTTCATGAATTCAGTTGAACATCTTCAGTTAGTTTTCCCACACCACATTTGCAGAAATCCAAGCGGAGCAGCTCTGGTTATAATTGGTCTGAACTCTTCACGGGATCATCCTGGCAGAGCGTAAAGAGGGCAGACACCATGGGAAGGGCAGGAAGCTCTGAGCAGAGGAACAGGAGAGCGCTGAGGCTAATCACCATGAGGAGCTGCAGCCTCTGTGCTCGTGGCTGTTTACGGCTGATAACTGTGCAGCGTGAAACACTTTGGGGCATCGTTGAACATCCTCAACATCCCTCTTCACCACACTGATTTTCATGAGTGCACAACAATGATCACTCAGATCCTACCACTTCTGTCTAAGGGGGGTAAAATATATAGTATTAGAAATTTCAGAATGTTTACATATTCAAAGGCAAAATGTTTAAGATTTCATGTTTTGCTGCTAGTGGATTGCTTTCGCCTACAGAACCCTGGATATAGGAAGGGCTCGGAATAAATTCGTCATTTTTGGCATGCTTTATTTTCACATTTTTCTACAATTATATATCATGTTGTAAATTACATTTAGAAGACGACATATCTTCAAAGTTGTATTTGATCTAAGTAAGCTCTTATGGAGTTTTGTTTTCTTCCACTGAACCTCAAATAGTCTTTAATGTACTAAGTAGGTTCTACAACAGCGTTATTATACAGTGTACCACATACAGTGAGCATATATAGTGAATAGGAAGCTTAAACATGTACTGAAGGGGTGTAAATGTAAAAATGAATCATTTCTATATAAAGATAAATAAAAGGTGACAAATTTGACATGAATTTTGGGTCGCCTGTGGGTAAATAAATAAGGGATAAATAAGGGATATGTAATTTCACACCTAGCTGTAGATTATACATTATAAGTGTAATAATTATACATTATTACACTTATACCATGATCACTTGCCAGCACTGACAAGGTAAATATGTCATTGATGTTTGCAGTGCAAAATTTGACTAAAAAGATCAAAATAATGGTTCGTTTTCATTAGTTATTTTATATGTGGATCGGTCATACGCAGAGAACAAGTAGTGCGATGAGATGCCATTTATTTTTTGATGAGATGCCATTTATCTGAATCAATTATAATATTATAATAAATAGTTATGGGGGGGGGGGGCGTCTGTGAATTACCTGTGTCGTGTTTCTACTAATAATGAAGCCATGCGTTTAACTACTGTATGCAGCTGTAACTGTATGCTACTAGGGTTGCAATTGTGTATAGGCAGCACATTGATTTAGAACAGTGATTAAACTGACTGGAACTACCTGTGCATTATACGGTTTGAACACACACCTCCCAGCCAATCAGAATCGAGTATTCAGACTGGCGATGGTATAAATTTAAATAAACATCAGTTTTTCATGTGGAATAATGATACTGCCTGGTTGTGATTTTCTTTATGACAAATGTTAATTTTTTATGCTACTAATAAATAGCTTACCAAAACTGATAATGTGGCTTAATGGTTAGCACATTCACCTCCAAGGTCGGGGGTTCGATTCCCACCACTTCCCTGTGTGTGCGGAGTTTACATGTTCTCCCCGTGCTGTGGGGGTTTCCTCCGGGAACTCTGGTTTCCTCCCCAAAGTCCAAAGACTTGCATGGTAGGCTGATTGGCATGTTCAAAGTGTCTGTAGTGTGTGAATGGGTGTGTGAATGTGTATGTGATTGTGCCCTGCGATGGATTGACACCGCATTCAGGGCGTACCCCGGCTTGTGCCCTATGCTCTCTGGGATAGGCTTCAGGTTCCCCGCGACCCTAGAAGGATGAGCAGTATAGAGAATGGATGGATGGATAATGTTTGCTCTGTTTGAAGTATAAAATTATAATCTCATTAACACGCAGATGCATTTGAATGCTACTTTTTGCAGTGTAATTAAAATTCAAATGCAGTGCATAGAGGATGTGCCAGCATCATGTGTCATTTATTTATTTATTTTGCTTTCAGCTAAAAAGCTATACAAGATACGTGCTCCGAGTTTATAGTTTGAGTCTTGGAAAAGCAAACTGTTGGGGTTCTCAGCGTGGTTCTAGAGGATGTGGCAGAGCTTCTTCAGTTTTAAAGCAGCATGACTCCAACATGTAGACTGGAGAGAATATGAAACAGCACTGAGTGGAGACAGGTGCGTGTTTTTTTTTTTTTTTTTTTTTTTTTAGTGTGTGTGGGCGTGTGCAGGTTTGCGCACAATTGCTCACAGTTCAACCGTGACTAAGACAAACACAGTCCATGAGAGGTCTGAGAGTTTTAAGAAGTAAATGTTTTAAAAACATCTCAAGAAGAACAAAAATGGAATCTCATTTAATCTCATGTTAAACCCAATGTGGGTTTTTCCCCCAGCTATAGATAATCAGCCAAACCTCCTTGCCAAAATAACTCCACTTTCCGATCCGATCATCATTGCCTACATTAATCTGTCAAAAGTGTGACTTTTCTCGAGAGCAGGAGAGAAATCCTTCTAAAACAAATGAAGCGTCAACAGAAGATACAAGTACATTTGCATGGAAGGCAGTCGAACGAGATTAAGAATTGTAATAATCTGCAGAAGCGAACGACAATTCCTGACTAATACCACAACAGAAAATTCTGGACCCCCAAGGGTGAAGAACGACTATCTTCATCACACCACACACACACACACACACACACATCATGACTCATGTAGAGAAGGAAAGACAGAAAGATGGAATAGAGGAGGAAGACAAAAAAGAAGGAGTCTGGAAGTTTGAATGTTTACACTTGTATTAAATGTATACTTAATTGTGAATGAGGGAGGAAAGGAAGAACAAATCATAATGACATTTTTGCGAGGAGCAAATAAGATAAAAGGCAGTCAAGAATGAAGTCAGTGTTTGCATGAAGCATAATTGAGAAAGAGAGAGAGAGTGAAAGAGAGAGAGAGACAGCAATGTGAGGGAGGAGGTTGAGTTATATACAGTAATCAAGCGTGCATTTCTCACCACGAGACATTTCCTGCAGGATTCAGCAGATGTGTCCCATTCAGAATTGTACATCACATTACACACGCAAATGTTATGCTTTCACAAGATTCATGATGGTCGTTTTGCTCTCTTCTTTCTCTCAATCGCTCTCCTCCTCTCTCGCTATTTCAAGCATACTTAGCTTTGAGAGCTGGCTGGATGTTAAATATATAGTGCTGCACTCTGGAGCATCGCTGGTTCACACTTCTTACTGTTCAGAAGTAAGAAGAAGAAGAGGAAAATTAAGAGAAGTGAGGGATGATGAGAGATCAGTTGTTTGTAATTCGAATATCTCTGAGTGTCACGTAATGGAGGCTGAGGGGGAAGCAAACGCAGGTATGGAAGCTTATTGAGAATACACAGCCAAAGGTTCAGGTAGAAATCGATAAACAAAGGCAGGCAGTGGTCAAACAGGCTAGAGAAGGTAAGGCAGAAATCAAGGTCAAGGGCAAGGGCAAGGGCAAGGGCAAGGGCAAGGGCAAGGGCAAAAGCGGAATCATAACCAGCCCTATAGCAAGGCTTGGTAAACAACAGCAACAATGGCAACTGAGCATATTACTTCGCAAAGACATAGAGGATGAACAGTCTCTTTTATAGTGTGGCGTGAGTGTGCTTGTGATTGGAAACAGGTGTGTGTGATTAGTCCTCAGGAGAAGGTGGTGTCTGTGTGTGCTTTTGGGAGTTGTAGTCGTCAGCCATGTTTGTAGTTAGTGGTGCATTTTGGGAAATGGAGTCGCAAGTTTGCCGTGACATGACACTGAGGGTATGCAAGAAAACTGTATTCAACATATGCTCACTGTGTATATGAGACACCAGAGAAGTGCAATTGTGGTATCCAAGCAAAATTCCATACTGAAACACATTATATTGAAATATTCCTGATGTGCTTAGCGATTCTGGTGTTAATGTGTTAGTTGGTGGTATATGTTTGTTATTCTTGTAAGACATTGCAGATGGACATTACTATATCAGTCACAATGGTGTGTAAATAGGAGACAAATCTTAAACATAAGTGATAAAGATGAGGTTGCAGTGTTAGCTCCTAAAAACTTTTCTCACTCACTATTATCATATGACAATATCATCCATCCATCCATCCATGGATGCCTGAAAGTTTGTGAATTTTCTAAATGGTTCTCTACCAAAGAATGGTTAAGAAGAAGAAAGTTAGTGTTTTGGAATGGCCAAGTCAAAGCCCTGACCTTAATACAATAGAAATGTTGTGGAAAGACCTGAAGCAAGCAGTTTATGTAAGGAAACCCAACAACATCCCAGAGCTGAATCTGTTCTGTACTGAGGAACGGGCTAAAATTCCTCCAAGCCGATGTGTAGGCCTGATCAACAGTTACTGGAAAGGTTTAGCTGCAGTTATTGCTGCAAAAGGGGATCGCACCACATACTTAAAGCAAAGGTACTTTTGACACTTAGAGATATGTGAGAGAATTGGATCATTTTTCGCAGTAAATAAATGACCAAGTATAAATTTTTTGTCTCATTTGTTTAACTGGGTTCTCTTTATCTACTTTTAGGACTTGTGTGAAAATGTGATGATGTTTTAGCTCTTATTTATGCAGAAATATAATACATTCTAATAACACTGTAGAAGTAGTGGAGACATTGCTGCAAACGTTTGACTCAGTGTCCCAGAATGCAATGCAGCTATATACTGTTACGACAGAGACTCATCTCAGCTAGTTAGCGAGCACGCATGAGCTAGCATTAGCATGATAGTGTTGAATGTTGCAACAGTTGGAGGCTGATCTGTTTGAGCAGAGGGTACAGATGTGAAGGTTAGCGCTAAAGAGGTAAAGAGCTGCTGCACCATTCTCTTTAGGTAGAGATGAGGCAAGGGTTAAAGCCACTATCAGCAGGCATTGTGGGTAATGGAGGAAACTGATAAGCGATTTGAAAATAGACCAACATGTCAAACTAAAGAAGTCAGCTTCATTACAAAATGAACCTTGAATATTACTGATGATTACATCTTACCTATAAAGCCATTAAAGCCGGAATTTTCCTTTAATGTCAACATTAATGCAGAGAGATATGGGAATAAGATAGAAGAAGAGACTGAGACAAAGAAAGCGGTGAAGAAACTAAAGTATAAAATTGACGGCAAAGTAAAAGAGTCAGATCTGAGAGCAGGAGAGATGAAGAGGAATGTGATTGAGGAAAGAAATGCGTAATAGAGACAGCATTGGCGAGGGAATCCAAGTGGAAAATGCATGGACTTCAAACAGCGTCATGGCTATGCCATTTGTGAATGTGTGTGTGTGTGTGTGTGTGTGTGTGTGTGTGTGTGTGTACCATTTCCATGACTGTTTCGCACATAAACAAAAAGCGCCCATGACTGTGAGGCGTATATGAACTGGCGTCTCGCTACAGATCATTAGAGCATAATGGTGCTGCAGTAGAAGCTCTAGCTCTCCTACATACCGCTGATAGATGGTTCTTCCCGAACGCACTGCATTACGACACCATTGTTTGTGTGTGTGTGTGTGTGTGTATCAGTGAAAACAATGGGAAACAAATTGACCCAATCATGAAGTTGCTGGTGGCGTGTCATTTGTGTTGCAAGAGCTCATGGGAATGCTTGAAGTGATGAGTGCCCGCTCTCTCATCTCTCTCTCTCTCTCTCTCACACACACACGCACACACACACACTGCATGAGGGCACTGATTCATCACTCTCTCTGCCAGTGGGGGGGTTCTTGCAATGCCAGCAGTGTTGCTCAGAAGGTTCCAAGTATGTGAAATGGAGGTCAAGCCTTAGGAGCAGACTCTCAGGATGGAGCAATCATACAGGAAGAGCTGCATATAGGCTACCATTAGACAGATCAATGCCTTATATTTCAAAGTGCACTCAAACCACGACATTTTCTATAGTTCACTATAACTGAGTGCCATACATCACAGTGTAGAGACAATTTCCCATCTGCCCACTCATGCTCGGTTTGTTTAATAAAGGAATACTCCAGCATTTTTTTAAAAAATCTTATCGCGATCTATTTCACCTGTTATCACCTGTAGTGTATGTGAGTACCAAGATAAGACTTTCCCATTAATTTAACATTAAATTGTTATTATTTTCATTTAGTACCACTGTTCAGAAGCTACATAAGATATACTTGTTTCCCATAAAACGACATAATAACAATATACACCGATCATCCAGTTCAAAACTTTATACCCCCCTTAATGTATTGTGTTGCCTTCGTGAGAATCAGTGAATGTTTGTACGTTTTGTAATAGTTGTGTACGAGTTGTGTATGATGCATCTCAACATCATATAGCCGCTCTTGGAAAGGGGTCAAATATGCAGAATATGCTGGAAAAGCAAAGAATGTGCAGAACCTGGAGGATTTTTCTGAAGAACAGTGGGCAGTTTAACTGCTCAGGACAAACAAGGAACTCATGAACAACTCTCACAAAACATAAAAACAACATGTCATTGATAATCCAGGTAACAACACATAGCATTAAGAATATTCTTGTGTCTCTATATTCTATATGTGAGCATCTGTTATGTGAAATATCTTATTCAGGGCAAAATGCAATTACATATATATATATATATAATTGCATGTTTGCAATTACAAACATATTATATTATATTATATTATATATTACATATATATATATATATATATATATATATATATATTATATAATATAATACATATTATATTATATATGACATTATATAATGTCATATTTAAATGTTTACATGTTTTTATTAACATTTTGCAGATTCTGCAAGCATATGTAAACTTATGACCTCAGCTGTATATGTGCAGTGTCAGAGCAGAAAGCACTTTCACATGTTTTTCATATGTGATCACATTTCACTCACACTCTATGTGATTTCTCTGTAAAGATGTACTGCTCCAGTTTTAGAAAGCCGGGGAAAAAAACTAAATAAGAACAGCTTTAGTAACACTTTCTCTCATATCTGTCATATCTTCATCCTGAAGCCTGAACTGCTCAAAGGAAACAGGCTTTCTGATATTGTCACATATAGGGATATGTCAAAAGGGTCAACACACATACACTATAGATGTGATATTCTAGAACTAAAAAAAAAAAAAAACATACCAGGCAGTAGACCTAAATGTGGAGTTTAGTGTTTAATAGAAAGAGATTAAAGTGATTAATGGAAATATTCGCCCTTAATAATTTTGGTTAATCAGGATTCCATTCCAGGAGGGACAGAGATGTGTGTTCTCCCTCTTCATTCACATACAGGGTTTTTTAAATTAACTATTGACTTGAATCAGGTGTGTTAAATGAGGCAGAGCGATAGACTCTGTCATGCTGTGACCCTTCAGGACTGAAGACAGACACTGCTGAGTTTAACTACGTTGCCGTACGTTCACTAAGTAAAACCAGTGTATGTGAGTTTAGCAATCGCAATTGTCTTCCATGAGCACTTCACGTGTGGGCTGTCCCAGCCAGACACCCTCAGAGGTCTATAAAGTGTCTCGACATTCTCACGCTGCCTGCCACTATGAAGCTCTGCATGCAGAGCCGGTCTATTAGTGGCCTGAGGGGATTTCCCCAGTACTTGCTTAACCATTAACTGGGGAGTGAGTGTGTAGTGTGGGATACGTCACGACATGTTTATGAGACCCTGATAGTGTCTGCGTGTCTGCAGCCTGCTCACAGAAGCCAGGTTTGGCCTTAAGAGCCTGCGTAGACAGATAAGAGCAGAGGCACGGCACAAAGGCAGAGCAGGAATGACCAAACTAAACAATCGCTAATCAGTCAGCATTGCTAATTCAGGCATGGGCAGATAGTGGAACATTTATCACACTCTGCATTTAAACACACAGTGCTGTCTGATTTGGCTTATCGAAGTTAAAAAAGCTCTTTGATGAAGTGAGTGATTTCAGGCCAGCCTGAGAAAATAACATGTTAATAGCTCAGGGCTCGCTCAGACTTCCTGTCCACAATTCATTCTGATAGTGTACTGAATTAGAGTTGACACTCTGTTAAAGAAAATCCCCATTTATCTGTATGTTACTATACATGTAATCCAGGTTAATGTGAGAAGCTGTACGTACTGTAGTGTTCATTTTACCAGAAAAACAGAAATATTTGAGTCGTATCCGAGTGTGACAAGTGGCTAACACCAGTTCAGCTTACTAGCTGAGTATTCAATTTCACTGGATTTATGAATCAAGTCTTAAGCTATATATACTTCCACAAAGTAATGTTGTCCCTCATCTTTCTGCTTCGAACACTCATCCCACTCTCCAGTCTTTTAAAATCTTTAGAAATCTGTAATTTAATATGTAACTTTCCTCAGAGCAATGTCCATCCATCCATCTTCTATACCGCTTATCCTTTTCAGAGTCACGGGGAAACCTGGAGCCTATACCAGGGAACATACCCCAGGCGGGGTACGCCCTGGACAGGGTGCCAATCCATCACAGAGCACAATCACATACAAATTCGCACACCCATTCATACACTACGGACACTTTGGACATGCCAATCAGTCTACCATGCATGTCTTCGGACTGGGGGAGGAAACCCCCACAGCACAGGAAGAACATGCAAACTCCGCACACACAGGGCCACGGTGGGAGTCGAACCCCAGACCCTGGAGGTGTGAGGCGAACGTACTAACCACTAAGCCACCACGCGCCCCCCTCAGAGAAATCTTTTTTTGTAATCATGAGTCATGATGTAAATGTACATTTGCAGTATGAACACAAATACTGTACTCCAAATGTGAATGAATTAATGAATTATTAAATGGATTACCCAACCCTTTCAATATTTTTTTACCCTGACCTCTGTTTAATCAGATTTAAGTGTATACATAAATGTTTTTGAGTTCTCTGTTTCATTATTAAGCAGTGAAACCACAGCACTGTTGAATTCTTGATTCTGATTGGCCAGAAGGTGTTGATTAATTTTCTACAGCAGCAGCTCTGAGAGTAGTTCTGGATGCAAGGCTCAGCTTTATATACATGTACTTGTTCTAAGCAGCTCATTCACAGGGACTTGTGGAGTATGACGGATACTCCACATAATCAGATTTAAAAAGTGTGTAATTGTTCTAATAAAATGATGATGTTTGCAGTAAGGAGAGTTATGGAAGGAGTCTCCTGGATTGTGTATTGTCCTTTTTGTAATCTTTGGCAAATTGCTATGGTGTAAGAGAAATAAAACACCTTGGGGCATGCTGTTATAGAAAAATAATCAACTTTGGGATGGTAATAGTAACTCATCTATAACTCTGCATGACACTCCCATGTCCTTGAGGATTTTCCTAAAACTGCACATTCTGTCATGTCGTTTATTCCTTATTTATTAGGCTATGTTTAAAAGTAGCTAGTGTGAGTTATGCTGTTAGCAGCAAAGAAGAATGCTGGAACCGAACTTTAGCTTTCTCCAGACAGATCTTATCTGGTATTGTGTCCATTTCTTCCCTAGCGAGCTTTGACTTTTTCATGTTTTATACATCTTTGTCCCAGTTTAAATATTTGAGGAGCAGATACCACAGCCCTCCATTTTCTAGGAGTCGATAGATAAATAAGGATTATATTTATTTGACTTGGCGCTATTTCCTGCTAGAGCAGACAGCACACGGAGGCGCGTTATTACGGTGCAAGGGAGAGCTTAATTTAAAATCTGTTTGCTGAACCAAAGTGATTATTCCACTGTGGTAATTAAATTGAATAAGATATCAGGTTATTATGTAGCTTTCACCGCACAGGGGCGAATCCAATAAGAAAACAATGTTTTGAAATACAATAAAGCTCCTCAATGCAGGGCGTTGTTTTAAACAAAGTCAAGTTGCTATATTGTCTTCCAAATAACTGTCACTTCTATGCTTTATTTGTGTACGTTTTCTTCTTTTTAATATAGTCCAGTCCATGCCAGCAAAATTTCCCACATATCCACCCAGGACCTTTCCTCTGTATCAGTATCTTTCACCAGAGCCCAACTTATCAGACCCCCAACAGTGACTCAGACTAGATCAGATCCCTCAGCTCACACACATACTCAGTACACAGAAGCACAGCGCCCGCTCAGTCATTAAGCCAACAGGAATGAAAATGTTTACAACGCAGACAGACAGGCAGACAGACAAGAAGGTTCAGAGACACTCACACTCATGAGATCATACACACTCACATTCCAGCTTTATCTAAGAAGATATTCTAATAACACTGTGTGTAATGATGAATGTATTCTCTAGCAAAGCAAATCATTTAAAGTAACAGAGCAGCTTTGGGAGGTAAGCATGTGTTAAATGTCCAGCTGTAGCAAAATTTGCCACATATGGGATCTGCTTTGTTTCTAACACTTCTGGATGATTTTTTAACATGTACCGAAAAACATGTCAGCGCAGGGTAAACTCGATGTAAACTGTTAAAAGTCCTGTCAGTTAGATGATACCAATTGCAAAGTCTAGCGAGAGCGTTTCTCACTCAATTAACAAATGCATTTATATAACAATAAACAGCCACAGTTTTGTTTTACATCCAATTTTCATGTTTGGGAAATCAGTCCAAACTGTGAAGGATGAATGAACGGTAATTAAGAAAAACGTGAGACTGAACGTTCGAACGTACAGCATCTCTGCTTTGTTGTATCTCCACACAAATCTTGGCCGACATTATAGTTGGAACGATTTTCCAGGAATGAACCTGACATCCATTTGAGGGGGGAAAAAAATTGACTGAAAAGTTGATTTGCTTTATCTCGATATTTCTATGAAACAGAAGAACAGCTGGTATCGCACTCGACATTTCAGGAGAAATTTTATGTATGCTTATGATTCCAGTCCTGCATGCCTTTCTAAATTTATCTGCTTTCCAGCTCTTTATTAATGTATGTATATATATATATATATATATATATATATATATATATATATATATATATATATATATATATATATATATACAGAGAGAGAGAGAGAGATTGTGTGTGTGTTTATATTTCTTTACCATATATATATGGTATATATGGTAAAGAAATATAAACACACACACACACACAACTTTACCAGAGACATCTTTCATCTTTACCAGAGACATGTGCCTTTTAAATGTTTGTATTGTGCTATATATTTGGTTAACTCCTTAAACTCCCAGAACACATCAGCAGAACTATTCATTTAACTGTAGTTAAGATTAACAGGACATTAAGGGGTTGAATCTAAAGGTGGCGCTTCAGGAAGGTTTGTTAAGATAGTCACTACGCACTCCTATGTTCCGGTGAGCTCCCACTTTAGATGAAAGCTGTTCTACCTGTGCAGTTTAATATAGTTTCCTTTGAGAGCTAAATCCAGCTTCCTCTGTGCTCCGAGACATCCATTACTTCAATTATTCAAGCCTTACTAATCCAGTCAGACCTCCACTCTCAGCTCGCCCTGGCTTCCCAGAAATACATATCTCAGAAATAGTGACATGTCAGAAACGCTCAGTTCACAAATGACATGGTTTGAAAACGGCAACAAGGTAAATTATCGTTATGTTCTAAAAATGCTAAATAAACGTCTCCTCACAGAACACATCACATTATCAAAACTTGCACACAATTATATACATATAAAAAAGAATCAGTTTACATGGAGGGTCTGCCATACAAGTCCCAAGTTATTACAAGTTAATGGGGTCACGTTGTGGTTAGCAAGTTTGCCCTGCACCTTCGGGGTTGGGGGCTCAATTCCCCCCTCCACCTTTTGTAATGTAAATTGTCTGCACTTATAGAGAGCTTTTTTAACCTTAGCGGTTCCAAAGTGCTTTACACTGGTTCTCATTCGCCCATTCACACACACACTCACGGTAGCAGAGCTGCCATGCAAGGTGCCATCTTGCCATTGGGAGCAACTCAGGGTTCAGTGTTTTGCCCAAGGACACTTCGACATGTGGAGTCGGATGGGCCAGGAATCAAACCGACAACCCTACGATTAGTGGATAACCCGCTCTACCACCTGAGCCACATCCAACCTGTGCCCTGTTTTCTCCGGGCACTCCGGTTTCCTCCCCCCAGTCCAAAGACACGTGTTGTAGGCTGATTGGCATTTCCAAAATTGTCCGTAGTATGCGAAAGGGTGTGTGATTGTGCCCTGCGATAGGTTAGCACATGGCATGGGTCCCCCGCCTTGTACCCCGTGACTGCGATAAGCGGTACAGAAAATAGATGGATGGATAGAATGTGTTATTATAAACCTGGCAGCCAGGACTATTGACAGAGATGCTGTTATCGAAAATTAGTCAATACCCTCTGACCAATCAGAATTCAACAGTGCTGTAGTCTAAGGTACAAGACAAATTATCATTATCTTTGACTTGACATACTACCAAACTTGAGAAATTCTGATTAATAAAGAAAAAGAAAGGAAACGACTGCTTCAACAGCCTATCTTGTACATTTTGATTTCAGTATTAAATATGACCCCATGCAGCTGATCCTGCTCCTGATCCTCCTCCTCAATGCATTCAGCTCTGCTATCCTGACTAGTTGTTTTATTTCAGTCCTGTCAAGCCACAGATAAGACAGGTCAAATCTTTGGAAGTCTGACAGTAACAAAAGGCGTCTGTCAGATGGCTCCTGGGCCAGGCATAGGCAGTGGCAGGCGAAAATGTTAAGAAGATAAGGTGTCACAGCGAATGAACACGATGCTTGGACTGTCCCACCAGCTCATTGCTTGGCAGCCTGTTTTCAGGTGATCACTGCCAAGAAATCCCTGAGTGAATTGTTTTCAGGAGTTTGTTTTTGGTAGGGGACAAATCCAAATGACATTTGGCTTCTTTTTTTTGTCTCAGTACCATCGAAATCAAGCAATGTCTACAGTCCAAATGTCATTTTTTTTTTAACATTTGCTGGAAGACAGAGAGAGAGAGAGAGAGAGAGAGAGAGAGAGAGAGAGAGAGACATAAATACATTCCTCAGAGCCAAAGAAAGCTTGAAGAATAGAAGCTGCATTTCTTTGTTCATCTGGATTTCATTGAGTTATTTACAAAAAAAAAAAGTCTAACTATTAGTATATTTCCATTTCCCAGAAGCAATGGGAACCTCAATAACTAACAGCTATGGCAACTTTATAATCTAATAACATCACAGTTGGCGGCTTTCTTCTTATTAACAGCAGATGAAAATACTCAATGTCTACAACATACAAATACAAAATACTCGGCCTCTGTATTTTATGATCCTTCTCAGTCCTATACAAACAACCTCGTTGGGCAAGCACTGTGATGTTCCAGCACTTTCTTTCATGTTCTTGTAGCTATTCGAACCAAATAATGTGAGAAAATGTCTCCCTGTTCCAGTCTCACAAAGCCTGGAGCTTTTCCAAAAGGAAAATGAACAAAATACAGTATGTGCTACTCTCTGAAAAAGCAAATAAAGGAATGAAAGAGGTGAAAACAGCTCTTCTCACCATGTTCAACATGGAAGACTAGGTTTTTCATAGATAAACTTGCAGCTTGTGAGGGTGTGCGGTTGACAGGGTTTCAGTTTGCACCTCAATTCTGTTTACCACCCATGAAATTGTAGCAGCTACTGGAAATGAGGAGGAACTGACACATCTTTGTTAAGCTTGACCACTCTGAGCTCAGGTATAAGCCAAGGTATAAAAGGTGAAAAGTTAAAAAAAATAATAATAATAAAAAATTTTAAAAATGAAAATAAAGCTCCAACATATAGTATAACCCAGGTCCAGTTACTTAAATTTCTTGTTTACAAAGGTCAGAATAAGCAACTAATATAGCTGAATCATTTTAATATTTAATCATGTATTAGCAGTTTAAGGCTATAAATAGTTTTTGTTGCATTACCACTTTTGACATGGAAAGGATTGACACATTGATAGCTCTGTCTCGATTCTGTGGGTGGTGGTGCATGGCCGTTCTTAGTTGATGGAGCGATTTGTCTGGTTAATTCCGATAACGAACGAGACTCCGGCATGCTAAATAGTTACGCGGCCCCTTGCGGTCGGCGTCTAACTTCTTAGAGGGACAGGTGGTGGTCAGCCACGTGAGATAACAGGTCTGTGATGCCCTTAGATATCCAGGGCTGCACGCACGCCGCAATGGTCGGATCAGTGTGTGCCTACCCTACGCCGAGAGGCGTGGGTAATACACTGAACCCCATTCGTGATTGGGACTGGGGATTGCAATTATTCCCCATGAACCCCCAGTAAAAGCGGGTCATAAGCTTGCGTTGATTAAGTCCCTGCCCTTTGTACACACCGCCCGTCGCTACTACCGATCATCCAAGAAGTCAATCAAACTTGACTATCTAGAGGAAGTAAAAGTCATAACAAGGCTTTTTGTGAGTCAAAAATGTTAGATTTTCGCTGCGGCTTATTTTTTCTTCAAAAATTTGCAATGCAATTTGCAAAGTTTTTGTGCTTTTGTTGCAGAAAACTACTTGAATTGGCGAAATTGCAATTGCATGAAATTGTTTTGCACGGTCTTCCGCAGTGATGTTTGTTGGTCAATGAGACCTTTTAGCTGTACTCATGTTTGACACAGGTGAATCATAGATGGCTCTGACTGGATGTACGTCGTGATGGTGTCACATGACACGTCTCGGCCCGAATCCGTGGAAAATCTGCGGTAATTTTGAAAAATTGCAAGCTCCTCCGAATATTGCGAAGTTTGTGTTCATTTCTGCGACTGCAAAATCACTAAATCCTGGAGGGACTGGACTCTGAACAGATGAGATGCCTGTTTTGAACTGGATGCTGAGAAAATAAACCTGTACTTCTCTGCCCAATCATTTTTTAAACATTCTGCATTCATTGTCAGTTTTTTTTTTTTAAACAAGCCATGTCATCAGTTCCCTAGTCAGTTAACTTGAAAGAGTAAATGTAATTCAAAATCTATTAATACTGTCTGGGAAATCTCTCCCTTCCTGAGCTAATGTCTCTAACCCTGTATCTAGCCTCTGGTCTGATTAACTGTCTTAAGCTGAATAATTGGCATAAATGCATTTGATTGGATGAACAGAGGATTTATACCAGAAGCCAAACTGGTTCATGTGTAGAAATGTTCTAGAAATGAGATATTATTGTAATTATTTTCACACATTTATCAGCTCTTCTACAGCATTTTTTGAAGCCTCGATTCAGTGCACTGAAATACATCTGGACCAAGGTCCACCAGCTGACGACCCCTGAATTTATAAAGCATAAATTAGAAACATATTCTTGTATTTCTTCTCCAAATTCGTCATGGCTTTTCCCAAGCGGATTCAACGGCATCCGTCTTTCTTTTCCTCGGTTTATCACATGTATTTGAGACATACATTATGATGCTTTTTCCGCTGTACCATATGATATCCCTGATGCCATGCGTCACTGTCAGGCGCTACGTGATGCATAATCGATAAACGCCACATTCACGAGGGTCAGTCCGTGGCCTGAGAACTAATGACAAACCGGGAGACAAATTAACATCCGCACTCTCCGAATCGGGAATGACATACACAGCGTCATCCAAATCAGATTTTCTTGTTTGCTGGCATTTAAGCGGTCTGTTTTGATGTGATGTGACATTGATCGGGAATGTGTTCTTCTCACAAGATAAACACGCTGGCTCAAGCGTGAACGCGCACTCGACCACAAAAGCACACCAGCCTGATAAACCAGACAGAGACATATTACTGTACGAGAGAACGACAGACAAGACAAACGGGGTCACCGGGGATCAGTGACATCATCGTGTCTGTTAGCAGTCATGAGCTCTTATCCAGTGATGTTTCTGCAGCATGGCAATTCACACAACCTTGCAAAATTTGAACTGCTCTCTGAGTGTGTGCGCGAAAATCAATTCTCATTTATCTCATTTATATAATCAATTCTCTTTTAACCAACACACATTTTTACACCTTCATTGTTTAGCTGTTAGATCATCAGCTTCTGCTTTCTCGAAGTCAGGCGTTTGCTTCTCTGCCATGAAGCTCTGTGACCGAGACTCACCCAGACATCATCCACGTTTCCATCATCCACATGGGATGTGTTTGAAGCGCACAGAGCACCTCCTCCTAACCTGCTCAGCCTTTGTAAGGCATCCTTCCTCCTCAAGTGGTTCATAATTAAGGTGTAAAATGGAAGCCAGAGAAAGGACAAAACGAGTCAAAAACACTGTCTGGTTTTTTTTCCAGTGGAAAAGTATTTGACCTTCACCCAGTTGCCTGTCCTCTCCAGACAATACTCTAAGCTCTCTGTAATACTCCAAAACCGTCCACAAGGGAAGTCACACGAGGCCCTGAAATGGGCCTCACTGTGGACTCAAGCACTTTAAGGACTCAACTCTTCTGACATTACACCGTGCCAGCCTTAAAACAATAAGCACATCCACCGCAGGCCTCAGAGATAATGCCAGCACAAGTGAGGTGGGAGCACTCTCTCAGGTCGTACCACGGAGCTGGCTTCACTGATAACTTGTGTGTGTGTGTGTGTGTGTGTGTGTGTGTGTGTGTGTGTACAGCCTCAGTGAGCTCATACAACCTCACTATGGTGTTTTTTTTCCTTTTGTCTCTTTTTTTTTGCTACTGTGGAAGGTGGCAGCACTGAAATGTATATCTGAGGAAGATCTGTGTTTATCTGATGCTCTACTTCCTCCATCATTCCTCCATCACACACTTCCATCCATCCCTGTACCGCTTATCCTACTGGGTCGCGGGGAACCCGGAGCCTATCCCAGGGAGCATCGGGCAGAAAGTGGAGTACACCCTGGATGGGGTGCCAATACATACTTCAATCTTCTTTAGATTAGAGCTCTGCAGAAATCGGTATCTAAAATAACAAATGTAAATGTTCTTATAAGCAAAAAGAGGATAGGCGGTGTGTATGTGAGAATTTCTGAGATTAAATGATTGAGAGTGTGTGTGGTTTGGTCATGGTAATTGTAGTGCTTGTAAATTGTAGTTCCCCCCCCTCCACCCCCAACCCCCAACCCCCCACCCCCTTCTTGTTCTTATTCAACTTGTACTTCTTGGCATTCAGCATAACAACACACATATACATGCTCTCACACACAGGAAACTGTGACTTAATTACTATACGTACTCTCAATTACATGGAAATGACCCTACAACCCTAAAACATGGCCCTACACTGAACTGAAACCACAGTCATAAGACCTCGGTATCAGGGCTGGCCTAAGCACAAAAGGAAGAGATCTGATATCAATCTAAACCACTAAACTACACACACACACACACACACACACACACACACACACAGAGCAAAAAGATTGATATGTGTGACCTCTCTCTGCCTTGCCCTTAGTCAGGGTCAGAGTCTCATCTTGCAGGAGTTCCCTCTCACCATATCTGTTCATCTTTATTAGTACAGAGGTTGCTTTTTTTTCTACCACTCTTATTTGGCTTAATGACAGAGGTGGTAAATTACTCCAAACCCCTCTGGCGTACTGAACACTAGGCTTGAGGGAAGGAGAAGAAGCAGTGCCACCTGTTACAGTAATTATCAGCTAAACAAAGACTGATGGAGGTGTGTCTCCGTGTTTGTGGGGTGTTGAATGAGGTGTCCGGTTTCCTGCTCAGGTTTTTGAGCTTCCTCTGCATTTGCTGGATTCCTGTCTGACTTCCTTTTTCTACCAAGAAATGACTGCAGCACTGTTTCTTTCTCAGTCTTCCTCACATCTTATCAAATCAAAAAGCATGTCCTCTGGTTTGCTTACAAGCTGGATTTAGCCACCAGGAAAATTTTCAAAGGCTGGAGTTTAGAAAGTGAAATTTCTCAGCGAACAACAAAACATTAAAGGCAGCCACGGTGGCAGATTAAGCCGACGCTGCTCTGCCTCAGAAGTTATCTCAATTGACCTAAATAACATTTTTTTTCCTAGATATCCGGCTGTCTTTAGAGCTTTTTATTTCTGCAGATTTCTTTAAAACTGTCGTGTGAACATTATATATGGAATAAAACATGACGAGGCATGTTGTTAGAGGAGCATAATCAGCGACAGGGTGGTGTGATGAGGTCCGATGCAAAGCAGAGTCACTGTTACCACCACAAAGTGGATTATTTACCAGTAACAGCACATCTTGAAGCGGTTTATGTCTCTTTATTTCTCACAGCAGTTTGCCAGAGGTTACAATGTTAATGTCTTGAAATGACTGCAAGACAACTTAGTTCCTGTTATCACTTAAGCTACAGCAGCTATAAACAGCTATGTCATTCGCTCACCAGCCCCTGTTTTTTCTCTCTCTTGAAGTTAAAAAAAAAAAAAAAAAACACCGCTTGTCATGTTACCGTAAAAACGGAAAGTCCAAAGTCAGGAAGACTTTCCCATAGTGGAAAGTACTGACCTTTAAAACGCTGACACTGGAGACTACATCCATAAATATTAAATAAACATCTCCATACAGGAAGCTTTCTTTGTTAAACAAATCGTTTCTCAAATCCATTTTTTAGAGAGCGTAGACAAACCTTACAAGTCCCTGTGAATGAGTTGTTACTATAGACACAATCAGGTATTAGAACAAGCTTGTGATTTCAATCACAGCTGGAACTACTATCCAAGCTCCTGTTATAGAAAATGAATCAGCACCTTCTGACCAATCAGATTTAAGAATTCAACAGCGCTGTGATATACAGTAAATCTGAATATTACACAATAGTATGTTATTGTCCAACCTCCAGAGACTGGACTGAAATATAAATCTCTGCAATTTATCTGTTGAGTCACTGTAAATGCGCCCAGGGTCACCTGATTAAACACCAGTGATTGCATGGTTTCTTTTGTTATTCAGGGACATCGAGGATGATGACTAATTTGAAGTGAAAAGGTCAGGATTTCACCAGTTTTATTCTGAATTCCATTTTTCTCTCTCTATCTCAGTCTTTCCCTCTCACGGATGCACAAACACACACATACACACATGCTTCATCATTAATTCACAAGCCATCGTCTACACCCCCCTCTCCAGAGTCGGTCTCCATATCTCCTCAGGTTATGCATATTTATATACGCGCAGGCTCCGCTCCAGCACATGTCATGGTGGTGAATGTTTCTCTTTCTAATGAAAGTGTTCTCATCTTTCTGTTTCTCTTCCTCGCTCTCTCTCCACCCACACTGCTAGCATATCTGTTTGAATTAGGGAAGCTCCTGAAAGAAAGAAAAAGAAAAGAAAAAAATTCACGCCGTTTGCACACATGTCAAAACGGAGTGGCAATGTTCCAAACAGCTAACGATGCTAAGCTAATTCCTCTCCTCGCTTTCCTGCTCTTACTTCCGCAAATGATTTTCCGTCTGCCAGAGTGCCAGAGGAGAACAATGTTTTTATTAAATATTTCTGTGGATTTATCAGTTGGCTGAGGAAAGAAGAAACACACACCTATTGTATTGTTCCTTAAGGTGTGTGCTTACGCCATCCAAGCAGACAGCGATCGCATGTAAATGTTCTTGGGTGAATAATTATAGACAGCAGCCAGACGCGATAATGAGAACGATGACTGTTAAATATAAATTCAATAAAAATGCCGGGCTTTGTTCAAAGGAATTGTGTGTAAGGAAAGAGGAGAAGTGTAAAATCCGGTTTGAAAACAAAATGGAACTCAAGCCTTCTTGATTTCCTTCCTTTTTAGTACAAATACAGAAGTGAGATTCAGGTTTCCTCCTAATTCCGGTCATTTCTCTACTGAACTCTTGTTACCTGTCTTTTATTATATTACTTAGTGCACTTAGTATGTTTTAATTCATATTATTCTGTAGCCATGCTTCTCAAAGTAGCATCCAGGAAGCATAGCCAGGGGCCAGCATATTTAAACACAATTTATTACAGTGGTGGAAATCACAACCCACCTTTATCAGAGTGATTAGTTTTTATAGGGTTATAAAGTTTTATAGTTAAAAGTAGGTCTATAAATATAGCACATTCAACCTAATGATAATTTTAGTTCAAATGTTCAGGAAGAAAAAGCTCTATGTCTCCATAAAAGAACAAAATATCACTAAACAAAAAATTTGAATAGTTGGATTATATTCACCAAATAAACCTGTATTTTTTTGGGGGGGAGGGGGGGGGGTTGTTTTTTTTTTAAACTTAAAGTTTGTCCTCTGGCTGCAAAAGGTTTGAGAAACCCTGGAATGATTGTAGAAGACATGGGCTTCTTCTTGTAGTAAAGACAATACAGAGAAACATTTTTAAAAATTGAACTGTACTAGTAAACACTTGATTATGGTTCTCCGTCCATGTCTGAGAGACTCATGAATTACTCTTTCAGACACCCCTACAGCGGGATGTACCATGTCTTACATGTTGACACTGTGTTAAGGTTCACTTCCTTATTAAATACTCATTCATAGCAAGCTAAATATCTAAGAATTTTTTTTTTCTTGGAGAATTAGCTAACTAATTTAGTCTTGTTATTTAAATGAACTGTTAAATGTTAACTTCAATTATTTGATAAACTGATGTAATTTGAGTTTAATTGTATGACGTGTTGCTTGAATATATCACACTGGTTATTTGCTAATATTAACTTCTTAAAACCCCTTAAACTAAGAACTCCAGACTTACGTGCCTCGATCCTCACAGTTCCTCTATATAGTCATTCCAGGATTTTGCGATCACAGAAATGAACGCAAAATCAAGCAAACTCCGCAATATTCGGAGAAGCTTGCCATTGTTCAAAATAACCGCAGATTTTCTGCAGATTTGGGCCAAGATGCATCATGTGACACCATCACAACGTACATTCAGTCAAAGCCCTCTTCGATTCACGTGCATTGAACATGAGTACAGCTAAAAGGTCTCATTTACCAACAAACAGCACTGTGACAGACCGTGCAAAACAATTTTGTGCAATTGCAATTTTACCAATTCAAGTAGTTTTCCGCAAAAAAAAGAAGAAAAGTTGCATTGCCAATTTTGAAGAGAAAGAAGCGCAGCAAATTCAAGCATTTTTAGCCGCAACGATCACAAAAAAAAAAAAATCTGTGAAATCCTGTACGGACTGATTATAGTTGCTGAACAATTTAATTTTAAATGAACAACTAATTTAGAAAACATTACAAATTGTGCTGTAAGAAAATAATCAATGGTGAGGTAATGTGATGCGGTTTATCATGACACAGGCACACACCCCAAATCTTTCATTCCTCTTTTACCACAGCGATTTGCCAACAATTACAATTATCTATTAACCCTCCTATTATGTTATGGGTCAATTGGACCCATTTCCGCATTCCACATTTTCCACATTTAATCTCTCTTTTTCTCTTTGAAATTTTTTGACTTTCCTCATTTAGGCTCCTGAACTTGTCCCAGACAAGCCATAATAAACGTTTACTGTTTTAAGCTGTTCTTTGCTGTTTTTGAGTGTATTTAAACCGTGGAAGACATTTTGACCCATAACATAATGGATGTACCTTTTTTTTTCCAACATGATAGGAGGATTAATTAAAAAAATAGCATGTCAGACTTTTTTTTGGCACATTTACAGTTCTTGTTGTGGAACATCCCAAAAACAATTTACTACCTGTTAGTATTTATGTTGTAGCAGCTGTAAACATCTGTTCCCTCACCATCCTTTATTTGTTCTCTCTCTTGAAGTTACTATGACATAAAAAATACAGATGTCATTTTACTGAGAAACTGCAACACATAAACCCCTCCACCCTGATGACTTTCCCCTGAAGGAAAAACTTTATAGGTTTATGTCTGACGAAGACGAAAGTACTGACACTGGAGACTCCTTCCAGGTTAAATGAAAATTTCTTCATAGAAAACTTCACCAAATCAGTGGTTTCCCATGTTTTTAATTTATTTATGTATACAAGTCAATGTGTAAGTTGTCACTATAAAAATTATACCATATTAAAGCGAGTGCATTAAAAAAAATTTTACTAGAGGCCACAAAATGGAATTTCCACCTGTTTTGGGGTGCCTGTATTCAGCATTGAATGTATTTGTCATGTCACACTCCACAGTAGAGGTTAATGGCTCAGATGAATGTAGAATTTGCATATTCATATTTCTTTTTTTAAAAAAACTTGCCTACTAGGTTTAAATGTTTCAACTTTATTGATTAAGTTGTAGTTACGATACTCTACACACAGAAACCCAACAGTGCCCTGGCTAATCTTATAACAGACTTGCAGCGATAAAATAATTCATTTGTTCATACTGATTGAAAATATCCGATAAGTCCATTTCCATTATTAACAGGTTAATATTAACCCATCGTTTGAATTATAGTCAGCACTATTGTCTGAGCTGTTGTTACAGACAATTCAACAACATGTCAGGTTTGAGAATTCAACAGCTCAGATAAACTTAGAGTTTAAGAGGCTAACTTTTCTTGTCAGTGAGTTAGTCTGTAAACATCACAGCTGTGCCTGTTACAGCATTGTTGCCACTGAAATGAGTGCTTTCTTAAACACTGTTTATCATCAGAAAACGTAATGAGACGTGAATCTTCTAACAGAGTGAAGAATGCTTGGAACTACAAGGCAGGGCTGAGGTTACTAAATCACACTAAGATTTAAGAGGAGGATTTTAGATGGAGACCTTCATGTTTATGGGAACACACTAGCTAACCTTTAGATTTTTTCCTTTTACTTCGTTTTTTGCACATGCCAGTCACATGGATGAGCTTTTTATGGTGTGATTTAAACTAAAATGTGCATGAATATGAAAGGTTCTTCATGTTAATTGCTATTGTATTAGCAGCGATGGCTCACAGTTGCAAAAATACACAAAACAAGTCTGTTATCTTAGTCCAGTTTTGGCATGTCAGACATTAGCTCAGAACTGGCATCCAGTACTCTCTCATTTAAAGGAGCTGTACATATAATTTTTACTCAGTCACTGTGGACATCAGTACAATTTCAAAATACACAACCATGCAAGAGATTAATAAATGAAAATGATTTCCCCCAGTAAGGTTTGTATTAAATGTATTACCATTAACGTGCCTTGCTTTTTCACTGGTAACTTTGTGACTTTAAAGTTAAACTAAGAAAATCTGCAGGGCAGCGTTCTGGGGCAGCGAGTGTTTTTGTTCACTGCTAATCATTCCACTTATTAAAGATCACTCAAGATATGCAGAGAGAAAGCCTGCAAATGGGCTCTGCATTGTTGCTGTGCAATCGCCATCATTTCAGATATGGCTACTGTAGAACTTGTGAAATTACTCAGTCCCATTGTTCCAGGCTTCTATTCCTCTCAAGAGACATCACTTCACTTAAAGGCACTGATGGAAAAGCCTACACCAGACCTCCTCTCTCTCTCTCTCTCTCTCTCTCTCACTCTCTCTGTCCCCCTCTCTCTCTCTCCCCCTGTACACACACACACACACACACACACACACACACTCTTCCCATGCTATTTGTAAAATGAGTGTAATTACCCATAGCAATTGGTCATAAACGAACATGTCCCTTTGTTCCTGAAACATTACATTACTGGGTTGAGATGGCAATTCTTAAATTGAAGTGCTCTTCCCAATCACATCAATGTATGTAGTGGGATTGGATTGTCATTTCTTTAAAGTCTTAGCTTTATCTCCATTGCAGTGTTATGACTCCTGATTTATAGGGTCATGTTTTCATCCCATTTGAGTGCATTTTCAATCTCTAAAAGGAACATCTGCCAAGCAGCTGAAAACAGGCCTTTTAACAGAAAGCACAATAGAGGTAGATTAGATTGTCCAGATGAGTCGTAGTGATGAGCACCCACTGACTGCTGATTGCTGACTAAAGCATTCGCTTTTCCTTCATGCAGAAAAACAAAGGTCAGTGACCTAGGTTGAACGGCACCACATGGGAAAAGAGAAACAGAAAACCCAGGAGGTCAGGCACCTCCGTGAATCATCAACCACAAAACCACAACTATTTTTTCATTTTAAAAGCAAGAATTCTTTCATTTTTCCTTCATTTCCTTGCATTCGACCTTTAGACTTTTCCTTTATGGAAGGAGACATTTTTTCCTCAGACTTTCAGGAAACTTTGCCATGAAATTTTGCAGTTATTATTAAAAGGCTTTGCAATTGCAATTGCAATAGCCGTATAGGAATTTCGGCCCTTATTATACTATACAGACATTGTGGGTGTACTTATATACCTTAAATTCAACATTACTGTCATGCATAAGTGTACAGTGCAAATAAATTAATAAATAAATAAATTATTATTATATCCCAACATGGAAGGAAATTTACTTGGCTTGCCCCAAGGATCAGCAGTGACCCTCTGGCAATGATGGGATTTAAACTTACAACCATCTGGCCATAGAAACTAAAACACTGAGCCTCATCCTGCTCACAGTGGTCATTGTATATGTTATTATTTTAAAATGTTCTTCATATGGGTAATGTGAAATTGAAATCACCATTGTGGCCTAGAAGGTATTTATACCAAATCCCTCACCTATTAGGCCATGTAGAGCAAATATTAAACCAATATAGTAATGACATTATACTGTATGGCCTTTAATTTTACACCAAGGAACAATTCAGATATTCTGCAAATGCAACTATGTCCTATATGTAATTAAGTTGTGAAACTGCTTAGTGTGCTTTTGCAGAAAGAATCAAATGGTACTAAACTGTACCTTTCCTTGTCATTGTGGTGCGACCTTTATCTTTTGTATCTTTAATATGAATCCCTCACTAGGAAATGTGGATATTTACCTTTAAACAAGACTCAAAGTACATAATGACATTTAAGACTGAAGCTTTAAAAGTACACTATATGCATAATATAACACTAAAGGTGCAAAAATATATGCTTGAGGGTACCAGCCAAGCGACAAGAACTGATACAGTTTAGTACTCTTTTTGTCTGAGAGTGCACCCCCTTGTCCATCCCAATTATATAGCACTTTATTTCCAATGTAGGCTATTAAATATAAAAAACAAACAAAAAAAGCAGTATGGTCTTCAAAACAGCTTTTGGGTGACTTAATAGGACATTTGTAAAATAACAATTGAAATTAGTGCATTACTGCATTCCCCCTCTCTACTCGAAGGACCCCTAGAGGCGAGAGCAGCGCGCGTGCCCGTGCTCGTGGCCGCGCTGGTGCTCTTGCCGCGCGCTCGCCCCTTAAAGCGCGTGGCTGAACTGCTAATAAACCCACGCGCGCTACTGCACAGCTCTCCGTCTCTTCAACAGAGCATGTTTCCTTCAGTTTACCTCCAACCTGTAATCTAAACATAATTAGAGTGTTCAGCGCGCTGAATCAGGTGCGTAAAATAGAGGCAGGTTGGAGCTAAACTATAGAAGACAATCACAGAACTGCAGGAGGAGGATGGATGTCCTGGATTTCTGTGCACCGCACAATAGTAGCCTAGAGAGACACAATAGTACTGCTCAATAAGCCATGTGTAATCGGTATGTCGAGTGTGTTCTGGTGAGATGTTTTTGCATTGATATGCATTGCGATGTGGAGTCGGGGGGGTCTTGGGCATTGCGGGGTGCAAAGAATGCGCACAGGAATGCTCACTATTCTTTCACCTTTCTTTCTCTGAGCCTCAAAGAACTTAATCAAGTCGGCTGAGAGTGGTTTAATATGTGCAGGGCTGATGGGATTTCCATACAGCATGTGACTAAAGATCCTGTCTGAATCGATTTGTCAATCACAACTCATTGTTTGACCGTTAACAAATATTGGGCAGACCGTTGGCAAATACGTGTCTGAACACTGAGCAGTCCTTAATTACACTCCTGCCCCTGGTCTGTCTGATCTACTCCGTGACGATGTGGCAGCTGTCAGCCGGGGAGTTGGGTTTGTTGTTGGAAACGCGCATGGCGCTCATCAGGGTGTATCTTCATGCAAATAAGGATTAGAGGAAGTCAGCGTTTAGGTCAGGCTACCTGTTTGGGATACAACTGCCAACAAATGACAATTCATTCCAAGATTGTCCTTTCTGGGGTTTTTTGTTTGTTTGTTTGTTTGTTTTAGGAAATTTTGCATTGCTCATCTATTAGAATAATTCCATGTCGAGCTATGACAACTTATAACGATTGGTTCGTTTTATTAGTTAGTTATTATCTCATACACAAACTCACCGAGCTTATATGAGATTTGGTCTGTGGCGGGACAATTTCTTCATCCACGGACATCAAAATTTCCCAAAACACTTCCTTACAACCGAATACATCCGCGCTAAATATGTTAAAGTATTAATGCGCCACCAACCCAGTCCAGGCCTGCTTCCCAAACCACATCATACATAACACTTCATTTCTACAAATTAAACTGTGTTGTTATAGAAAAATAATCAAGGACAGGGTGATGTGTAGAGTAACCACCCCAACGTTGATTGTTTTCCAATAACAGCACACCCTGGAGTGTTTGATTCCTCTTACACAACAGCAGTTTGCCAGCACAACATTTGTTAAAGAACAGCATGTACATTTTATCCATTTACAGTTACCTTTAATGTTGAGGAACTTCTGGGAAACAGGTTCTTGTCATCAGTTACATTAGAGCTAAACAGTCGGTCCTTCACCAGGTTTTCTCTCTCTCTCTCTCTCTCTCTCTCTCTCTCTCTCTCTCTCTAAAGACAAAAAAATTGCAGCTTGTGCAGTTTCTAAGTAATCCCCCAATAAGCTGACAGTTTGGCTCCAGGTTTTTGGCTATAAGATGATAAACACAAACAACAGGTAATGTGGTAACATACAGTACATTGCCACAGCTAGCTTTAAAATGCACATTTGTACAACTGTATTCTTCCACCCTATGTATGTGAAAGTATCCATCCACTCTAGAGTAGCATACCAAAGCAGACTCCTCATATAACAACGAAGGCAGAATCCACCAGAAACGTCACACAGACCACAAAATAAATAAATAAATAAATATTATTTTTTTTACAAAGCACAGCATGGCTAACAACATAACCAAAAGCATTCCAAACACTTAATTCTAAACAGGAATCTAAACATCAATAAGTATTTTAAAAGGTCATAAAACTATGTGCTAACTGCTCGAATTGCAAAGCATGCTGGGAAGTACTCAAATGAGCACATCATTAATTTGACTCAGGGATGCCACAAAATTTTAGGATATGTTAGAATTCAAACTAAGCTAGATTATGCACCATATTCTGACAATAGTCTATGCACGATGCACTTGAGTATGTAGTAAATGACAGAGAAACTAACATTATAAATCAAGCACTAACATTTGGCTCAATGGAAACAACAGATCACAATGCAGAAGTTTGCTTGCTTGACCCATGCCTTTCATCTTTCACAGGAATAAACACTGTTGTTAAAACCAGTCTAATCTTTTTGGTCCTGACTTGTGTGCTTTGCTAATTGGCAATTTAGTAAAATTCTAATCAAATGCTCCATCTCTTGTGCTACACAGAACAGGCTGCAAGTGCAGAGTGCAAGCTTTACACATGTTGGTGTCATACATCATTCAGGTCTTTAAATGGCATTACTTGTGCTATCTGAGATGGAGCTCAGAACTGTTGTGTGTAGCAATGGACACTTTTTGCGCTTACCTGTCCCACCATGGTACATATAGAGGACAGAACCAACCTATGTCTACCAATGAAAGCAGTTCCCGAGTTTGTCTGCGTTGCATCGTGATTCTGTTATGTACTTCTTGACATTTGTATTATATAAGGTTCTATCTGGGTGTTTTGAGATAATTTTGACCTTCCGGTTAGCAAAACCCTAAAATACTGAAATTTACATTCACAGCTCGACAAGGCCTATACATTTCAAGATTACTTCAGATTTACATTATTGCAATTCTGGGATATTGATACAGTACGTTTCTGGAGTGCAGCCAAACACAGATATGAATTTGTGAGTTTGGAGATAAAAATAAAAATACATAAATAAAGATCAGCTGGAGAATAAAATATTCCCCAGCAATGACTTTGTGGTTAACTCATGTTTGACCAAAATGCCCAAAAATTAGTTCACAACATTAAAATGGAAAAATATGTATAGCACAGTGAGCACAATCTTGGTGCTATGTATAGTAACATTCATAGAAAAAGGCCTTGAATACTGTAGTACCTTTAATGGTTCTTAGGTCGTCCCAACCTTAAAAGTCCCTACAATAAAGTTCTACGCTATTAGAAAGACTTCCAAACTAGAACTATTTTAAGAAGCCAACTATACGTTTTTTTAAACCTTAACTATAAGAAACCTTCTGAAGAACCTTTCTTTTCTAAACGTGCATCGTGTGAACATATTAACCATTTCATTTAAGTATCCTACCAACTATTAGTATTTGAGTTTAATGAACGTGTCCTGTAGAACCAACTTTCCTGTGGATCTAGAGTACTTATCTGTAAACTGATATAGTAAATAGTCTCAGGGATTATGTCACAGAAGTGTCCAAATCCCTTAAGTAACCAGATTTCATATTAAATAGTAAGGCTGAGTGAACAGATTACGCCACCTGTGGTAATTATGATTATGGTCACCTGTGGTGGTGTATAGGCTACTCTTTTGGCACACTATATGAGCAGGATTAGGACGTAGCCCGTGTCTCCTCTCTCTCTCTCTCTTTGTGTCCATAACACCGTGTGTGTGTGTTTGTGTGTTTGTGTGTGTGTGGGAGTCAGTTACAGAGACACGAGAAGCTTATGAACGCCGACTCCGAGTCGGACACACAGATCTGCTGAGTGTGGTGTTTACGGGTTTTGGAGAGAATGGGAGCGCTTCCCTGGGATTTGGCTACTGCGATCACAGGAGCACACTTATGGGATTTTTTAGGGATATGACAAAGGCAAGTGATTATTGATTTATTGGCCATTAATAGGCTGTCGGGTAATACCGGGTAGTTAGGAATGACATCGGTTTGGCGTGAGAGACTTGATTGTGAATGGTCGCGTGTACTGTAGATCGGCTGTTTCCTATTCGTGGTGAGTGTCCTAGCTCTTCTAGGGCTCATCCTGCCTGTAGATTACTGACACTAAAACGACATAACAAGGCGGGATGTGCATGTATGTCGTTTGTCGCCTCCATGCTTGTTATTTTAAGAGCACCCATCCGGAGGAGTCAGTGTATCTAGGTCTTTTGCGCTTTTCTATAAATATCAGTGTGTGTGTGTGTGTGCGTAAATGCCAACTAGATCAGTAGAAACAGCACGCGACACGAAAACACAAGGACTTGTGCCTAGTATAGGCTACCTCTGTGAAGTTATGATGTTGTACACGCATTGCATTTAGTCTACAGTGGACATTTAAACATGTACCTGGATGGAACCTGGAACCACTGAGCCGATCTGACATGAAGTGAGACAGTGCAATTTCTGAATTGAATCGGATTCGTAGCGTCACTGCGTTGTGATTGTGTTGAAATTTCTTTCCTAATCTCTCCATACACCATACTGATAGGAAGCGCAGCCGTTCACATGCTTATATAGTTCGTGTACAGAGAGAGAGAGAGAGAGAGAGAGAGAGAGAGAGAGATGGGAGGGGGGTCCATAAGGGTGGGCTTTGCATATTTCTAATGAAACCAATGAGAATGCCCAGATCCGAGCAGCCGGGCGAGGGCAGAAGAAAAGCGACTGCAGTTTAGAAGGGGTGTGTGTGTGTGTGTGTGTGTGTGTGTGTGCGTGTGTGTGTGTGTGTGTGTGTGTCTTGTGTGCATATGTGTGTGTGTGTATCACTCGGCTTTAAGACGCTGTCATGGCAGTGCAGTGTGCCAGATGTGTGTGTCACTAGCTCGCCTCTGGTCAGATAGTTAGGACTTGGTGTACAGCGCGGACGCTCTCGCTTCATCTCAACCCAAATCCACAGGCAGACCAGAATCGTCTGCGCGCGCACTTTTCTTTTTTTCTCTCTCTCTCTCTCTCTCTCTTTTAACGGAGGATTTAACGCTCATCAGTGGAGACTCGAGTGATCGCTGCTGCGCGTTTGCCGTTCTTGTTGAACAGGCTCCGTGTCTCCCTGCTGATGGAAATGGCGAGTCGGGAGAGGGAGAGAGGCGCGCGCGGGCTCCACAGCTCAGGAAACCGGAGCTGAACGCACGCGCGCGGGCGCCCTGTAGCTACTCAACCCGGTTGTGCTGCTGCTCACTTCTTCTTCTTCTTCTTTTTTAAAGAAAATTTTAAAAAATTCTCTTTCCTCCCATCAGAACGAAGCTCCAGCGAGTGGATTTTACCACAGAGGATTTTTCTTACTGTCAATTTTTTTTCTAGTTGTTTTTGTAAGTTGTTGTTTGTTTGTTTTGTTTTTTTCTCATTATTATTTCCAAAAAAATTAATACACACAAGGACGCGAGGATGCATGTTGGATTAGCGCTGATCCTCTTAACAGGAATCTTTGTCAAAGCGAGAGCTATCAAACCCGGTAAGTGACAGCCAGTGATGTGTGTTTATTTATGCGCACTGTTGGTTTAGGGAGGATCTGAAGGGATTAGACTATGAAAACTGCGGGATGTTGACGGGAAGGTGTTTTGCTGGATCTGAGCTGCTCACCTGTCCGATACACTGCTTAAGTTTAAACATGACTGCCATGATAGATCATCATCTTAAACCGTGCCCGTCGTTAGAAAACAGCGCGCGCGCGCGCAAATTCGAGCATAATGAGATTTAGCCTGAAATGTTCACATTTGAACATGATCAGCATGAAACCCCACGATCAGCTCACCTTTAGGTGTTAGGTATTAGTGATCAGCTAATACAGCTTCAATGCAGTGTTATTTCAGTATGTCTTTTAACAATAGGCACTGTCACAAAGCAGCTTTACTACAGCTTTGCTTAAAAACACTCCAGATCAGATTAAAACTCATCTTTAAACATGATCCCAGTGAAGTGCGTTCCCATTCCACGTTCAGTGAACATTTCCTCAAAGCAGATCTATTTATTTTTCTATACAGACTCGGTGACTCAGACGTCCACTTTTATTTTTTGTTTTTGTTGTTGTAAAAACTGGTCATTAGTCCCAGTCGCTTCTTAGGAGCTTATTTAAACAGAAGCAAACAAAGCAAACAACAAATTCCCCTAACTTGTTTGGATTATTTCAGTAATTCCTGTCCTGGCTGAAAAGTCCCACATAATAGGCAGTAGGATCCTGCTAGTTCTGCTTCAGCTTGGGGAAAGTTTTTTTTTTATGTACTAGATAGTGTTTTTGTTTTTTTTATTCTGAAGTGAAAAAGAAAAAGGGAAAAGAGATTTTAAAAAAAATTCCAAAAAAAAAAAATGGTCCGAGTTAAAACCGAGAAGTTAAAATTTCTGCATGAAATACAGATAAGTTATTCAGGCTAATAATAATAATAATAATAATAATAATAATAATAATAATAATAATAATAATGAGGTCAAGAATCTCAGCTAATATAGATGTATAAAATCCATTAAAAATAATTTCTAAAATGCTAAAAGTCTGATCAGAGTGATAGGTTCAGATTGGTACTGTACGTTTCATCTGACTTTGTCTCTGTGCGCTTCTTTACAAGCTCATGCGACTCACATGTTTTTGAGAATCATCTGTGGCCTTCACGTGTTTTGTTTGTTTGTTTGTTTGTTTGTTTGTTTGTTTGTTTGTTTCATCCAAATCAATAAAAACACGCAACGAACCAAAGGCTGGGTTTACAAGAAATAAAAAGGATTACAATGATAAGTGTCAGCATTATTTGCGCCACTTCAGAGCTGAAGGCGCATTTGGAAGAAAGACGCGTCCCCAAAACATTGGGTCAAATCTATTTGCGCATATTATTTTTTATTTATTTGTTTGTTTCTTTGTTAAATGAATTGTGTGTTTTAATGTTTCGAGCATTAACAACATCCCACTGTTTCACTGTGTCGCACAAATCTCCCTACAACCAACTGGTTTTATTGTCAGATTTCTGTTTTCTCCTAAGTATAGCATTGTGTCTACTCGTTGCATTGTGTCTCAGTTCCAGACCAATGTGGGGGAAACATCCGGATCACCAGTGCCAACTACTTGACCTCCCCGGGCTACCCAGCCTCGTACCTGCCGTCGCAGAGGTGTGTGTGGGTGATCTCGGCTCCAGCATCGCACCAACGCATCCTCATCAACTTCAACCCGCACTTCGACCTGGAGGACCGTGAGTGCAAGTGAGTCTCTCTCTCTCTCTCTCTCTCGCTCTCTCTCACACACACACACACACACACACAATCTCCGTGTAGGCTATTCTTGCAGTGAAGGGGCGCCACCTAGCGGCAGGTCATGCTCACGGCCCCGGGGCTGCTCTATACTCTAAAGTGTTTCCTGGCTTATTGATTTTGGCTGCTGTGTGTTCAGCAGATGAGTGGTTCATATTCGTTTTGGATGGATTTAATGTTGTCGATCTGTGATGAAGTCTTGGATAAGTGCTTTTACGCTGCTCTTATACAAGTTCAATGATTATTTGCAGCTATGAAATGCTGTTTGTTTTGTTGAGCAATTTAGAAAAAAAAAATGATAAACGCATTGCTTTACAAAAACCGTCTTTCAAGTAGCTGCAATTGCATCTTGATCAAGTGCTTGAGTGATTAGAAAGATCTGAGCACTATTAGTAGCGTGAGAGTTACACTAGAGTCCTCCGAGGCACGCCGCTCGGTCACTCTCTAGATCTCCGTTTCTCTCGCTCTCTTCTTTGCTTCCTTTGTTTGTGCCGGAGGGTTAGGCTGGAGAGTGGCGTTAGAGGGCTGTCACCATGTGCTTGTTTCTGTTGCTCGGTCCTCTCCACCCAGATAGTCTTCCGCCCTAAACCTTTTGTGTCCACAGAAAGTCTTGTATTAATGGCACCCTGTATCAGGATCTTTACCTTTTTACAGCCCTAAACCTACAGAGATTTACAGCTTCTGATGACCCAGGGTTGTCTGCACAAAAGGGGATCGTTTCTTCTCTGGGGTTAGGTTTCCCTACCAAGACACACACACACACACACACACACACACACACACACAAACACATCATTCTTACACACGCAAGTCTTTAAATGGGAGCTACTTGTATAGATTGGAGTGAAAAGGGACACATGGTCAGGAGACAATGCAACCCTAAGACGCCTAATGAAATTATCCAGGAATGAGTTTCCTCTGTTTAAATATGCTGAGTTAAAGAAGCAGTGCCGGAGGCAGTAAGCGGGAAAATACATTCTGCCCTCAGTTTGGAAAAGATCTCAGACAGCTGCCTTGAGCTATTCCATGCAGTTTACAATAAACCATTACTCCTATTTATGCTTGATCAAATTTGCTACTTGTATACACCCTTGCGTAACAGTGTTGTACATTAATTTGTTTATTGCTCCTACATTTGCGAGTGGATGTCGTAGGTACTGTTTTACATGCCCTTTCACCACGCGCCCTCATTATGTTTAAAGCCTGTGTGTATTTTATTTGTTTGATCAGTCACGGCTTGTAAACCGCAGCATTAAACCATATTCTAACAGCTCACCTGGAACAACGTCTGTGAAAAGTTCAGCAAGGAAATTTTTCCTGTTGTTTTGAAGAACGTTTGAACGTCTTGGCTATCCTAGCGCATTTTTCACCATTCTCAAACAGTCTTTGGCCTTACATTTGATTTGCATCCGAAGGCAAGGCCAAAGTTTCGTCGGGTTTCAGTTCCGCTAGACGATCTCTCCTCTTCAGTAGAACATGAATTGTGAATTAGCATCTTTTCCCACTTAGGAGAGCCACAGAGGGAGACACATATTTTTTTCACTAATTTGATTTAGAGTAAAGATGGACATCTGCTTGGTGGGTCCGGTGTCTGCAGATTAGGGATTGTTTGCTTGACTTCTGCTTTCAGCTGGACACACATTAAGAGGCCTTGCATGACAGAAAACCGTTGATGTCCAAAATGGACTTCTTATCAGATGGAAGCTATAGAGTGAGCCGCTGTGGTGATGGTGATGTAATTAGCAGCATATGGAACACACATGTTCCTCGTGTTCCTGACATGTCCATTATCAACAAAGCAAACGAGACGAGATGCACAGCCTGTGATAAAAGCTAGTCGCTGATTGTCATATGTGATGTGTGTAAGACAAAGTGAGAGAGAGAGAAAGAATGGGAGTGCACTCTGTCAAAAAGATAAGCGCTTAAGTGCTTCTCGAGGATGGATCTTTCTTTTCCCGTGTTTGTATTTCTCGTCTTTTCTAAGGAGTTGCACGCCCATGAAGTTTGAGGAGAAAACTGACCCAGAAAGACAAATATTTGAACTGTCTTTTCACAGCAGTGAGCTGCCTCCCACATGCCTTCCTGAACGAGCAGGTTTCCTCTTAGTCACCTCTACAATGTTTACATGTGTTCAGACCTGACGATTTTCAGCCATTTTTACTGCCGAAGTCTTGTGTTCATGTGACCCCCACTCCAGAAGGACGTAGTTTGAATGCAAAGTGTTCACTTGAACGCTCACAGGAGACACGAGACAGCTTTGCTGATTCTGTCAGACTGGGACCTTCGGTATCAGGCTGAGAAATAGCTCTTGGCACGCACAGCAGGTCTATTAAAGCTGGTCGAGTGTCTCTGAGGCTTGGCTCTTGGCATGCTGCATGGATGTAGCTTGTTTTTGTGTATGTTGTGTCAAAAGCAGCATTCTGCAGGTACGTGACACATCATGAGTCACTGATGCGTGCAGATTTGCTGACCAGATGCAAACTCGTCACATTCTATCCGCACTTTCAGGCACCTGCCTTTAAGAAATGATGGGACGCAATTGGAGAGAGATGAATGAAAGAACGGGAACGAATCAGGGACGGAAGTAATATATGCAGCAGAGCTTGTTTGAGAACACTGGATTTTTGTAACTGGCAGTAGAGCTTTTTATGTGTGTGTGGGTGTTGGGAGGGGGCGAGTAATATTTAGGGAATGCATGCTTAAGAACAGCCCATTGTAGGAGAAGTCATTAAACGTCTCCTGGCCTCTTAGTGTTTCTGAAGTTCCTGAGCCCCCCTGTCGCTCAGCAGAAACCTAACGCCTCGAAGCTCAGTGTCTCCTCCGTAGCAGGGCCTCCGCTTCTGCGCTCTCCCGCTGGTTCAGCCCACAGAACAGCACACACCCCACTGGCAAAGCAAACACGCTCCACTCGGCTCACGCACAACACACATCCTGCCACTTGGCTGACGGAGAGGAGGCTGGGATACGGCACGGCTTTGATTTACAGAGCTCAGGAGAATGTAGGGAGATGATTTCGTATGAAACATAGGCCACAGGTTGCTGTAGGCTAAAAACCTCCTGCTGTGGATGTGAACCAGTTGGAAGAATAGCATATAGGCTTTTGTTTATGTGTGGAAAAGCTCTGTAAACCTACCTTGCATCTTTTTTCACTGATCTGAGAGTCGTATCTTTGCCCGACCTTCCTGAACCGCTGGAATCTAACCTCTGTCTCACCCCGAGCCTGAAGAAATGGACTTGCTTTTTCAGTTTGCCGCTTTCCACACATGCCACACACCACCATATCACATGCATAAAGCTGGGCAATATGATGAAATCAGTATCATCTCTATCATTTTTATATCTTTGCTTTTAATTCACTGGACCATGTAGTCAACACATTGTATTACACTATATTTTGTATACTTTTCCTCATTACTTATCTTCATTTTTGTTCTGAATTAAGCGTCTCTAATACCCGTGTAGTTACAGATGGATTACTGATGTAAATACACAAATACACAGGGATTTTAAAGTGTAACATGTGTATAGGTAAAAGTATCAAAGTATGTACTTGCTGTCGAATTAGAAATTGCCATTAATCAATCAGATTTTTGGAATTACATCAAAATTAGACTTCTTAGAAATTGTTCAAATACACTGACATAAGTGTTGCTTATAAGTGTTTATAATTTAGTTGTAGGTATAGTTGGTATCTTTAACTACATAGAAATGGGACCACTGGGATTTGTTAGCAAAACCACAGCAGATCTAGATATTGTGTTACATAGCAGTGAGTCCTCACTCATATTGCCTTCTCACACACTTACACGAACCTTTTTTGTTTTGTTTTGTTACCGTAGATCCGCGTTTCCATTCATCTTTTTGATTATTTCTCAGTTTTAGCTTTCTTTCACCAGCTCATTAATAATGATCTGATCATTTGCACAGATAAAACGGCAGTGTATATTTGCATACCTATTAAAGTATTAAAATCTTTAAGCATCGTAGATCGTAATCTTTTACACTCTTAAAACACCCACCATTTTGCCAAAACTTGCTTTCTCAACTCCCTTTCACACTCTCTTGAGCAACCGCTCACAAACAAGAGAAATCTGGACAGCATGCTCGTTCATCAGTGGTTGTCACGGTGGTAGAATTAAAGACGACAGGAATGCAGCATGCCTCTTTCATCCTGCGCTGACTGGGCTTTTTAAAAAGGAGCGAATGCTCTGACCTCGGGCCCCGCGGAAGAGGACTGGGCTGACAGCGATTGGTTCTGATACTTATAGCTCGGGTTAACAAGCGTAAGCTGTGTAGCGTATCAGAGAAGCTTTTGGGAGGCTGAGGGATCAAACTCATTGAGTATTGTGCTGCGGTTGTTCCAGGGCAGCTGGCGGGACGAGGAGAGCAGCTTGTTGCCTTGTTTAAGAGGACTGAAACAGGTGGAAGGTTTGAATGCAGCCTCCTGAAGAAGTGCCACAGTTGTTTTTTTCCCGATAACAGCGAGTGCGCAGCGTGAAGTTGAAGTGTTGGCCGGCGAAATTCGATTGTACAGGCGGGTGAAAGTACATTATTAGGTGGTGGATGTTTGGCAAAGCTCTCGCTAAGCTATGTTTTTTTTTCGTCAGTGGTCCCAAATTAGATTTATTAGAGCAGACTCATGCACACAACACAGCTGAACAGGGGAAATCCACAAAATAATCGTGGTTCTGTTTTAAAGTCATGTGCTCCGATGAAGTGAATAGGCTACTTTCTGTCTCTCGTCCTCTTCCCCCTGCCCTCCTTTTCTCCTTACAAATTCTCCCCTCCAAGTAGGACAAAGTCCTCTGGTTAATGAGAAGGATTAAAGTGCACGGTGCTGTGTGTATGTGTGTGTGTGTGTGTGTGTGTGTGTGTTTCTGGACCAGGGGTAGCTAACAGTGAAGTGGTTCACCTTGGCTGCGTGTCGGAAGGACAGGCTGATTGAAAAGTGCTCTCTGTCTGCGACATCTGCCGTCCTCCCTGCTGCTCTGTCAGGCTTGATTCATGTGCGCCTCTCTCTCTCCCTCTTGCCATTTCGTTGCTCAGCATGAGCGGATCTGAGAGCAGAGAAGAGGAAGGAGAGATGGCGGGTGCAGATAAGAAAGAGTGAAAAGTGTTAGATGGAATATTTAAGGAAAGCCTCCAAGTGGGAGGGGGTGGGAGGGGCTGCGAATGTGTGGGGGAATCGTTTGAGAAAAGCCGCAGCAGCAGGAAGGAGTGACAGATATTAGTATGAATATTAGTAATAGAGACAAAGCTAGGAGAGAGAGAGAGAGATAAAGGAGGAGGGGATAAACAGACCGTTAGATCCTTAGAGTGCGATGGAGATTAAAACGAGTGTGATGAATTTGTGAGTATGAAAAAAAATAGCAGCTGTTCATAAAAAATTTTTTTTTTAAAAATGCCGAATCCACTTTCCCTTCCCAGCTCTGTTAAAACTCATAAATCTTCTTCTTGAAGTTATTTAAGGAATGTCAGAGCTTTAAAGGAGAGTTTTGGCCGAAATTGCTCAGTTCTTTCTCTAAGTTTCTGACAAGAACAAGCCGGACGTTTCCTGTCCCAGGCTTAAGCCTGTCAAGCTGAGTGATTCCTGCTGTTTATTTGATTTCCAATCCCTCGCTGGATCCTCAAAAGAAAAAAGAAAAAAAAGAGCATTACAAATTTACATGATTAAAGTACAACACGCTAATCCCTCGGATCAATCTGGACCTTCATTGTTCTTCCTGCTTTTGAGATAACAAGGGATATCACTGTTAAACCTGAAATTTAATTCCATGTCCTGTTCAAGAAGCAAAGCCTCTGAGCTCATCTTGATAGCACGCAGTTTTATTAGCAACAGGTTTTTCCTTCTGCAGTCCGTCTCTACGCACAGAGCCAAATATTTAGCCGGTCTCTCAACAAGGACGACTCTAGCCGAAAAATGAATGAGGAGTAATTACAACTCATGATGTGTCGGGTCATTGAAGCTGGCCAAAAAACACCCAGAACACCCTGGTGCTTAATGCGGCTCCACCCCTGCATCATTAATAGATGTTGCCATATTGGAGAGCTATCACGTCATGTTTAGTTTGCTGTCAGGATTGCACAAGACCCTTTGGGTTTGATCGATGAGGTCTAGCTTGGGTAAAGCCGGGCAATCTAATGCTGATATTTGACACGTTTTGGCTTGAGTTAAGTTCACACTGGGAAGGAGAATGGTTCTGGAGACAAATCCAAGTAGTGGGTGTGTGTGTTTGTGGTGGAGAGACTTTCTCTGCGTGTGAGTGTGTTTTCACCTATTCTCCACTCTGGGCCGTCCATCTTCGTTTTCCCCTCCCACGTTCGGGTGCCGAGTCTGACAGCTGCTGACAGACAGTGATGGATGTTTCTGGGGGTCCATCTGATGGAGTCTCTATAGAGGCTATTAACTTAGACCTCTCAAGCACTTCATTTGCTCCATCTTTTTTTTCAGCACTGATTCCTTTTTTTTTTTTCTTTTTTTTTTTTTTTGGGGTGGATGTGAGCAAAGTGTGAAAATGTAGCCAGTCCCAAAAAAAGTCCCAAGGTGGGATGCTAGTATTCCCCTATCTCTGCTCTTCTTGACTTTTTTTTTTTTTTCTCCGTTTCCTTTCTCTTCTCTGGTAGATCTGCCAGTCGTGCTGAGAAGGCTATACTCATTAGCACTCACAAAGCCTCCAAGTTGGCAGAGCCCATGAGGGTTTGGAAATAGGGAGGTCAGTTTGCCCTCCAAACTTTGGCACCATCTTTGGCACCGGCACGCTGAACAAACGGCGTCATACCGTGTCACACACACATATACACATATAGAGTATATATACGCACACACATATTTACACACCAGTTGCAGCGGATATGAGGCAGCTCTTGGCACATGACTCGCTCAGCACGGCCGCTCTTCACTACAATTCCAAGACTGGATGAATTCCTCATTACAGATGAAAATGGACAGGGAGGGGCAATAACACAGAGAAAAGGAAAAAGCCTTCTTTCACATTACGGGACAGCTAAACAAATGTGGGAGAGATTAGGATTTAACGATCCTCTTTGTTCTCTCTTCCTCTCTTGGTGTGAAATAACCAAACGTCTAAAGGAAAGGTTGCGTGTTTATATAGCAGGGTTGATTTTTTATTTATTTTAAAGGATGTTGGGTTTTATACAATTGAGGGTGGAAAAGTAAGATGTACAGTATGTTATGATTAATCATTCAGTGTCATTTGTAACGATGCTTATTTTTCGGTTTCTTTTCCTCAGTAGACATTTGATCTTTGTAAGCATTTATTTCACTACAGTCGTAATCTTTTACTTCATAATGTTGCAATACGCTCATTTATACAATTACACAATACAGTACACTTCAGCAGTGATTGGTCCACAGTAGTAGTTTGTGAAGGTTAAAGTGCATTGCGTATGTTTTGCTTTGACATGAAAATCCTCCGAGGTGTCCAAGGCAACTTGGTGTATAAATCTCAAATATGAATAGAATTACAACATCGTTAAAAATGATATTACATAAAGACATTAATCCAAAAGAGGGCGGAAAAGACGTGTGGCAGTTTAACAAGCTTTTGTATCAGTTGTTACATTCCCCCTTCGTTTGAGCTATGAGTATATCTATTGCCCATGTGTTTGTGTTTGTGTTTGTGTGTGTGTGTGTGTTGGTCACGAAGCCCAGGGCCCCGGATTAGGCCTGACACTATCCTGTGCTTGTGAGTTATGATGCTGACCCGGTCAAAGTCACAAAGTCAGTACGCTGCCCTGTCCACCCTCGCTGAAAGAATGATCCCCGAGGAGGGGTGTGGATCAAGGGATGACGGAGGGGTCATGATGAAAGAAGAGACATCCAAGTATACGTCTGTTTATTGAATAAGTCCCAGTGTGGTTTAAACCCTTACACCACCCTCTCCCACCCGCAGTCATCCATTCTGTCTAGAGAAGAAAGGATGGAGGAAGTGAAATAGTGAGTGAATTAATGAGTGAAAGCAAACATGGTGAGGAACTGGACACCAAAACGCAGCACTCACAGCCCCTCAGGCTTTTTTATTCATTAACCCTATATTCTTTTTCTTTCTCTTGTGGTCTCTTTCGCTTTCTTCGCCCTTTCTCCCCACCCTGAATCTTACCTCTGGTTGACCTTCTCTATTACTCAATGACTTTATTCGCTCCAGTGCTCAGAGCTGAGTGTGCAGGGTTGTCCAGTAAATAAATGGATGTTATGATGTTGTTTACTTGCTTCTTTATGGGATGGCCCTGGATGTAACACATGACCCACATGAACATCCATAGTTTGGCCTAGATTCTGTTGCATTTGCGCTCAGTGAGTGTTTTATCTGAAATAACCCTTATCTGAACCTCGTGCATTTCTTTAACTTAATATTGCTATTTACAGGGCCTTGCAAAAGTACTGACCCCTTTGAACGTTTCCACATATTGTAGTGCTACAACCTGGATATGAAAAGGATTTAACTGGGATTATATGTACACAAAATAGCCCTTAATACTGAAATGGGGTGGGGGTGGGGGTGGGGGGCATATCAATACAAATCAATATTTACAAATAAAAAAATGTTGTTGTGAGTGCATAAGTATTCATCACTGTTGATATAAATCCCACAAATTAGTTGCCATCAGAGGTCACATAATTAGAAGAATGGAGTCCATGTGTGTTCAGTTACAGGCAGAATTAGTTCGAGAACATATCTGAACATACAGCTTCATGAAGATCAAGGAGCTATTAAAAATGAAAAAAAAAAAAAAGTCTGGGACAAAGTTCTGGAAAATGATCAATCAGGGTTTGGTTATAAAGAAAAAATCCAAACTTGGACATCCTGTGGAGCACCATTACATCCATTATTAAACAATGGAAATGGTCACAGGGGTAAATACTTATAGGCATTCAAGGTACTGGAGATGCTGGACTGGGGATTGGACTCCATTAACCATTTCAGTTTTGCCATTTTAGATTTCATAATTTCTTCAAATTAGTTAAATAATAAGGCACTTATCAACTGTTTACACATAGCGCTGCACCATATGCTATCCACTTACTTAAAGTAGCTAAACTTTGACATTAATTAACAGCACAAGCTCACAGGAAGTCAGCATCAGATCGGTAGAAAGTATTGGTCGATACTCAGAGCTCTGATATCGATCTAGTATCGAAAGGGGAAAAAGGGGGATTGGTGAATGCTTAATGTATTATAGATCTCGGTGTATTTTCGAGTCTTGAAGCACCTACTGTGCTGCTGGATGGTCAGTGTGACCTGACTATGCTCCTGACCCACATTTTTCCCTGCATCACTCTCCCTCTGGGTGTACGTCTCCACCGGCATGCTATGAAAGCAGGTCCTGACCACACACAAGCAGGCCCGAGGAGAAGCTGTGGGGCTGCCACCGGACAGGGTCCTGCCAATGTATCTCCCACATTTCCTCTTCCTAATAGTGTTTTACGTCAGTCTTTAATACTATAACAACACCTCTCTTCAGAGCTCTGGGCATGACCTGGATGGTGATATAACTCTCCTATTAGGTGTCATGCTGGGCTAAATGAAGTGTGTTCTTACAAGAATGGCCAGAGGAATGACTGAAGCTATATAATGATGGATTTCCTTGTTTGATTGTTTTTCTATACTCCTGTTGGACCAGAGCATGGTGGTATATACAGTACAATATATATATATATATATATAAAATTGTCTAAGGCATTGTAGAGCAGTAAGTAGTGGAAATTTTGTTTAGACATACCATTATATAATATATAGTACTTTTGTTGTATAATTTCATTTAATACAAAAATACTTCCAATCAGCTAAGTAACAATAAAGTTATTTAGTGTTGTAAAAATACTAATGCTAACTGTAATAGCTCCAGAAGAACATGTTGCAGCATAGCAAACCCAATATCCTGTCATCATATTATCCAGTGCATAAAACACGACACAGATTTCTCACAGCTCTGTTTCAATGAAAAATGGTGTCATAACTGGAACTCTGGAAATATTACCCTAATAATCCTTTCAAATACCAATCCTAATCCAGTATTATTGTATAAAAGAATTTGAAACACAGAGTTGTGCTGAGGTTGGATCACCCAAGTTAAGGCTGGAGCTAATCTCATCCCGTTTCTCATCATATCCTGCCTGTATGTGACAGATTGATGTTTATCCTGTTCTGTTCACCATGTGTTAAAAAGGTAGATGATGGGACTTCCTTGAGCTCTTGCAGCTGTGTGTGTGTGTGTGTGTGTGTGTGTGGCCATGAGCAAAGCCACTTGAAGTGATGTGCTCTTAAAAACTCGACTCTGTGCTCATTCAGTAAAATGTATTTCCTTTTAAATGTAAATGTGCGACCATTTTACCCCTCGGCAGAGCTCCTAATAAATAGTTCAGGCTCTTTTTAAAGGTCTAAATGTGGGATGTAATGGCAAATGAGTGTACTTTATGGTCTAATATTCCATCTGTGCTTCTTAAAAAGCATTGCAGCGTAGTGTTTTGTATTCCAGTAAAGAACACAGACTGGGTATAACTTGACCTCATAGTACAGTGCACAATCCCTTTAATCATTTAATTTAAAAATCCTTTATGTTTCTCATAGATGTGATATGAGTACATTAGCACTGGCTGAAACAGCGGAGCTCAAACTACATTCTTTCCGAAAATAAACTCATACAAGCTTTCACATATAGAGGCAGTGTTGTGGCTCCGTCACATGATAGACCGAGTGAAACCCCTCCAGCAAATCTGTCTCTATCTATCTGTCTATCTCTATCAGTCTCTTCTGCTTTGTCTTCTCACTCATTCCTTAAGAAAAGATCCTTCAGTGCAGTATTTAGTCTCATAATTAGCCCTTAATACTTTAACTTCATTAATATGATTGTTCCAAACCTGAGGATCTCTGCGAATTGTAATTAGGTAGGTAATGAAAGCAGGCATGCTGAATCCATCAATGCTAATCATAATTGCTGTTTATGAAAGCATGGGGTGCAGTCTGCTGTGCTGCGCCTGAAAAAAAATCAACTCGGCTCCAAAAATACGTTTCGGGCTGGAAAAGCCATGCGGCCTCCGTGCAGCTGTGCCTTTTTTTTGCCCGGGTGATATTAAAGTTACATGGCTGTGATAAGCATGGAACCATTTTAAGTATCTCCACCCCTCTTTAGCACGCCCACACTCTCTCCACTACCCACTATATGCTTTGCACTAGGTTTAGAAATGGGAAAAGCGGCTAAACCGCCGGGCGATATCTTGCTGTTGGAGTGAAACGTCGTCAGAGAGCATTAAAATGCAGCTGGACTGCATCATTGTGGAGCTTAAATGAGCAGCTGGCGTGCCACTGATTGCAGAGGACACCTTCGAACTTCTCAAATGCAGGTCGAGTTGGTCATCGGCATGCCCTCGGAGGCGGCGGATGGAGATGGCTGAATTTAATCGCCCTGTCGTGCATCATTCTCACAGCTGCAGTGAAGATGGAGTTCCATCACTCCACTCCCTTTCCATCACAGTGGCACAGTGACAGACAGCGGTGAGGTCCGTGTTGAGCTAAGCATAGCTCAAGTTTTAGAGCCTTTGGACAGATTAGTCAGAAGGTGTGGATTCATTTTCTGCACATCAGCTCTGACGATCGTGCACTCATTCTAATACCTTATTATCGTTTCTATAGCAACAGCCCATTTACAGGGGCTTGTATGGAGGACAATGCACATAGATTAAAAACTGACTTTGTTCTTTCTTTTTTTTTTTTTTAAACAATAAACCTCTAATCATTGACATGGTAAAGCTTTAAAAAAGACATTTTTGGAAGGTGTCTCCAGTGACAGCACTTTGTAGCTGTCAGTAAGACAGGAAAGTCTTCAGAACAGAGGACTGGTTTCTTTCTCATATGACTTGCTGTGTTTTGTCCTATTATCTTCAAGAGAGAGAAAGTATTGAGGCTGTTGATGGAACAACTGTTTATGTAGTGTATCTTGTAAGAGAACTAACAGAACGGAACTAAAATATTTTGTAAATGTATAACTATAATATATGAATCATGTAAGTTTTGTGGTACAAGGGAAATAAAACACTTGGGGACATGATGTTCTATGAGAATCAGCCAGTGTGAGGTGGTAAGAGTAACTGTGCTATGCATCAGGCTAAATCACATCAATCCATCGTTGATTATTTTCCTATAACAGCACACCCCGTTGTTTTTATTCCTTATTTATATTGCAAAGATTATGTTGAGGCTAACTTGCACCTCCAGGGTTGGGGGTTTGATTCCTGCCTCTACCCTGTGTGTGTAGAGTTTGCATGTTCTCCCCGTGTTACAGGGGTGTCCTCCGAGTTCCTCCCCCCAATCCAAAAGACATGCATTGTAGACTGATTGGCATTTCCAAATTGTCCGCAGTGTGTGAATGTGTGTGCGATTGTGCCCTGCGATGGGTTGGCACCCTGTCCAGAGTGTCCCCCGCCTTGTACCCCGAGTACCCTGGGATGGGATAGGTTCCCTACTATCCTGTGTCGGATAAGCTGTATGGAAAATGGATATGGAAAGCTCTGAAAAGATATACATAAGAGATATTTTCAAAAATAAGATCAATTGTGATTTTATTCACTATCACGTAATAATACACTTTATTTATATAGCGCCTTTCCACAAGCTCAAGGACAATTTACACTTCAACATGATATCACATGATATTCATGTCTTGCCATCTCCTGTCAGGAGGATTCCCTGTCAAATATATTAGACATTTCAAGATAAATTTCTTCTTTCTCAGTAGACATGAGGGTTTGATCAATGACAAGTGCAGTAGTTGGACAGTGTGGATCTAAAGCAGACATGTCTGCTCTGGGCTTTTCCAAGGAAAAGTGAAGACAAAAAAACCATCAGATAAATCACAGATCTTTTGCCAGCATTTCAAAGCTAACCTTTGTCTTCTCAGGGTTTGTTCCAGCGGGTAATTTTTTTCATATTACATCCAGTAAAAGTAAGCCTCACAGTCCTGTTCTGCATGTCAAATATTGCTTCATAACATTCTGAACTCATAAGAGATGCTTAAGGCATAATGTTTAGCATAAGTATATGCTTTTTTGACAGCTCAACTCAAGAGAGTTGGCCTGAAAGATGGTTTCAATAAGGTCACATTACACCTGACCCCCATCAATGGAAATGGGTTAAGTGATCTGTGGAGTTGCATAAGCCAGGAAATTGCCATCGGTGTAATCATATTTCACGTCTTTGGTTGTATTAGCAGGTTTGAATGGCAGTGTTGGGGCTGAGATGGTCTCTCCCTCGCCCCGGGTCTGTGTTATATTGTTAGCCTGTGGTTTATTGTGTCTTCCCAAGGCGAATGTGAGCCAGAGCTAATGTTCTCATTTAACACTTCTGGATTGCCTGCTCTTCAGACCAACCGTCTAGCTAATACATCGTAGGGCGCTGAAGTGAAGGTCATGGAGTATTAGATTCTTCCCTTTTCTTTTAATTTCCACTCTGGACTGTCTATTTTCACAACTATCATGGGTATTGGAAGTGCCATAAATTGGGTCAGTGGGGAGTAGGTGGGTGTGGTTATTGTTTGGTGGGGGGGGGCTTACTTACGGATGGATAATATGAAATACATAGAGCACAACTGATTTTAGTTTTATACACAAAGATGGTGCAATTGCTGCTCAAAAGTTTTATTTCATGTCGGATTCTTTTCAATATTTGCATGTCAGATAACAATTTTGTAATGCACAGTAATGATGGATAGATAGATAGATAGATAGATAGATAGATAGATCACTTTATTATTCACAATGATGATTCACATAATAATGTTCATAAAAGGTCAATGGAGTCATCATCACAATTCTATATTTGTCACAGGATTAACCAGTCAGAATCATGCATTCTTCTGCTTTCTGTTTGAAAGCCAGCTAAATACACTCATAGCATAGCAACATGGAGGGGAATGAAGTACAGGAGGATTCTAGTTTCATGAGATAAAATGTCAATTTGGGCCTATTGCTAGCATGGTTAGCATGTTTGCCTCACATCTCCGGGGTTGGGGGTTCAAATCCCACCTCATCCCTGCTTGTGCGGAGTTTGCATGTTCTTCCCATGCGTTTCCTCCTGGTACTCTGGTTTCCTCCCCAGTCCAAAGACGTGTGATGTAGTCTGATTACCATTTCCAGATTGTCCGTAGTGTGTGAATGTGAGTGTGAATAGGTGTGTGCCCTGAAATGGGTTGGGACCCTGTCCAGGGTGTCCTCCACCTTGTGCCCCAGGTTCCCTGGGAGACGATCCAGTCTCCCCTGCGACCCTGTGTAGGATAATCTGTAAAGAAAATGGCTGGATGGATGGAGATTGTGCCTTGAATACTTTAGCATGTCACGCTTATTAATACAATTGTACAGATCACATGGTGATGGTTTTTCTCACCTCCACTTGAAATTAATTCCTAGACACACTACTGGTTAGAGGAAACATGTGATGTGTTAGGCACTGTGTGTGTGTGTATGTGTGTGTGTGTGTGTGTGTGTTTGTTTTTCTGCATGTCGGAGCAGCAGACGGTCTGATGGTGTGGTCCATACTGACAACACAGAGACAAATGGCTATCAGTTTAAGGGCATAGCTGTTGTCCAAGAGGACAGAGGGGAAAACGAGAGAGAAACACATTAAAAGCAGCATGTCTGCTGTGTCCTCTGGGCAAGGAAGCTGAAACATACAAGGCCAGGAGAGAGAAACAGATTTGGCACCAGGAGCAGGTGCACTGGAGTGCTGTCTAGGCTGAAAGATCGTGCCACTCTGTTTTGATGAGATTGCTTGGCTCTTTTGCTGCTGGCCCCAGGGAGCGATTCCTTCTTATAAACCAGGCCTCGTTCCTTGCTTTCACTCAGTAAACGCCTTACACTCATCATGCAGAACCTCCTGTACTGAACTACAGCCATGTCAGGTGTGTGTGGAAACATATTAGTCAGATCCGTTTCACATGATGAACTCAGTTTACCAGGAGAAAGTAACTCTCGTGCCGTAAATGGACCTGCGAACAATCCCATAATACCTCCCAGATGATCGGTGTCATAACACTTTGAACTGGGTGCGGCTGCAGAACAGCTGAGAATGAAGGAGAGCGGATGTACCAGCTCTCTTCGCACACATTTGAAAGGAATGTGCTTTGAATGTTGCTAAAACACTTATCTGAATATCCTGATCAGCAGCATAAGCCCAGCGGCAATATATCCATCTGCATCTCATTACAGCTGAATCACAGCTCAGCTTTACAAGGTCCATGTGTGAAGGCGGCTCATGATGTGCTTCGAATTTCACTAAAGGTGCTAGGTTTTGGTGGAGGTGTGAAGATTTGAGCAGTAGTCTTAAAGCAATATGCTTCTTCTGCGTCGGGGGAAGTCGTAGTCATGCCACTTTGGCTGATTTTTTGGATCGCTATGTGAGAAAATGCAGAGCTTTTTTTAGGCACGATATATGGCAGCCGTACCAGCTGATCTGCTGTGACGTGCATGACGGCGTTCATTTCCTGGGTGCTCAGCAGTATGTTGTGTGAGTGCTTGGGGACCTCATTTGTAGTGTGTGTGTTTATCTCTGTGCATGCGTTTGGGGATGAGGTTGTGCTACAGGGGAATCTCAGAAAGCGTGGAGGGAGAATTATTCGACGAAGCAGAGGAATGAGAACAGAAAAGACAGGCCAGAACAAGATTGATGCTCTCCATCTCGTGCCTGCAGCGCCACCGCTCACTGCTGATGGAGATTTTCCTCACGCTCCGGCGCTGAGAAACTGGATCAGTCTGCCCACTCGGATCAATCTGCCCTCGTCATTCCAGCTTTCCAGGCAGCGTGCGGATTTTGGATAGTGAGACGAGAAAAGATCAGAAAACAGGCTTGCTGATGGACCAAACCGAGCAGTTCAACCTGGAGGGCAAACTCTTAAAGATAATCAGCACATATACTGTAGAAGATCACAGATGATGCTAGTAATGATGTATGTGTTTATAATGGCTCCTGTTGTTTTGAAGCATTCTCAATTCATGATTGCTTCAAAGTGAGTGAGACCTGGAGGCTTGTGTGGTGATGCTTTGAAATGCTTTGGAGAACTTCTAAAAGACTGGAACCTTCCTGATTTTTCAAAACAGAAGCTATTTATGTCTTATTTTTAAATACGTTAAACTGCAAGTGATGGGTGAAAAGCACACACGAACAAAATGGCAGCACACTTCACTTCAGTGGTGATGAATCCCACAATATTGCAGAACTGACCTTTACCGTTTCATCATGATGCATAAAAGTACATTTTATTTTTAGTACTCATTGCTCAAGCCATGGGGGGGCCATGGGAGGGGCCATGGGGTGGAAATGGGGGCACGGTGGCTTAGTGTTTAGAACATTTGCCTCGCACCTCTGGGGTTCAGGGTTTATATCGCACCTCTGCCCTGTGTGCATGGAGTATGCATGTTCTCCCCATGCTTCATGGGTTTCCCCCATGTACTCCAGTTTCCTCCCCCAGTCCAAAAGACATGTATTGTATTCTGATTGGCATTTCCAAATTCTCCATGTTGTATGAGCGTGTGAGATTGTGCCCTGCGATGGATTTGCACCCCGTCCAGGGTGTACCCCACCTTCTGCCCAGAGTTCCCTGGGATAGGCTCCAGCTTCCCCACGACCCTGTGTAGGATAAGCATTATGGAAAATGGATGGATGATCAGGCCATAGATAATCCTTTAGGTCTCTAATCATTGGTTACATTATGTGCATTCTTATATTAAGGGAACTTAGGAAGCTAGATAACTCGCTAAACTAGCCATGCGTCTCGTCTGAGTTTGCGAGCCAAGTGGGTGTTAATGTTATTTCTCCGTCTAACTTGGAACAAAACGTCCTTTCTTTAGGACCGTGGTGCGACACACAATACAGCAGCATGTTACACACAGCAGAATATTCACATACACCACTTCAGAAAAGCTAAATGCATGTGAGAGAAACTGTGTTATATATAAGAATCTGTAGAGTGTTCAGTGGAGTGTGTTTCAAAGGACTAAATATATATATATATATATATATATATGTGTGTGTGTGTGTGTGTGTGTGTGTGTGTGTGTGTGTGTGTGACGGAGAGGCATTTGACTCATATAGGACCATTTATCTAGTGTATGTGTGTGATGCAGTGGTACCAACTGTAAACTGGGGTAGGAGTGCTACTGTCTGTTCTGACTGATGTACTGCTCTGGGTCTACTATCAGAGCATCCAAGCACACTCTCTCGTGCTCTCTCTCTCTCTCACACACACACACACACACACACACGAACACACACACACACACACACACACATGGGTGAAGTCATCGCTACATTAGCCACCACCCCAGGGGAGCCAATTTCTGAGAGCTGCACACTTCTCATATTCTCAGTTCAAACACACACACACACACACACACACACAAGATCATACCACCCCCTACGGAGTAAAAAACAAAAGGCCATTCAAACATCACATGTAGTTTCGTAGTCTCAGAGTCACCCATCTTTAAGAATATTTCTATATTTTACACATTTTATTCAAGAACTGGATATTTTTATGCATGTTTGGGCATGTTTCAGCTGCCAGATTTATTTAAAGGATTGTGATATATCTTTGTATGAGGGTTTATGTGTGTGTGTGTGTGTGTGTGTGTGTCTGTAATGAGCTCAGAGACATCCCATAGTCTAAAAGTGGTTACGGATCACACCAAAAGCCCCAGTGGTTAAAGGCATCACAGGTGATTAAATGTCATGGAGACCAGATCTTGCTGTCAGCCTTATCAAGTCGACCGACCCCCTTCATATACATATATATATAGAATATTACTGTGGAAAAAAGTGTTGCCTAAACCATAACTGGAGCGCTGGAGCACAGAAGTGGAGTATCAGCTCACAGTGCTGTATCCGTTCCAGTCTCACTTCGCTTGCTCTGACAGGACCACCCTCTTGTTCTCGTGTTGTGTTACTGACACAAGATCCCCGAGCGTGAGTTTGTGTTTCTGTCTCCCTTTTGTGTAGACACACGTGTCTGTGTGTAACAGACTTCCGACCCGTTGCTGACTCAATTAGGCGGTTTCTCACGTCAATAACTGGGAGGCTGAAATTCCATTTCAGACTGGTGTGTGTGTGTGTGTGTGTGTGTGTGTGTGTGTGGAGAATCCAAAGAAAAGGAGCAACTAATACAATCCACACTTTTGCCTTCAAATACGGTCATCGTCCAAAATACTGGCACCCTCCATTAAAATGAATGAATAACAATGACTAACAGTTTGGCCTTAAACATAAACACACACTGCATTGATATATTTGTACTACGCGTTTATTTTAAATATAAAAAACCCCACATGTATTTCAGATGGAGTGACTACAAAAGGCTACAAAAATGGTAGTTAGTTCCTCATCATTTCTGAGTAGAAAATTTGAATCCTTTTGAGTGACGTTCATTTTACACAATCATTTTCGAATCGAAGGTTTGCCAATAATTCTAGCGCTTGCTCTACAAAGATCCCAAAGATGTTCAGACATCATAAAATTATGTATAATTATGCTCGCTTTTTCTTTAGTTTACTCCCAGTAGCACGCGTGCACACGCACACACACACACACACACACACACACAAAGGCATTATGGGAGGTTTGTCATGGAGCAGCTGTGTGCATTGTTTAGAGAGCGGTGAGACATCTGCACCGAGCACATGTACTTCATCACTGAATGCTTTCTGTAACTCCTGATCCTGCTGTAGTGGATTAGCTGTAATTTAGTGCCAAAAGTTTGATATATTTATCAGCATTGTTGAGAGTTCAGCAGTTCAGTAGTTCAGTTTGGGAGAGTCGGCAGCTGCAGCTTTAGTCCTTCTGCGTGTTTACAGTATGTGTGTGGTGTGTGTGTGTGAAAGAGAGAGATAGAGCGAGAGATAGATAGAGCGAGAGATCGAGAGAGAGAGCGAGAGAGAGACAGAGAGAGAGATACATAGAGAGAGAGAGAGAGAGAGAGAGATACATAGAGAGAGAGAGAGAGAGAGAGAGAGAGAGCGAGAGAGAGAGAGAGATAGAGAGAGATATAGAGAAAGAGATACATAGAGAGATAGAGATAGAGAGGGAGATATATAGAGAGAGAGCGAGAGAGAGATAGATAGAGAGAGAGAGAGCGAAGGATACATAGAGAGAGAGAGTGAGAGAGAGATAGATAGATAGATATATAGAGGGAGAGAGAGAGCAAGCAAGAGCTTTCTCTGTTCTCAGTTATAACAATGGGACACTGGGTGTGGTTCAGTTATCTATCTGATCAGTGATTAAGCTCTAATGGAATTCCTGTTGTTCTTGTTCACCTTTAAAGGACATGCAGATTGTTTCCCATGACACTAAAAATAGCGAACACAAGGTTTTTAATGTGGACTCGGAACCTTTTTTTATTTACGCCACAGCGCTGTTGAATTCTCAGGAGGTCAAACAGAAGTGCCGGCTATAAAAATCACAGGTTCCATAAATAGCAAACGTAACTGTAAACTGATAAATATATATGTCGGGTCATTCTCCAATAAATAAATCTGTAATCACTGGCAAATTGCTGTGATAAAAGAGGCATGACCGTGCGGCCTGTTATTGAAAACAGTGTCACGTCAGGTTTCATTACACTCGTCCTCAATCTGTTTTATTTCTTACTTATATAATAGTAAATAAAACGGCTGTGCTAATGGTGAGTTAAAAGAAAGGGTTGCTAGCCAATCTGATTTGAGCTGATTAGAAAGGCGAGCTCTTAAATCAATAAATAAACTTCATTTTGCCTTTTTATTGAGTAACCGAGTTAAATGGAATTCATTCATTCGTTAGGCTTCAGGAAGTGTTTTATTCTGGTTCGTGTCACAGAGGATCCGGAGCCTGTCCCAGGACAGGCGCGAGGCGGGAATCCACACTGGATGGGATGCCAGTCCATTTCAGTGTCATTGTAATTACGTATATAATGAAATCACAGAAGAAATAATGCTTGTTTTTCTTCTTCTTTCTCTCTCTGTAGATACGACTATGTAGAAGTGAGGGATGGCATCGATGAGAGCGGGCAGCTGGTGGGAAAGTACTGTGGGAAGATCGCTCCTTCTCCTGTAGTGTCCTCCGGTAACCAACTCTTCATCAAGTTTGTGTCAGACTACGAGACGCACGGCGCTGGCTTCTCCATCCGCTACGAGATTTTCAAATCAGGTAAGTCAGTCAGCAAATCGTCTTTGTTTGGTTTCCTGTCCGTCATGTATGACTCTGGGACTGTACGTCATCGGGGTGCGTTTCAAACTGATATTGTTGAGGAAGTTGTCCCTGGATGGCTAGTTTCTCAGTGGATGAGTCAGAGCAGAGAAGAAGTAAGAGACGTATATGGATGAGAGCACGAGAAGGAAGACTTTCTCCTCTTCCTGGTTCCAGTGCCTGAGGAGATCGGACCAGGTGATAGTTCTGCGAGCATTACGAGTTCCTTCCTTTAGCAGAATCATATCTCTCTGTGCACTGTCCTGGTCACCGGTGCCTGTATGGCCTCAAAAAAAACCATGAAGACCATGACACACACACACGAACACACACAATGGGTGACTTATCAGATGAAATTTCCTGTTGTTCAGGCCAGTTTCCTGTGTTTAAAGGACAAGTAGGCACAAAGTCAGTGTGTTTTTGTATGAGACTGTGTGTGTGTGTGTGTGTGTGTGTGCGCGCGCACGCAAGACTAACCCTAGCGAGGTGCAGCAGATGCCACTTTCATTAATTAACCCCACTTGCTGCTCTCGGGCCTTTTCATTTGACCTCATGATAAGATAGATGCTCTAGCCAGGTTTCTTTTCATCTCTATAGTGAGTGTCTGGGCTTTAGTGTGCACGTGTGGAGCAGCTGGTGCAATCTGCTTTTTTTTTTTCCCAGTTATAAAGAGAGCACCACCTACCACTACACATACATACCTTCACACTTATTGAATAGTTGGAAAGATAAATCACTCGAAATAAAAGACTCCGAGACAGTGTGCGTTTAAATAGTAACACAAATATGAGTAGCAGTCTAGGAAAACTTTTCTTCTACTGTGTATAGTTCTAAAAACTGACGAGCATCATGGATATTTTAACAGTAGACCTATGTCCTAATGTAGCAACTGGATCATAGCATGAAAGTCCCTGTCTGATTTGAGGAAATCAAATGAGGATGACGATTTGAGGATTGTGCTAGTAAGGTTTTAGATATCTTTTGGTAGACTGACTATTTTGACCTAATTTTAGTCTGAATATTTTACATTAAACTGGCTCCACACTTGACATGATCTTTGTGGGAAGAAAGCTTAGAAAGATTAGAAAGTTCATAAGAATTTCTACACTGTTCTGGTTAAATACAGGGTGTCCTAAAAGTCTCCATACATGCAGGACCATGTTTGCCAGCACCACGTCGGTTGTGGCTTCGTCAGTGGATGTTCGTGGACGTCCACTTCTCGGTTGAGCCACAACATTTCCAGTCTTTCTGAGTTTGTTAATAAATTTTGGCAACACTATGGTGTGTGATGTGCTCGCCGTGTTTCCTGGTAAAGTCCATGGCGACCTTGCGATAGCTTCCCGATCCAGCCATGAGGATGTTTTCAGTACGTTCTTCTTCTGTCAAAGCCATTCATAAAGGCTATCTGAAAAAAAATAATAATAATAATAATGTAAACTATGTATATAGTATGTATATATGTGTGTGTATATATATATATATATACATATAAATAAATAGTAAACTATATACAGCTACAGTGACATCCACACATATATGTTATAACTAATTAAGTGTCTAATTAAAGACAGTGAGCTTTTTCCATTTACATTGATGCTGTTCCCAATAAAACATCACAAACATTTCTCACGTTACTTAGACCTACAGTATGGCTTATTTTGAATTTGATTTTTGAATATCAATTTTCATACACTCAAGTCATTCAATTATCTATCATAAACACATTCCTGAGCAACTACTATGCATTGTTTAGTAATTAAAAGTATGCAGCTGTGAGCGTGAGAAACTACAGGTCTGGATGCGGTGGGATTTTACAGGGTTATGACTGAGCTCTTTGTGTGAAATTAAACCTATACTTTTAAAAACTGTCTGACATTATGCACGATGCCACTGAATTACTTTCATCCCATGGAACACTTCAGTGATCAGCAGCTTTACCTAATATATCGTTTTACTCAGGACTGTGGTTAGCACGATGGCTGAAACAGATGTGTGAATTAATTGGGCTGTCATTTTTCCCATGGAGAAAAGTTTCAGTGTAATAATATATATATATATTTTTAAAGTGTTTAAACCAATGTAATAGTGTATAAATCAGAAATGTTTTCAAATTGTCTGGCTACTTTAAACCTTGGCTGTTCACCAGTGGTAAATGTGTTGTAATAATAGTTTTCTAGAAAAAAATGAGTAAAGCAGTAGTTGAGAAGATAATAATAATAGTAGATGTAATGACTATAATAATAATAGGAACATGTATCTGTGGTGTAACATAGTGTAAGAAAAAAATAAAATCCCCTTCTGGTGCTTTTCCTATCAGCGCTAGCAGTAACTGAACTTTCTCACGGAGTTATGATGAAAGTAAATCTGTGTAATTTGGCTAGTGTGTGTGTGTGTAAAGGTGGGGGCGCACAAACTTTTGTACAGTATTTTGTTCTACCAGCCTGTTTTGTTAGCTTATCAGCCCTTGTTTGTGCTTCAGTTCCTGAGTGGATGAAGAATGGTGTTACACTTGGAGACGGCAGTGTTTTGCTCCGTTGCTACTGTCTATGTTGTGAGCGGTACGTGGTGTACAGCTAAAAAAATCAATTTATATAAATCTCAAGAGGACGAGAGAAGCTGTGCTGAAATAAAATAAGGGCCAAAGTAAAGAGTGTGAGAGGGAGAAACAGAGCAACCTTCAGTCACTTCCATCTAATGAAAGCAGAAAAGCAAGGACAGGGGATTAAGGAGGAACAGATTAGCAAGCGTTGGATAGACAGTATTAGCAGACTAGCATCAGGTGTGATACTGTGTGTGTGTGTGTTTGATATGTGTAAATCTAATAATTATACACAGCTGTTAGGATGTGATGAAAGTGCCAGCAGGTGTGCAGGCATTCAAATGAGGCAGAAAATTCCAGCTACACTGATTACTGCAAACAGTCTTTAAGCAGGTTCCACAATTTGGAGAACTGACCAGTCCAAGGTCAGAGACTCTTTCTCTCTCTCTCGGTCACTCTCTCTCATACACACACACACACACACACACAAAGCGGCCATTACAGGCTCGGTCACACATGTTGGCAGTCTTCCTAGGAGCTGTAATGTGGTAGAAAGTCTTAATTATACGCAAAACAATCATTACTATGTTAGTGTGGAAAAGAGACGAGGAGAACACAAAGGTCAATTAGGTGGGACGTGGAAGTAGGAGGTGGACTGGAGACGTGCAGGTTAGGAAATAATGAAAAAAAACAAGTGAAAAAAGTCAATAAATAGACCTTCGCATAGCATGAACAGTTCAGTGTGAGAAAATATGAGGGCATAAATCAATTAAGGATCTGATACACGTATAAACCGGTGAGGTCAGAGAAAATGCAGAATTCAGGTTTGATGGTTGGCAAACATGGTTCAAGACAACACATTATACTCTGTTATAGCGTTAAGTTTAAGCGTTAAGAACGAACGGATTGGATTAGCTTAGCTGTAGCTGATACACAAAGAAAATAGTTTAGATTTTTTTTAATGCATGTTGCCCTCACTACCTCACCTCCGCCCCCTCACCAACGCTCCTGCAGAGAGAGAGATAGGGGAAAAAATGTACAATCTTCTTACCTCATCTATATTCAAATGCGCTCTGAACATTAATTTATTTCATTCCTCTTGCTGGTGTGTAACATGGTACAGATGCTCCTCAAAACCACCAAATCCCTCCCCTAGGTTTACTCCCCTCCACCCCCACTCCACACCAAACGCCTAATAGGTTCTTTATGGAATCCTTTGCTTGTGCATCTCTTCCCAAAAAAAAGTAGGCTCTGTACTTATCTTGTCATCCCGTCTTCTGTGAGCATCTCCTAAAAGTACCCTGGAGTAGAAAAGAAACATACGCTTGCAATTGACAGCTCTGCAATTTTCAGAACCACATCAAGCCTGGCAAAGCCAGCAAAGAGGCCAGCTCTTCTTGAATGTTGATGTGCTGATGGCTGGCAGGGAGGGGTAAGAGGATGGATGGATGGATGGGTGGATGGATGGAAGCATGCAGTGATGGCTGGTTGTAATATTATATGCAAGTGCTAAATTTTAATATCTATCAATCAACAGTCAAACTCTTAGGGTTGAGCAATTCTCACTCAATCAGTGACAGTAAACAGAAAAGTATGACTCTACAGTCTAGGCTGAAAGAAATCAGACCCAGCCTTGCTTTTTCATACCATCCTGCATAATTTTTTTGTAAGATAATCTGATGTTGATGGCAAAAAATAAAACTTTATCTCGATTTCTTTTAAAAAGACCGGGTGGGGAGGGTTCGAGCCCGTCTAGCCCATTTATACCAGTCGTCCTTGGATGGATAGATTGATGGAAAGAAGAAGGAATGGATGCTCTCACTATGCCATGTTGAAAGGCAGCTTGATCCTACCTCAGATTTGATTTAGCAGTTTATCACGCTTGTGCTATCTCAGTGGTTTTACGATGGCATCTGTGTCAACACCACTGACTGACTGACTATGCTGTGTGTGTGTGTGTTTGTTGAGGGTAGTTTATTCATCATACCCAGTCTGTTCAGTTTTTACGTGCTCCAAGGGCCAGTAGTACAGGTCACATCTGGCAGGGCGGCTCTTTCGATCCCCAACACCTCCATGCCACCGTTACGGTCTTCCAAACAACACACACATACCAGAACCCAAAAAGCAAACACTCTATGTGTTCCCAGTCCCCCTTTATTCTCAAGTGGCACCATCAGCAAGACTGACTAAATGTTATCTCAGCAACTTAATCCTAAAGCATTGTGTTATGTGTGTCACTGTGTGTGACTCCATGTTAATGTTCGCTGGAAATTGTGTCCAAATTCTGTCTTGCTTATTCACCCATTAACCTTGGTCTGTTTGCCCACAGGGGATGAAAGCACAGGAGTGTCTTTGTGTGTGTTTGTATGTATATATGTGTGTGTATGTGTGTAGTTAATTATCCACCCCACAGACGTATGGAACATAAACATTGGTGATTACTTCACCGGGCTCAGAAAGCATTTTATCGCTACATCGTTGTTATGCTAATGCAGCTTTCTGTAGCACTCGTTAATACACAGGCTACACCTTTTGCTCTCGTACCTCCAGGGCGCAATTTAAAGTTGATGGCATTCCCATGGTTAAAAAAATGACATCCCCTGCAAAACCTTCTTTTCATTTGTGTTGTTATACTGTATGACAGATTTCTATTATCATTAACCCTCAGAAATCAAAGCAAACACTATAGCATAAGACAAGATCATGTATATTTTTCCTGAAGGAAATTCTTGAATCTTGAAGGAAATTCTTTAAACTTACTAATATACCATCCCTATTATATTACATTAAAGAGCTACCTTGATTTAATATGATTGAGTTTAGATGTCTAAGTATCAGTAATGTCAATGGTGTAGTGAAGAGAAAGCCAAAGAAGAAGCAAGCTGTCTATTCTTATGTTGAAGCACGTACCACGGCAGCCCCAGCATCGAGTCCATTAGAGTAGTTAACATGCTGGAGCTAGTTGTACAAAACTCTGAGCAAAAGTTTAGCTAAAGAGCTTAAACTAAACCCACTGTATCATGTGAACCCTCTACCCATGCCACTCCCACAACCCCTGATTGTAAAGACAGGTTACATGCACCAGGAAGAGAGTTGAGCAAGTTACTAGCCTGATGACTAACTGAAGAGGAAAGCATTAGCAAAACAAAAAGACAAAAAAGACAGCATCATGGGTCAAAAGTGGCCCAACTGTGAACGCAATAGTTTCATGGTGTTTGTAATCTCTTTGGTATGTGGACGAGATAAAGGT